>NC_133615.1:7470059-7771110 GCF_964106895.1 Numenius arquata
CTCATTAGGGTTCCAGGTGGCTGGCCCATAATGTTCGATGATTCGTTGGGGGGACCAGTCATCTTTTCCCCATTTTTGAGCACTTTCAGATGTCAGACTGGTATCAATAGATCGCTTATTCCATGTGAGGTCATCGTACAGCTTAACACTTAGATCATTACTACCACTTTTGGGAAGGAGGAAAAACAAAGGGTGGATTACTCCAACATAACATGTTCCTGTCCAATTTGCTGGTAGCATTTTGTATGCATGGTGTCCACAGATCTAATAGTGGCCTTTTAGTGCTCTGGTGCCATTTTCAAATAAACCAGTGGGAGTAGGGCACCTGAAAATAGGTTGAATTACTAATCCCTAAAGGGGTGTGGAATGCCAAATTTTGCCATGGACTGGAATGGTGGGGTCTATCTATAACGCTGCAATACCAAGCACCTGTGTTATTCCTCCAATTACAAGTTATGGTTTTTTCTGGTGTGTACCAATAGTTTGTGTGG
Source organism: Numenius arquata (assembly GCF_964106895.1). Taxonomy (NCBI): domain Eukaryota; kingdom Metazoa; phylum Chordata; class Aves; order Charadriiformes; family Scolopacidae; genus Numenius; species Numenius arquata. The sequence continues at coordinate 7,470,551 of NC_133615.1, forward strand.
ACCATTATATTTACCGGAGACCAGAAGCCAGAAAACAGCTTCACACACCCCGATTCATTCACCCAAGCCCATCGAGGACCTTTGGCGGTGAAGCTAAATTGCTTTTCGGATACCATAAAAAAGATCTTTAGGAGGAGGCATGTGATTCCCATTTGTGAAGGTCCAATTACAAGTGCTAATCCCTACAAAAGTACCACCTGATTGAATGCGGTTCAGAAAATATTGGCCTCGAGCTGGATATCAGATGATTGGCCAAGGAGATGGTGAGCTTTCTTCTTCCCAATAGATGTCCTTTTTGACTTCTCTGTAATTGCTCACTAGCCATTTAGGGGAAACAGGGACCGAGGTCCACGGTCAGCTTTCCAGACCAAGTGGTCCTCTGCACACCCAACAATTAGCGAGGTTGAATGCACGGGCTACAGAGTTCCCTAAGTCACAAACTCATTTTTCCATCCGTTAACATCTATGAGACTACAGCTTCCCCAAGAGCTAAGGGTAAAGAGTAAGGTTGCCAAAAACAGTTTCTGTGGTGATATACAATACATCCTAAAAACATAAGCAAAGCAATTGTTACCAATACAGTGCAAAGGATTAAAGCATTGAGGCCAACATATATATTTGGTACAGCTTGCAGTAGAGTCTTTGGTTTTCGGTGGACTGTTCCTGGAAAGACAAAAAGAAGAAAAAAACATCCTCGGGTTTACAGTTACTAAAAAGACGGGACAATCCATCTTGTATTAATTTTATATTCTTTGTCTAGGGTGTCTTTCGCAATCCAGGTATATTTGTTAAGGGGTGTACTCAATACTAGAGTACTGCTCCTATAGTAGGTAGTTCCACCAGGACTGCTTGTCCAGGGTAATGTGAAGGTTTACTGGGGTGGTCTGGGACAGAAGCTGTTGGGATTACGGTAGGGGCTTGTGGGCTAAAGGCTGTAATTTTTGGGCACCCATTCACCCCCCACCGACTGTTAACGTGTGCAACAGCTTCTGAAAGGCATTTGTCCCACTCTGATTCATGGGGTTTGAGAAATTGAGAAAGCCATTAGTAAGTTCCACTATTCCATTTGCCTGAGGATAGTACGGAGTGTGAAACAGCTGTTGAATTCCTTTCTCTTTGGCCCAGTCCTGGACAACTTTAGCAGTAAAATGAGAGCCATTGTCTGACTGAATTGACTGTGGCTTAGGAAGGGTACTGAACCATAATTGTAGAGCTTTAATAGTGTTTTCTCCTGTGGCGCGGGGAAAAGCCTCAGCCTGCACTAGGCCTGATATTACTTCTACACCTACTAATACATAATATTTCCCATTAGATCTTCGGAATGGACCGATGTAATCTATTTGCCAGGCATCCCACAGTCCTTTACCTGTTCGAATATGTAGTGGGTCGTCCTTAAGAGGATGTTTTTCTAATCGCATGCGGCATTGGCCACAAGCTGAGATACAAGTCTGACAATTTTCTCGAGTGACTGGCCAACCTCTTGTTTGAGCTTCTCGATACAGATCTTTAGCCCCCGTGTGTCCCCTTTTCACATGTAACTACTCTAAAAGTCATTCCCAATTTTCCTCCACTAGTTCATTTTGTAAGGGGGCGAGTCGGGACAGTTCATCGGCTTTATTGTTCTATCAGCTAGCCGGAGTTTTGTCGGCCTGGTGGGAGGCAATCCAGGCCACTGCAAAGTTCTCTTGTTTGTTTAGCAATAGCTAGAATATCTTGCCACTTTTCCTTTTGCCACACAGGTATTCTATTAACTTCCCACCCATTTTGTTCCTAAAATGGGAGCTGCTCAGTGCACCCTTTAAAGACAGCAAAAGAATCAGTGTAGATATAAACAGAAGAGGTAGATTGAGCCTCATGCTGAAAAACACTCCACACAGCTACTAATTCTCCTACTTGAGCACTGCCTTCTCCTTCAGTGACTATTTTTAGATTGGTTTTTATCTGTAATGCAACTGCACGGTATTTCCAAATCTTGCCTTCTCGCTTAGCAGAGGCGTCTGTAAACCAGACATTTTGCAACTGCTCTGAGAATGGGGGGGCTACCTGCACAACAGGAGGGGGTGTATTGTCCTCCCAATCTGGGATTACTTCCTCTTGAATAACTAAGTTTTTGGTAGTACCTTCAGACACCTTAAAAATGTCACAATAATGTTCTATTTGTGCATACCACTTCCGCACTGAAGCTCTCTGTGCCACTCCATTGGGTGGGGGTGTTCCTGCTAGAACAGCATTGATCACCTTGAAAAGGCCTCTAAGCACTATCGGCTGTTGATGGATGGTGCACTCTGCTTCTCACAAGGCCAAGCTAACTACAAACAGTCCTTTTTCCCATACTGTGTAGCATTTCTCAGCGTCCCTAAAACTGCGAGAGTAAAACCCGATAGGATGGGTGGAGCCTTTTTGCCAAAAAAGTGTATTGACCATCCTGACTGAGCAAACCCCCACTCAATTTACACAGGGTTCATGGAATGTATATGGCCAAGAGCCTGGTGATTCGCTGCTTCAAATACTAAAAGCTGCAAAGCTTCTTCATGAACAGGGGTCCAGTCCCAGGACACACCTTTTCTCAGTAAATCATACAAAGGTCTGGCAATAATAGAAAAGTCTGGGATATGTTTTCTCCAAAACACAAGCAATCCTAACACATGCTGCAACTCTTTCTTTGATTCGGGCATTTTTACCTGGTCTAGCATGGTAAGAGTATCTTTAGGAATGCATGTCATCCCTCCTTTCCACCAAATTCCCAAGAATTTAACTTCATTAGAAGGGGTCTGAACCTTTTCAGATGGAATCTTTAATCCTAAGGTCTCCAGATGGACAATAATATCATTTTGTGTTTTCTGAATCTTTTCTATCTGATTTCCTCCTATTAGCACATCATCTATGTATTGGTAAATTCTGACTCCTCCTTCTGGTGGGATTAGTTCAAGTTCTTTTGCTAAAGCATGGTGAGCCAATGTGGGAGAATGCTTGTACCCTTGAGGGAGCCACGTAAACATAAATTGCTGCCCTTCCCAGGTAAAAACAAAACGATCCTGGTCCTCAGGTTGCAAATGGACCATAAAAACATATCCTTGACATCAGTAGTTGCCATAATAGGGTGAGCTTGCTCCTGGAGAGCAGCTATGAGATCAGCTATGTTTGGCACCGCAGCTGTTAATGGACCAGTATTTGCATTTAATCTCCAATAATCTACAGTCAATCTCCATTTGCCATTTGGCTTTCGGACAGGCCATACCGGGGAATTAAAAGCAGAGTGAGTAGGAACTACAACTCCTTGTTCCTTTAAGTCTTTAACACTGGGGCTATTCCCTCCCGTGCCCCGAGAGGTAAAGAGTAGGGTTTGATGTTTGTTATTTTCAAAGGGGGAAGTGGTGGCGCAGTTTATAAAAGTAGCACCTCTATGGCACCAAAAGACCAGCTCCCTCCCTCTGTGTCTGTCCACTTTCTATCTTTCAAGACATCCAGCCCTAAGAGATTAAGTGGGAAGGGCCCGACAACCATTGATGTTAGAATGGTTGTTTCCTCTCCTGGCAGCTGCAAGTTAACTGTGGCTAAGGATTGTGCTTGTACACTGCCGAATGCATCAGCTACAAATAACTGTCGTTTCGACACTGAAATGCCCCTAAGGGATGCATCCTCAGTTTTGAAGGCTGAAATTTGAGCTCCAGTATCTACCAAAAACTTTATTGGGATTTGCTTAGGTCCTACAAAACAGGTAATCATAAGATCGCCTCGCTGATTCATAGTGAGCTGTCTAACATGAACCCATCCTCCTCCGCTCCCCCCACCCCACTCCCCCACCACGGTCGGGAAGTGGAGCAGTTAGTTTCCCTCCAGCATCGGCAGATTCACCTCGGAGAGATCTAAAAAGGGAGGCGGTGGAGCACTCGGGCTAGGATTGCCTGGCGTCTTTGTCCAGCTTGAAATTAAATTTTGGGGGACCACAGGTTTCTCGGGCCACTCCTTAACCAGTTTTTCTAGCGTGTCAGTTGGTAACCCATCCATCAGATCTCAGGGAATGCCTTTCTGCCATCCACAATGTATTTTGCCTGTTTGATATGTCCCTCCCCCCTTACTGAGGGATTTTTTTTTTCTCTGAGTCTGGCAGCAAAGGCGTTTCTAGCTCCGCCCGTCTCAACCGTTTTGAGTCTGGTTTGGCAGAAGGGACGCTAACAGGACCATATTTTCACCTGTAGTTAATTAATTCTTGTGCGACTTCTCCCCACGTCCACACCCTCTGGTTTGGATCTCTATGATTGGGGGGTGCTCTTTCTTCCCCTTCCTCTGCTGCAGCATCTCTCTCACCTTGGCGTGCTGCCCTAATGGTTCCTTGTAGCTGTATACCAATTGGTTTCAAAGATTCAGGGAGTCCTCTTATTAATGGAGTCATTAGTTTGGGGTCTACTGGCAGCATCATGGGGGATTCTTGTTGGGGTCTAAGCTCACGGTTATACATCATTTGCAGGCAAGCCGCTTTTTGCACACTTTCCACTATCTGATCGACCAACCCAGTGATAGCAATGGGGTCTCCTCATTCTAAAGGATTGAGACCTCCAGCCCAATAGGCTGCCCTCTTTGAGTTAGGGACCAGGGAGCCCGGTGATTGCTGGTAGTTAAAAACACTCCAGGGCCCAAATATCCTTCAGCTTCCTTTTCAGTTAGCATTATCTGATCTCTATCCGACACCAACACTCTCCACACATATTCTGTTTCTGACTCCCTAGGAGTACAGCTAAATTCTTTCTTTAGTTTAGCTAATTCCATAGCAGAGTAAGGCACATCCTTAACGGTAATTTGTGGTGGAACAATTCGATCATCGTCAAACTCATATTCTGTTTTGACAAGAGGCCTGAGCGAACAAGGAGGGGCTGCCACCTAATCCAATTTAGCTTTTGCTTCACCTAATTCTGTGCTAGGGTATAAGGGATCTCTTCTGCTCCTGTCCGCAAGGAGTTGTTCTTTAAGGGCGGACTGCAAACAATTCACCTGAGCTCGCTCTTGATCTAACTGCCCCTTTAACTCCTCCACTTATCCTGGCAAAGATTGTACAAGAGTCTGCAGACACTGTATATTTTGAGACTCGGCACTGCGCCGCTGATCCTGAGCTTCTACAGCAGCAACTAGACTAGCACCCAGAAAGGCGCATATAATAGATATCACTTTTCCAAGCCAAAGTCTGGCATCCTTTTGTAAGGCACTGATTTGATCGGCAACACAATTATGCCAATTATCTCATGCCCAATTGCTACCCAGTAATGAAGGGCGCACATTATGATTTTCCAAAAGATTATACATTATATCTCACCCCAAAGGGGGTGAGAGGCTCTCGCTCATATTTTCTCAACAAAAAATCAAAACTCAGATCTGGTTTTCAACAACAAAGATTAGATTCACAATGAAGGTCGGGGGCAGTCACTCGGACACTTGCACGTAACACACTAAACAATTCAACAAAGATTCCTACCCCCTTACATCCCTGAGAGGCGCACACGAATATTCACAAGTCCCTAACAGTCAATAAACACAAATTCCAACACAAATCCTAATGTTCACAAATACTTCAGCACTTCTTCAATACACACAATAAGCAAATAGTAAAAACAGCACTTGAAATCCCCAGAATCCTGTCCATGATGCCAGTAAGATGTTAGGTCCCGGGTTTTGGTCCGGGAGGGGGTTCGTAATGATTCTGGGGGTGCGATTAAGACACAAATGAGGTCATATGCCGTTTACTATAGCTTTACTATTGTTACCTAAAAATGACGCTAGATGGCGATAGAGAAAAGGAAGAGGTATAGGAAAGGAAGAAAAGAGAAGCAGAATTAGAGAGAGCTGCAAGAATACTATTTCACCACTTTCGGTCCACCAAGATGATAGGTTCACGCAACGGCGTCCCATCCTCAATTCTCAGGCCTTCACCATGGTGAGGGTCGATGATGGTGAGGGGTCCCCCTTGCAGTGGGGTACAACAGTAATTTATAGTTCCTGTTGACTCGTAGTTTGACCAATCAATGTGACAGTTACCTGTGCTCATCCAATCATTGTCTGACATGGTTGCTGCACGAGCCCCCCTTGCCTCTGCCCCACAAGCAGTGCTGGGCCTTGCAAGGCAGGCAAGTTTTTGGGGTAGAGGGTATAGTTGTTTTGAAAACCAAGGACATATATTCTTTATTATCAGTACACTGGCGACAGAAGTCTTGCGGCAAGCAAGCTTTGAGACATCTTGTCTTTCTGTCGGATTCTTACAGGGTCGCACTTAACCTGGAGGGATCCTCTTTTGTGGTTGTTCTTCCTTGCAACTCCTGTACCTGTGCCCGTAGGATAAAAGTAGGTTGTCCATCCCACTTCCTCATGTCCTCTCTGTGGTCACGCAGGCAGAACCACAGAGTGCCTTGTGGTGTGTACCCTCTGTATTCTCTCTCGAGTGGAGAAACATCTGCTCCCAATAGCTGAGATACTGGCCTGTACAGGTGGGGAGTAGAACATATTCTCTTCAAGTTCCTGAACAGCTTTCCACTTTAAATATTTTCCTACAATACAACAAGATCCATCAGTGAACAGAGCATAACTCAAACCAGGACATGCATGCATAATGTCCTGGTTCCGTCGGGGATAGGGTTAATTTTCCCCAGGCTCTGGCAGGGACACAGGTATTCCACACCATGTGATGCCATGCCCAATCTATACCTGGGAGCTGGCCAGGGGAGGGGCCAGGAAGTCGAGGCTTGGGAGCAGGCTGGGGCATCCCGGGTCTGGTTGGTGTGTTGTGGTGTACAGTAATCTTGTTTGTACATTCCTCTATCAGTGTTATTGTTGTTGCTTTCCTGTTCCCTTTGCTGTTCTGTTAAACTGCTTTTGTCTCAACCCAGGAGTTTTTCCTTTTTCTTCCTATTCTCCCACACAGCTGTGGGGGTGGGCAAGAGAGTGGTTGCATGGTTCTTTTTTGCCGTCTTACACTAAACAACAACAGTCCTTTTTTGTACCCAACATGGGGCTCGAAGGGTTGAGATAGCGACAAATCCAACCAGCGCTTGTTAAAAAGAATTTGTTGTGTGTATTTACTGTATTAGCTAAAGAGCCACCGGTCACCATGTTGCTTTTTTCTCGTGCTTTGTTTTCATGTTGCTTTGTTCTCATGGCTGTGTTATGTAAATTCCTGCATGGTTTATATACTCCTCATGATGCTGTTTATCACCTCTGGGAGAGGGATCAGGACTATCATTTTGCTGTCCTGTATGATATGATAACACCACTGTTCAGATGGTTATATTGAGGCGTTTATGTGGTATTGTTGCCCTGCCCGTACCGCGGGCACCGTCTCTTGGAATTTATTAATAATGACACCCAACCTATGGGGGAAACAGGGGGAGATACTTTCCCCAGCTCTTTCACCTCCCTTTTCTCCTTTGGGCCAGGTATGACAGCTTTTGAGAATTTTGAATACTCTTGGGATGCCGAAACCAGCGTGGTCCTATTGTTTTGTCTCCTGAACGTGTTCCAGGTCTTGCTTAGGATCAAACAACTATTTAAGACTAACACCCAGAGATCTCCCCTGAGGCAGGATAGTCATGGGTGGCATGGCATGTGGGAGAATATAGGCAGGTATCTAGAGAGCTTTTCACCTCCGATGGTCTGGGACTTCACCCCCGAACAACTACAGGACCCTGATAAAATGATAGAATATTTGAAAGGAAAATGCTGTGGCTATTCCAGAGAGGCACAACTCACCACATTGTGCTGGGCCCTGGCCAGTATCTACCAGACACTGCTCAATGTTGCGCAGCATCCTCAGGAGGAAGAGAGGGAAACCAGGCCGACAGACACTGTGGCTACTCCAACCCCTGTGGCAGACACTGCAGCTGCTCCGACACCAGTGGCAGGCACTGCGGCTGAACCAGAAAACCAACCTGTGCCCATATCAGTTGCCCCTATACAGAAGAAGAAATACACTAATAAATCAGTTTGCTTAGTGAGGGATGACGATGAACCAGGGCCATCACAAGAACAGGAGGAAGAGGCAGAACCAGAGATAATCACTCAATCCCTATCCCTGAGCGAGCTGTGGGATATGTGAAAAGATTTCAGCCAACTTCCAGGCGAGCACATTGTCACCTGGCTGCTCCGGTGCTGGGATAACGGGGCCAGTAGCTTGGAACTGGAGGGTAGGGAAGCCAGGCAACTGGGATTGCTGTCTAGGGAAGGGGGCATTGACAAGGCAATTGGGAGAAAGACACAAGCCCTCAGCCTCTGGAGGTGACTCCTGTCAGGCGTGAGGGAAAGGTACCCCTTCAGTGAAGATGGTTTATGTCATCCAAGCAAGTGGACCACCATGGAAAGAGGCATCCAGTACCTGAGAGAATTAGCCATGCGGGAGATGATTTATTATGACCTGGCAGTGCACAGTTACCCATAGATCCTGATGAGATCCAATGCACAAGGCCCATGTGGCGGAAGTTTGTACGGAGCGCCCCATCATCATATGCCAACTCATTGGCAGTGATGGAATAGAAAGGCAAAGAAGGATCAACAGTGGATGAGGTGGCTGTCTGACTCGGGCGATATGAAGAAAGTCTCTCTTACCCTCCTTATCTCAGCTGTGGAGAAACTGTCCTGGAAGGACATGAGAATATGTTCTTTTCCTCACCTGTACGGGCCAGTATCTCATCTCTTGGAAACAGGCATTTATCCACTCAAGAGAGAGAATACGGAGAGTACACACCACGAGGCACCCTGTGGTTCTGCCTGCATGACCACGGAAAGGACATGAGGAAGTGGGATGGACAACCTACTTGGATCCTACGAGCACGGGTACAGGAGTTGCAAGGAAGAACAACCACAAAAGGGGATCCCTCCAAAAAAAATGCCGCCCCAGTTTCCAATGTGCAGTTCCCCAGACAGAGTAGAAGGCCTGATGTTACTTCTGATTCTCTTGAAGGAACTTCCAAGTCTTTTCTGCAAGAAGTGAGTAAAGGATGCTATGACAAGGATTAAAGGGTCCCTGCCTTCATCCAGGTGGCGTATCCCAGATTACAGTCTGATTGTGAGCCCTCTGTATCAAAAAACCCAGAAGAAGAACGATTTTAAATGGGGTCCTGAGCAATGACAAGCTTTTGAACAAATGTGGTGGTTTCGGCCAAATTTAACAAAACCAGACTGACAGATGGCCCTCCCCCCCCCTTCTCCCCCCCCAGAAGAGAGGAGAGAAAGAGATAAGGAGATTTAGAAGTTTAGAATAAACTAAACTACTTTAATGAAGAATTAATATTAAAATAAAAATAAAGAAGAAAATAATGAAATAGATACAATATATACAAAACCCTATCAAGCTCCCAGGATGACAGTCACATCACCGGCAGGCACTGGGGAAGTCCCAGACTGGACTCAGTGATGGATGGGAACTGGATTCCAGCTCTGGAGTCAGGAACACATGGATCGGGATCAAAGGCAGATGAACAGACAGAGTCCTCTTCAGACATCGGCCATTGAAGAAAAAAAGTTGACCCTTTGATCCCTCAGCTTTTATACTGAGCATGGGGCAGATGGGATGGAATACCCCAGTTGGTCAGGTTTGGGTCACCTGTCCTGTCCGCTCCTCCCTACAGATGTGACCCCTTTACGGTTTTCCATTTCTGACCCTCTAAGGGGCAAATAACAAAAATTGGCTGACCTTGGTTGTTATAGCAATAAGTATAAGCAAGGGCCTCTCTGCATACCATTCCTTGGCATGTAGCACTGTCATGGTTTGGCCTCAGATGGCAACAAAGAACCACATGGCAGCCGCTCGCTCAAACCGGAGCCCCCACTGCCACCACGGCCATGAGGGGAGAATCGGAAGAAAAAGGCGAAACTCGTGGGTTGAGACAAAGGCAATTTAACAGAACAGCAAAAGGAACAAGAAACAACAACAATAACACTAAGAGAGGAATACACAACCATGATTACGATACCACCACTTGCCTATCGGACCCAGGACGCCCCAGCCCGCTCCACTCCCCCCGTGGTGACTTCCTGTCCCTCCCCTTCCCCGGCTAGCTCCAGCTACTCCCTGGGCATGGCTCACATGGGATAGAATACCTGTGTCCCTGCTGGATCCTGGGGAGAATTAACCCTATCCCTGCCAGACCCAGGACATCATCCACCCCTTATTCCATATCATTCCATGCCATGCCCAGATCTTACAGTTTCCAATTAAATGCTATCAGTTTCCCCTGACATATATATATATATGTACATAAATATATCCATGCAGGTATAATGTCCTTAGTCTGTGGGCCATCACTCTAAAATGTCCGTTGAGTTCATTTAATCCATGACTTCGAGCTCCATCTGTTACAACAGTCTCTCAGGGCAGGCAAGATGGTGTGTGTGGGGCTGGACTGTCACATTCTGTATTTCTGGGGCTTGCAGCTGATGTATCCAGTGCAGCTCTGTGTGAGCCAATGCAGGCAGGACGCAGGAACAACCACAAAACCGTGGATTAAGGGCAAAGAACAAATTTAATCTCAATACCTCATGGATCGGGGAACCTCTGAAGCATCACCCAGGCAGAGGCAGGCAAGCAGGGGACGCAGGCATGGCGAAGCAAGAGTCCTTATTAGCAAGAGAGTCCTTGTTAGCAAGGGAGTGCGAGAGCGAGAGAGCTCCCACTTGCTGTTTGGGCCTGTATTTCAAGGATTCTGGCAGGCAGAGTTTTCCGATGTGCTTTGATCTCTTCAACAGCAGGGCAGGAATCTCAGGTGTGTTTGATAAGGTGCCCCTGAGTCCATCCCAGGCCTGTGTTATCTAAGTGCAGATGTCCTACTTGTTGAGCACACAGAACTAAGCAACAATTAGTGTGATAGATGTGTTTTACAGCACCCCACATGCAAGTCACTTGGGCGTATTTACAGTCCTCCTCGCCGATCTTCCATTACTTTCCCACAAGCTCATGTCCATGGTCCATGGGTTGAAGATGTCGATCTCAATGAAGTTGCTGGGCGCCAGCTGCTGAGGTCAGTTCTGATCCCTTCATTGCTGCACTTTACTCGGTTTTTCATCAGAGTCCATTTGTCATTAGTTTGGGTGATTCTTACTATAGTACAACCAATAGCAGTTATAGAAATGAGATGTACAGTGGCAAGGTCATTAAGCAATTAACATCATACAGTTTCATTTATTGGCTATTCTCACCCAAAATCAGGTCCCCGTGAGGTACACATCGAACTTCCCCATCCTTCTTCATCGCCCACCAAGTATACCCAGGTCCTTGAGCAAAGGCAATCCCACGGATGGGTTTGCCTTTGCCTGAGGCAGGACTAACCCAGACTGTCTTCCCTAACATATTCTTCATGTGCACTACGGGGACTTTATCTCCCTCCACAGTACGTGGAGGTTTTGATTGGGCAGGGCCAGCTCGGTTGGTAGATCCCCTGGTGTTAACTAGCCAGGTAGCCTTTGCCAAATGTGTATCCCAATGTTTTAAGGTCCCACCACCCATTGCTCTCAGTGCAGTTTTTCACAGTCCATTGTACCGTTCTATCTTCCCAGAGGCTGGTGTGTGATAGGGAATGTGATAGACCCATTCAATGCCATGCTCTTTGGCCCAGGTGTCAATGAGGCTGTTTTGGAAATGAGTCCCGTTGTCTGACTCAGTTCTCTCTGGGGTGCCATGTCGACACAGGACTTGTTTTTCGAGGCCCAGGATGGTGTTCCAGGCGGTGGCATGGGACACAGGATATGTTTCCAGCCATCTGGTTGCTTCCACCATTGTGAGCACATGGCGCTTGCCTTGACGGGTTTGTGGGAGTGTGATGTAATCGATCTGCCAGGCCTCCCCATATTTGTATTTCAGCCATCGTCCTCCATACCAAAGAGGCTTTAATCTCTTGGCTTGCTTGATTGCAGCACGTGTCTCACATTCGTGGATGACCTGTGCAACAGTGTCCATGGTCAAATCCACCCCTCGGTCACGAGCCCATCTATATGTGGCGTCTCTTCCTTGATGGCCTGAGGAGTCATGGGCACATCGAGCTATGAATAATTCACCCTTATGTTGCCAGTCCAGATCCACCTCGGCCACTTCAATCTTAGCAGCCCGATCCACCTGCTGCTTGTTCTGATGTTCCTCAGTGGCCCGGCTCTTGGGTACATGGGCATCTACGTGACGTACTTTCACAACCAGATTCTCTACCCGGGCAGCAATATCTTGCCACAATTCAGCAGCCCAGATAGGTTTGCCTCTGCGCTGCCAGTTGCTCTGCTTCCACTGCCGTAACCACCCCCACAAGGCATTTGCCACCATCCATGAATCGGTGTAGAGAGAAAGTACCAGCCATTTTTCCTGCTCAGCAATGTCTAAAGCCAGCTGAATGGCTTTCATCTCCGGAAACTGGCTTGATTCACCTTGTCCTTCAGTGGCTTCTGCAACTTGTCTTGTAGGACTCCACACAGCAGCCTTCCACTTTCTATGCTTTCCCACAATCCGGCAGGACCCATCAGTGAACAGGGCATATCTCTTCTCATTTTCTCATAGTTTATTATACGGTGGGGCCTCTTCTGCACACATCACCTCCTCCTCCGGTGACATTCCAAAATCCTTGCCTTCTGGCCAGTCCATAATCACCTCTAGAATTCTTGGGCGACTGGGGTTTCCCATTCGAGTTCGCTGCGTGATCAATGCAATCCACTTACTCCATGTAGCATCCGTTGCATGATGTGTGGCAGGGACCCTTTCTTTGAACATCCAGGCCAGCACCGGCAGTCAAGGCTAAGAGGAGCTGTGCTTCTGTACCAACCACTTCTGAAGCAGCTCGAACCCCTTCATATGCTGCCAATATCTCTTTTTCAGTTGGAGTATGGTGGGCTTCAGATCCTCTGTATCCCCAACTCCAAAATCCTAGGGGTCGACCTTGTGTCTCCCCTGGTGCTTTCTGCCAGAGGCTCCAGGTAGGGCCGTTCTCCCCAGCTGCAGTGTAGAGCATGTTTTGAACATCTTGTCCTGCCCGGACTGGCCCCAGAGCTACTGCATGGACTATTTCCTGTTTAATTTGCTCAAAAGCTTGTCGCTGCTCAGGACCCCTTTTAAAATAGTTCTTCTTCCGGGTTACTTGATACAGAGGGCTCACAATCAGACTGTAATCTGGGATATGCATCCTCCAAAAACCCACAATGCCCAGGAAAGCTTGTGCTTCCTTTTTACTAGTTGATGGAGACATAGCTGCTATTTTATTGATCACGTCCATTGGGATCTGATGGTGTGTCCATCTTGCCATGTTATTCCTAAAAACTGGATCTCCTGTGCAGGTCCCTTGACCTTACTTCGTCTTATGGCAAAACCAGCTTTCAGAAGGATTTGAACTGTTTTATTCCCCTTCTCAAAAACTTCTTCTGCTGTGTTGCCCCATACGATGATGTCGTCAATGTACTGCAGATGTTCCGGAGCTTCACCCTGTTCCAGTGCAGTCTGGATCAGTCCATGGCAAATGGTGGGGCTGTGTTTCCACCCCTGGGGCAGTCGGTTCCAGGTGTACTGGACACCTCTCCAAGTGAAAGCAAACTGTGACCTGCACTCTACTGCCAGAGGGATTGAGAAGAATGCATTAGCGATATCCATTGTGGCATACCACTTGGCTGCCTTGGACTCCAGTTCGTATTGAAGTTCTAACATGTCCGGCACAGCAGCACTCAGCAGTGGCGTGACTTCGCCACGATAGTCCACAGTTAGCCTCCACTCTCCATTAGATTTCCGCACCGGCCATATGGGACTGTTAAAGGGCGACCGAGTCTTGCTGATCACTCCTCGAATCTCTAGTTGACGAATCAGCTTATGGATGGGGATCAGAGAATCTCGGTTAGTTCGATATTGCCACCAATGAACTGTTGTGGTAGCGATTGGCACCTGTTGTTCTTCGACCCTCAACAACCCCACAACAGAAGGGTCCTCTGAGAGACCAGGCAAGGTAGACAACTGTTTAACTTCTTCCGCCTCCAAGGCAGCTATGCCAAAAGCCCACCGGTACCCTTTTGGGTCCTTAAAATACCCTCTCCTGAGGTAATCTATACCAAGGATGCATGGAGCCCCTGGGCCAGTCACAATGGGATGCTTTTGCCACTCATTCCCAGTTAGGGTCACTTCAGCTTCCAGTGCAGTCAATTCTTGGGATCCCCCTGTCACTCCAGAAATACAAATGGGTTCTGTCCCTCTATAGCTTGATGGTATTAGGGTACACTGTGCGCCTGTGTCCACTAAAGCTCTATACTCCTGTGGCTCTGATGTGCCAGGCCATCGAATCCACACTGTCCAATAAACCCGGTTGTCCCTTTCCCCCACCTGGCTGGAGGCAGGGCCCCTCTCATCCTGGTCATAGTATCCATTACTCGCTTCTTGCAGAAATGCTCTGGAAGTTCCTTCAAGAGGATCAGAAGTAGGCTCAGGCCTTCTATTCTGTCTGGGGAACTGCACACTGGAAACTGGGGAGGCACTTTTCCTGGAGAGATCCCCTTTTGTGGTTGTTCTTCCTTGCAATTCCTGTACCCGTGCCTGTAGGATCCAAGCAGGTTGTCCATCCCACTTCCTCATGTCCTCTCCATGGTCATGCAGGCAGAATCACAGGGTGCTTCGTGGGGTGTACTCCCTGTATTCTCTCTCTTGAGTGGAGAAACGTCTGCTCCTAACAGCTGAAATACTGGCTCATACAGGTGGGGAGGACATATTCTCTTCAAGTTGCTGGACCTTCCGGGACAGTTTCTCTCCAGCTGAGGAGACAAGGGGAGAAGAGAGGCTTTCTTCATACTGCCGAAGTCGGGCAGCCACCTCATCCACCGTTGGTCCCTCTTCGCCTTTCCATTCCATCACTGCCAATGAGTTGGCATATGATGATGGGGCGCTCCATACAAACTTCCGCCACATGGACCTTGTGCATTGGATCTCATCAGGATCTGTGAGAAACTGTGCATTGTCCAGATCATGATAAATCATCTCCCACAAGGCTAATTCTCTCAGGTACTGGATGCCTCTTTCCATGGTGGTCCACTTGCTTGGATGACATAAACCATCTTCACTGAAGGGGTACCTTTCCCTCACGCCTGACAGGAGTCGCCTCCAGAGGCTGAGGGTTTGTGTCTTTCTCCCAATTGCCTTGTCAATGCCCCCTTCCCTAGACAGCAATCCCAGTTGCCTGGCTTCCCTACCCTCCAGTTCCAAGCTACTGGCCCCGTTATCCCAGCACCGGAGCAGCCAGGTGACAATGTGCTTGCCTGGAAGTGGGCTGATATCTTTTCACATGTCCGGCAGCTCGCTCAGGGACAGGGATTGAGTGATTATCTCTGCTTCTGCCTCTTCCTCCTGTTCTTGTGATGACCCTGGATCATCGTCATCCTTCACTGAGCGAACTGATTTCTTGGTGTATTTCTTCATCTGGATAGGGGCAACTGATACGGGCACAGGTTGGTTTCCTGGTTCAGTTGCAGTGCCTGCCACTGGGGCTGGAGTAGCCGCAGCGCCTGCCGCAGGGGTTGGAGTAGCCACAGTGTTTGTTGCAGGGGTGGCAGTAGCCACACTGCCTGTCGGCCTGGTTTCCATCTCTTCCTCCTGAGGATGCTGCGCAACATTGAGCAGTGTCTGGTAGATACTGGCCAGGGCCCAGCACAATGCGGTGAGTTGTGCCTCTCTGGAATAGCCACAGCATTTTCCTTTCACATATTCTATCACTTTATCAGGGTCCTGTAATTGTTCGGTGGTGAAATCCCAGACCATTGGAGGTGAAAATCTCTCTAGATAGATAGCTGCCCATGTTCTCCCACATGCCATTGATAAGGGGAACTAACACTCAAGGGTTAATAGGAGATCCATCGCTTGGCTTAAACTGTCTGTCTATAACCTTAAGCCATTTTGTAAGGTGTTTAGGCAAAGAAAGGAGGTGTTGAAACCATAAAGCGGTCACATCGGCCTCCTGGAGTGGGGAGATAAGGGAACAATTGGTATTCAAAGAAGGAACCCAGTTGTCTTGACAGAGCGATTATCTGGCTGAAACCAGTCCTGTGGCCTGGAGCAGCACATTAACATTAAAGGTGAAAGGTGCACAGCGAGGAAGACATACCGCCTTCATCCCCGAGACCCCGGCCCACGACCACCAGGAGGCATTGCGCATGCGCAGCTGGGAGGAGTTAAAGGCGGAGACTATGGAAATGATTTCTCGGAACTCATTGTAATAAAGACCGCCTTTTCGGGGAAAGGTTATGGATATGTATAGGCGCCCCTTGAATATGTAAGATCTGATTGTATAAATCCTAAGCTAACTGCCACGGTGGGCATGCGTGATTGTGGTGGGGCGACCCCCCGTGCTGCCCGGCGCCGAATAAACATACCTACTTTACAACCTCACAGGTTGTGGAGTCTGTTTTCCGCACGTCAGTTTGGCGAGCCAGGCAGGAGGCACTCTGCTCGGCTGCGGGATCGACTGCGGAGCGGACGCCCCTAGGCGCGCCCCAAGCACTTTCCTCGGAGGAGCCTCCACTCTTAGCCGCTCACCGCGGGAGTAGACAACAACCTCCTGAAGCCACGGATAAACGGTATGTTTTACAGAGGGGCCAGTAAGTTGTAGGGGATGCCCATGCTTGGCCGGGGCTGCCGGTAAACCGCGCAGAGACGTCTGGCATATGGCATAGTCCCCATATGGAAGGAGGGTACCCTGTATGGAAGTAGGGGATTTGCTGACCAATAGAGCGGCCGCTAGCGATCTTGGGAGCAGATCGAGCAAATCCGAGGTCACTGCTTCATCCCGGTATCAGGAGCCAGGACAGACCTGCTAATGATTGTATAAGAAGCAGGAGAAAGGTAAGCGGGCCTCTCAAAGTTGTGATATGATTACTTGGATAATATTTGCAGCTGCTGGAGGGATACCAACTGGAGTAATGATTGTATGTTTTATTTGTAAATGCCCAGGTATTTTATGTTAAGAGCATTTGTGTGTGGATGCGTGTGTTTGAGACACAGCGCTGCTGTGAAGCGAGTGGGAGTCCCGATTTGCGGTTCCGTGACTCCGCGAGGAACACGGCCAGAGACGGACAAAGCGCCTGAAACGTTTGTAAGATTTGTAAATGTCTCGATATACGTAAGTTGGGCTGCTGTGGTGTTTAGTCCATCTCCTAAGTATCGGGGGTCTGGCTGATCATCAAAGTGGCCGGACAGGGAGGGTCACTCCTTCGATGGTTTGGGCTTGAACCTTGGGAATATTTAAACGAAGGAGGGGAGAGGGACGAATTTATTTAGGAGGAGTGTATTTAACACCTGCCGGACAGACAGTGGCCCTAGACTGGGAACAACCTGTCCCAGATGATACCTTTCTAAACCCCCATATTGACGGACATGTGGGGGTGATCCCTTGTTTTGTGTGTGGGCTTACTAACAAATTACCTGAAAATTGGCATTCGACTCGGGTCCTGTTGAAATGTAAATCTTGTGAGAAAAATTGGTATTGTTTATCTAGGAGGCGGAGAGCTGAGTGTCCCAAATGCTCTCCCCTAATCCCACGGTTTTATGATTGGGAAAGGGCCCATCAAGAGTCCGAAATAGTAAAGTTTATATGTGGGAAGAAAACTTTAATCCCAGAAGATTGGGACGTTTGGGAAGAAGATTGGGAGAAGACTGTAAGGACCT
Source organism: Numenius arquata (assembly GCF_964106895.1). Classification (NCBI taxonomy): domain Eukaryota; kingdom Metazoa; phylum Chordata; class Aves; order Charadriiformes; family Scolopacidae; genus Numenius; species Numenius arquata. The sequence goes on from NC_133615.1 coordinate 7,488,189, forward strand.
GTGAGGAAAGGTTCGCGTGGAAATTAAAACGAAGCACAACAGCTAACAAGAAACAATCTAAAGAGATGGGTAACACTCAGAATAAGGGTATTTTAAAGAAAAGCCCCCTTGGCTGTATATTGGCACACTGGAAGGACATTGTTGGAACCGGGGGTACAGAGAATAAGACGACTCTCATTAAATATTGCAATCAGTGGTGGCCGATTTATAAGCTGGAAGATGGATCTAAGTGGCCACTTTATGGGTCAACTGATTATAACACCATCCTGCAATTAATGTTGTTTTTAAGGAGGGAAGGAAAATGGGATGAAGTGTTATATGCAGACACGTTTTTCACCCTCTGAAATCACCCGGAGTGGCAAAGGGACTGTGGAATGGTGCCGCCACAGGACCCTATGGTACTCGCCCTCGAGCGGGAAAATAACAAAGAACTTAAAGGTAAACTGAGGCGGCGTTGCTCGGCATGTAGTATTGGACAAAGGTGCACTAGAGTAAATAAAATCCACTGGGCATCAGAACAAGATCTAACTGATTTGCTTAAGCCTCCCCCTCGATCACAGGAACAGGATGTGGACTCGGACGGAACCTCCACTCCCCCGGACAGCCCTGTATCCTCCCGTACTAGAAAAAGTCTACCCTAACAGTCTTACAGGCACCTCTCCGAGAGGCGGTAGGGCCAGATGGCGGGATGATGCTAATTAAGGTACCTTTTTCCACCACCGATTTAGAGGCATGGAAAAGGGTTGCCAAGGATTACAGGAATGATCCGGTAAGTATAACCAAACATTTTCAATTTATTGTAAAACAACACAACCCCGACTGGAATGATATACAGTTATTAGAATATATGACTGAGACGGAAAAACAATTAATTTTAAAAACTGCAGGGGATTTGGCTGAGGATCATTATAAAACTACAGGAGGAGATGTTAAAGAATACCTCCCCCTTCAAGATCCAAAATGGGATGCAAACAGGTCTGCAGATATAGAAAAATTGCAGGCATACCAGGGGTGGATTTCAAAAGGAATGGAGAGGGCCATTCCCAAAACCATAAATTGGTCAGCATTATATGCAATTAGACAAGGTCCTTCCGAGTCACCATCCGAATTCTTGGATCGACTAAGGGACGTAATGCACCGTAACACACTGCTGGATCCTGGGTCAGAGGTAGGAATACAACAACTAGTTTCTTTATTCTTAGGTCAGTCTACAGGAGATATTAGGCGCAAGCTCCAAAAGCTGCATCCCACAGAAGGAAGGAACCTAGAAGTATTGCTGGATGAAGCATGGAGAGTGTTCAGTAATAGAGAGGAAGATTACAAATGGGGACAAAGAAGGGTGGTGGCGGTCGTCAGGGAGGAGGAAGAAAGAAAACCCAGAGGAGGACCGCCTCGACTAGGCAAGGATCAACATGCGTTATGCAGAAGATTTGGTCACTGGAAAGATGAGTGTCCGGAAAAGCGAAAAAATAAGGAGAAGGGACGAAACAATCAGAAAGGAAGAATAGTGGCCCATTTGAAGGAAGACTGACGGGGACCTGGGGAATCAGGTCAGTTGTGTAAGCAATAAATATAGTTATGATTTTTTGTGTTATAAATTTGTAGCTCCATATTATGCAGTAGCATCTGTCTTCATTGAGCATGGGGGATTTGGGTTTTGTGTTTTGTTTTGTTGTTTGGGGTTTTGGTTGTTTTTGGGTTTTTTTCTACAGTAGATTCTGCTGCTTCTTTCCTTCCAAACCACATACTCTTTCTGTCCTTCTGAGATTTGTGTGTGAGTAACCGTGTATGCTGCTAGAGAACAGACTGGTTGTAACTATACACTTTGGAATTATTTTTGTCCTGTGGTATTCCATCAACACTTACTAACTGTCCTGATATATGTAACTCTGAAATTCATCTCTGAATACCTTAAAAATTTGAATATATTAGAACAACTAATATCTTGGATATACATAATCTACCTTGCTTTAGAAGTTCTGTGACCTCTTTTATTTCTGAAATTTAAAGAAACAATACTTAGACACGTGTGTTGTTCCTCTGTACATTTAGTATTACCCAAACTAGGAAAATACAGAATTGTCTAGAGAAATCAGCTTTGCACAGTAATGAGTGATATACTTTATCATTATTAGCAGCCTCGAGAACTTTGAAGTTTTGCAGATTATGTAAATTTTCTTGAACTATGGCACGTAAGTGAGGTGATAATGAAACTGTACTAATTCTTGAAGAAAGTGGTTAGGGAGAAATTTTGTTGGGTTCGAGTGAACTGCATATTTCCAATATGTGCTCTTTTGATCTCTAGAAAAAAAGCTGAAAGAAAGGTGCTTTCCTTTCAGCAAATTAGTCCTCTGACCAGAGGTTACTAAACCTGGTGATGCTTGCTTACTGCTTGCTTTGGTTATAAACTGATTCTTGATGTTAGAAAAAAAGGGGGGGGGGGGGGGGCGCGGGGAGAGAGGTGAATGCAGTTGGTAATGGAAAAATAGAATGGAAAGACAAGAGATCATAGAATGGTTTAGGTTGGAAGGGACCTTAAAGATCATCTAGTTCCAACCCCCCTGCCATGGGCAGGGACATTTTCCACTAGACCAGGTTACTCAAAGCCCCATCCAGCCTGGTCTTGAACACTTCCAGGGATTGAACACTTCCACAACTAGATTAAACCTGATCAAACAAGACTCAAAAGGTATCAGATGTTATCCCTTACCTAGTAGATTCCTAACAGTTTTAAAATCCATGGTAAAAATTTGTCTTTGAAATGAACAGGGAAGACATAACGAATATTAATACAGATGCACTTGGCTAATTTGAGTTTACAGCAGCATGCTTCAAGTCCTGTAGAAGCTGGGAAAAATTTTAATACTGTATTTGGTACAGCATCTTTGAATGACATTAAATTACTATGATTTCAAGAATGAATTTATGCCTTTAATTTGCAAGCATGAATAATATGTGATCCTCAAATTTTTATAGGTAATTTAAGTGTTAGACAGCTGTTTCTGAATTTAATTCAGTAATTATAACTGAGACAAATGTGAGTTGATTTAGCAAAGATAGGCTTATTCAGTTGTGCAAGATTTCACAAGTGTATTTGATCTCTGGTAAATTACTTAAGTTAGGTATGTATTTGTCAGATGTTAAGTAGGAATGGCAAATTTTTGTGAGCAAAGAAATGAGTAGTGACATTTTGGGGGGGTTGTTTGGTTTGTTTGTTTACAAAATTTGCAAACTTTGACAGTGTACAAAAGTATAAGTACCTAAATTAGGGACCAATTCTATTTTATAGAGTGTTAGTGTGAATTCAGGTTTTGATCAGAATTTGTGTGCATGTAGTGGGCATTATGCAGATTTAGCTGTTTTATAAATGAGGCTTTGCTGTTATGGTTACTTCTAGTAACTAAGGAGGAGCTTTTTTAATCCAATGTACTTGCTCTTTTTACTTATTTATATGTATTTATGACATTGAGTCATACTTGTCTCTTCTGGGTTTGAATAACAAAAGTTTGCTCAAAATATGTCACTTGAGGTCAATCTCATTTCACTTTGTACCAGCTGATAAGCTTTAGTGAGCAAAGGAGTGAACTGAAGGGATGTGCCACAAAACAGACTTCACAGTCTATTTTGTGGCTCACCTGGTCAGAGCTGCGTTGGTAAGAAATGGATTGTTGCACTCAGTCTTAGATGTCAGACTTGCATCATGAACTCATTAGTTGAGGACTGAAATAAATCTTTATATAAATAGTGAAGAGAAACTGAATTTATAAAATGTGTTAAAGAATATTTGGTCCTTTGTATGTCTTTTATACTGTATTCTTTGAAGCAAATATTTCTGCTCTTGAAAATAAGCAAAAAAATATTTTGTATTTATGCACAGAAACTATTAAGCAAGGATATAGATTTATTCTATGTGAGCTTTATGAGTTTGTTGTATCTAATAATATCTGTAAGAAAGATGGTCAATATTATGGTATCACCTTTCAAATGTCTCTCTGATTGACAAAGGGAGACGCATGCTCACTCTTTCTTTTACTGAGTGGTGTTCTGATTGCCAGAGAAGGGATGAAAAACCGGAATTTATTCAGAATGATGCTAAAAAAGTGAAAGATAATTACCAAAGATTTCTTCCATGTTCATGGGATTAAGCTCTATGAAATTATTTTTAGAATTCAGTGTCATAGTGGATAATGTCGTGGCACTGAATGAGGAAGTATCAAATTCGCTTAGTCCTCTTAAAATAAGGCTATGTATTCAGTCTGAAACAGATTCAAGTTAGAGCATTTGATATTCATAATATATTCTGGAGAGGCATGAGAGTGCCAACTATTGGTAGACACTGTAGGTATGTCATATTTTTGTTTGCCTAACCTTGCCATGACTGTTCTTTCTTCTACCTGATTCTAGTCTACCTGCTTCTAGTTCAAGTGGTGCCCTGACAAAATATAAAACAGCTGTTTTTTTACAATGTGGTCACTTGCACATGGGACAACATGGTACCTGATTGGCATTTAAATAGGTTCTGAACATAAAAGAAAGATGATTTAGCAGTTTGATGTGGGTTCAGTTAAAGTTCACTCACACAGCTAAGATTTACGTGCATCTGGAGCAACAGTGTGTGCCAGTCGCAACCTTGAGAGCAGGGGAGGATGAGAAACATAAGTTTCACATCCTGAAGCTCATCCTGACAAAAACAGAGCACAGTCTGGAAACCGAAACTTGTCCTGGTAGCAGAGTACCTGTTATTGTGATAAGCTCAGTAGAAGGTAGAAAATGTTTTTGTAAGTCCATGATTGGGCATTACGAGGGGAGTGGGTTTGTGTCTTAGCATATATAAGTTTCTCTGTGTAGCAATAAAGGAGGTCGGATTTGGATTCACTTACTGCATGACCTACGAGTCCGTGATTTCTTCATACGCCACAAATGGCACCCGAACAGGGTTAAAGATTCAGAACGACGGTGATCAAGGACCGGTGGCGTACCCCCGTGAGCTGGACGGAAGACATTGATCACCAAGGAGCTCCTATATACTCATCGCTGCACAATATAAGGTTAGCACAGCGAGGGGCCGGGGAAGGTATTATTACAATGGGGCAGTCTGCGACGAAAGCGCAGCAGATACATAAAGCACTTTTAATGAAAATTGTTAAGGAACAAGGATTAAAGTTACAGCCTCTTAAGCTTGTACAGCTTTTAGTATGGATTCGGGATCATTGTCCGTGGTATCCCCCCAATGGGTCTTATGATCTTTCTGACTGGCAGAGAGTGGGAGAATGCTTGCAAGTGCGACTAATTATTGATCATGATGTTAACCCTGATAATATCGTAACGTGGCGTGTCATATACACGGCGTTAAGAACATTCCTCCCTACCGATAAAGTGTTTGCTAACTCAGATTTTCCGCCTCCACCGGCTGATTTATTAACTTTAGAGGATACAGCTCCAGCTGGTTCAGACCCTGACGCTGAGCCTGTCTGTGATTCAGCTCAGCAGCTGCAATTGCCATTAGCTGCTACAGTAGAAGCAGCCGATGACTTAGACTCACAGATACCTGAGGATCCTTTCGATCCAGGTCCTATTGACTCTGATCAAGAGCCTGATTTGTACCCGCCTTTAACTCCGGTTAAAGCTATGGTGGCTTCTGCACCAACCGCGGAACAGATCTTACAAAATACTAAACGAATGACTGTTAGTTGTGCCTCTGTTACGCGTCCACCGCCTTATGCTCCTTCTCTAGATGTGCCTCCTAATGATTCTCACGATAAGGCAAGAAGGGAGTTCGTGGAAGCGTGTAGAAAAAGGGCTTTGCAAGAGGGTGATATTGAAATGCTTCAAGCTATGCCGGTCATCTATAGACCCCAACAGCTTCCTCACTATGAGACACTGACATATGAAGTTATCAAAGAGTTAAAAAAATCCATTAAGGAAAATGGTTTACAATCCTCCTTTACTATTAGTTTGCTGGAAGCGATATCGGAGTCGTATGTTATGGTTCCTGCAGATTGGAAAATGGTGTTAAAGTTGATGTTAACAGCAGGGCAATATTCCATCTGGTTAACAGAATATCGTGAGTTGGTCGCTGCCCAAGCATTAGAAAATTTGACAGCTGGGCATCCTATTGGGAATGATCACTTGATGGGAGAAGGGCAATATGCGACTTCAGCAGCGCAAGTTCAAATGAACAGATTAGCTTTCCAACAAGCATCTACGCTCGCCTTACGGGCTTTAAAACGAGTTCCCGATGGTAAACGTACAGAACTGTCATTTGTGAGTATCCGACAGGGAGCACAAGAGCCTTACATAGAATTCATAGACCGCTTGCAAACAGCTATTTCTCGACAGATTGAACTTCCAGCAGCTGCTGAACTTTTATTAATGCAATTAGCAGTGGAAAATGCTAACACTGAATGCCGCAGGGCTTTAGACCGTATACGTGGCAAGGCCACCACTTTGAATGAACTTATTAAAGCGTGTCAGCATGTAGGAACGGAAGAGCGCAGGTTTGAGATGTTAGTGACGGCATTGGCTCAACAACTAACCATGGCTCGTGCTGCTATTAAATGTTTTTCGTGTGGGCAGGACGGACACATGAGAAAGGATTGCCCAAAACGAAGGGGAGAAAGGGATAAGACTCCGAATGAATTATGTCCTCGGTGCCAGAAAGGATATCATTGGAGCAATCAATGTCACTCTAAATATGATAAAAATGGTAATCCCTTACCCTCTCCGTGGTTGGGAAACGCCAGGAGGGGCACGCGGTCCGGTGCCCCGTGCAATCCCAACAGGGCCCAAGGCCAGATGCTGCAATTAGTACCACAGCAGGGGAATGGACAAGCAATGCAGGCATCATCCCCCGCCGTGCCACTCCCGGGAGTGCCGGGTTGGACGTGGCAACTGTTGCCACAACAAACGTAAATGATACTTCTGTGCGCCTGATATCGACGGGACTGCAAGGGCCGCTGCCTTTTAACGGACATGCTTTGTTACTGGGCCGGTCTTCTACTACAAAGATGGGTTTGTTTGTTTTACCTGGGATTATTGATAGTGACTATCGGGGAGAAATTAAAATCATGGTATGGACTCCGAATCCTCCCTGTACCATACCAGCAGGTGAACGCATTGCTCAATTAATACCTCTCCCTAGTTTGTCTCCCTTAACAGATGACACTGCTGCATCAGCACCGATCCGTGGAGCTGGAGTACAGGATCCCCACAGATTTATTGGACTCAGCAGATCACGACTCAACAACCCTTTCTTACTTGTCGACTTAATGGTAAAGATTTTTCAGGGTTGGTAGATACTGGAGCGGATATTTCTATCATCCGTAAGTCTGACTGGCCGTCTGAATGGCCTGTTGTGGACACAGCTGCTTTAATTACTGGGGTGGGAGGAACTCAGCTTCCTCAACAATTGCTACAATCCCTGCTGGTTGAAGGACCGGATGGGAAAATAGCTAAATTGAAACCATACATTCTACCAGTACCCTGTACATTATGGGGCTGTGACTTGATTTCACAATGGGGTTTGCTTTTAACGACACATTTTTGACTGGGGTCGCTGATGTCCAGCCGCGGCTCAAACTTACGTGGTTAACCAATTCCCCTGTTTGGGTTGATCAGGGGCCCCTCAGAGGTGAGCGGTTGGAGTGAGCGCGAGAGCTGGTTGCAGAACAATTGCAGTTAGGACATATTGTCCCTCCTACAAGCCCATGGAATACTCCAATTTTTGTAATACCTAAGAAATCGGGCAAATGGCGATTATTGCAGGATCTATGGGCAGTTAATGCTGTTATAGCTCCAATGGGTGCACTGCAATCGGGACTGCCGAATCCTGCAATGATACCACAATCTTGGAATCTTCTTGTCATTGATTTAAAGGATTGTTTCTTTATAATTTTTCTGCATCCTGATGATTGTCCACATTTTGCCTTTTCTATACCTTCTATTAACAATGAAGGGCCTATGAAGAGATATCATTGGGTAGTGCTTCCTCAAGGCGTAAAAAATAGTCCAACTATTTGTCAATTTGTTGTTTATTCTGCTTTGAAACCAGTGAAAACACAATTTCCTACTCTGTTGTTTTATCATTACATGGATGATATTTTAATTGCTGCACCTGATGAGTTTCAGTTACAATCTGCGTTTGCTGAGGTGAAATTGGCCATGGAACACTTCGGATTGCACCTGAGAAGGTACAGTCTATACCACCTTGGAAATATCTGGGTTGGCAAATCTTAGATAAAACCATTATTCCACAACCCATACGAATTGTCAATACAGTAACTACATTGAATGAGTTACAAAAATTATTGGGAACCCTTAATTGGCTATGACCTTTATTGGGGATTTCTACAGAATTATTATCTCCCCTGTTTGACCTTTTGAAAGGCGATTCTGATTTGTCATCCCCAAGATCGATTACCGGGGAAGCTTCAGAAGCATTGCAGATTGTGGCAGAAAGGGTTAATACAGCCTTTGCATCCAGGTATGATTTAAATTTACCTGTTCGTCTATTTTTAATCCCTAATTCTTTCCAGCTGTATGCGCTTATTGGCCAATGGGATGAAAAGGAACAACAGCTAGTTGTACTAGAAAGGATTTTCCTTCCTCATTCATTTTCAAAAACTGTAACTACTTTGCTTGAGATGTTTGTGAGATTAATTTCTACAGGTCGACTGCGATGCCAGCAACTTCGAGGAACTGATCCGGATTTCATTCATATGTACATCACGAAGGAAGATTTTACGGTAATGCTTCGTGAGAGTTTATCTTTACAGGCAGCCTTTGCGGACTACCTTGGCAAAATACTTTATACTCTGCCGAAGCACCGTCTGCTTAACTCCCTAAAAGATGTTCCTCTACAGCCTCTTTTTTTACAGCAATCTTCGCCAATCCCTAATGCCGGAACGGCATTCATTGACGGCTCTGGAAGAACGGGCAAGGCTGCTGTTGTCTGGCAAGAGGCCACGTGGGTGGCAACACCCTGTTGTTTTTCAGTCAGGTTCTACTCAATTGGTTGAGCTTGCAGCTGCTATCCATGCATTCAGTTTATTTGCTGCTGAACCCCTCAATGTTGTCACTGACTCTGCCTATGTCTTTGGTATTATACGAAGATTAGAAAAATCCTTTTTAAAGGAAGTTGCAAATCAGGACTTATTTGATCTCCTCTCCAGGCTGTATATACTGATTTCATGGAGAGCTCATTCTTATTTTGTGTCTCATTTACGTTCTCACACTACATTGCCTGGGCCTATGGTTGAAGGTAATGCTGTTGCCGATTCTTTTACTATGACTGTTGTGGTACCTAAGAAACTTCAACAGGCTCAACTCTCCCATGAATTTTATCATCAGAATGCCAAGGCACTCTCCAAGGATTTCCAGCTTACACTGCAGCAGGCATGAGAAATTGTCTCTGCCTGTCCAGATTGCCAGCGTCTCCTGCCGCTTCCTACACAGACTGGATCTAATCCTCGTGGATTGCAGCCCAATGAACTATGGCAAACTGATGTTACTCATATTTCTGCCTTTGGAGTTTTTCGCTTTGTACATGTTACTGTTGACACCTTTTCTGGGTTTATCGTTGCTTCTGCACACAGGGGCGAAAAGGCTAAAGATGTCTGTCGCCATTGGCTTTGTGCAATTGCTGCTTTAGGTATTCCACAGAAAATTAAGACTGATAACGGGCCAGGCTATGTCGCCAGACAGACAAAAACCTTTTTAGCTGAGTGGGGTATCCTGCACGTTACAGGTATTCCCCATTCTCCAACTGGTCAAGCAATTATAGAGCGTTCCCACCTTACTCTGAAAAACATGCTTCATAAACAAAAAAGGGGGAATCCCCTGGGTATCACACCTCAGGAACAATTAGATAAAGCCACTTATGTTCTAAATTTTTTGAATCTTACACGTGCTGACAATTTGACTGCTAATCAACGGCGATATGGTTTGCCGGATCAGACAAATATGAAGCCTACTGTATTTTATAAAGACTTACAATCAGGACGATGGATGGGTCCAGTACCCCTGTTGTCATGGGGACGTGGTTATGGTTGTGTTTCTTTATCCACAGGACCATACCGGTTACCTGCGAAAAATATCAAGCCTGCCAACACTATACAGAAAGATGCAGAATCTGTTGAAGATGTCTCTCACGGTGAAGATAAAGAGGAAGATTCTAATCTTCCTCAGGTTTAATCATGTCACATGTGTCTCGCATTATCATATGTATGTTATGTAGCTCAGTAACTAGAGCTTATGTCTATTGGGCGCATGTTTTAGACCTGCCTGTGTTCAGGCCTCTCACATGGTGGGATCTAGTGTCACCTTTAAGTAATAATGACACGAGATGGATGAGAGGAGTTTGATTACCACCATCTTGCGATGATGTTAACAATTCCTTTGAGACTAGCCAGATATTTTATAGTGACTTACATGTGTGTCACATGGGCCAATGTTACTAGGCCCGAGAATCAATCTCCTTATATAAATTTTACTACTCAGTTACATCTTATTGGATTAAAACTAAATGGCAAAACTAATTACACTATGGTCACTCTGCCAAGTCCAAGCAATACCAACGAGGAAGGTATTATCCCATATTTGTCCTCTTTTCCAGCATGCAACCTGCAAAATTGCAAGATCTACAACAATTGGCAACAAATGTAGCAATAAAGGAGGTCGGATTTGGATTCGCTTACTGCATGACCTACGAGTCTGTGATTTCTTCATACGCCACAGTTTGATTATTGGTTATTAGAAGTGGCACACGCTGAACTTTGAAGTTGGAACTGCTCTTCTAAAGTGACCTCCCTAGAAGAAGGGAGCATTAAGGACTTAGCTTCTTGCTACTGGAGGGAGAGTTTGAGTAATTTCTTAAACAGCAAGTATAAAGTGTACAATCTTCTACATTATATAGTTAGTGATCAAAGAACGGTGTGTGCTGTGGACTCCTTCATCCAGAAGAATGCCTGTGTCCGCCACATCTCATTTATGGGTTCCTGTAAGTGTCGGTCTGGGAGAACTTACAGCAATCTTCACCCCAGTCTCCAACTGTTACAGATTACCGTGTATGTAATTTGGGGTATTATTTCACAGTTGACTTTTAGCTAACACAGAAATAACGTCATTTGGCCAAAAAACAAGTGACCAGACTAATGTCACTAACTGCATGTTCCCATCTTTAATTGTATTAATCCTAGAGTCACGTGACTGCTTGGTGTACGAGAATAGGTTGCTTATCTGACTGAATGCTGCCTGTTTTCTCCACGGACCTAGTCTACAGTTGGATCACCAAGCTGATCCAGGTGGCCATAAGCTGCATAAATGGCAATTTGAACAACTTCCCCTCTGTCTGAGGCTGTAACTTCCTTCTGACACTGTAATGTGTAACTTAGCCTCAGACAACTGGCTTTTAGTGAAGTTTTGTGCCACAATAAGAGATTTTATACTGAATCATAGTGAAATTAAATCTACTAATTGGGATATTGTATAAGTCTATGTAGCACTTAAAATTAAAGCTTTTCTGGTTCTCCTGGGGTTTCTTTTGAAGAAAGAGAAAAAAGGCTTCTGAAAGGATCATGGGATGGATAAGAAGCAACATGTACTTGAGAATGTTTTCTACAAGACAGGTGTCATGCCTTAGTTTGGTGTCATGGTTTGAGCCGGGTTGGCCAATGACAAGACGACAGATGCTCTCCCCCACCTCTCGTTCCAAGGAGAGGAAGAAGAGAGATAAAGAGATCTATGAGTTTAGAAGGCACTAATCTACTTTAATGAAATATTAATAATAAATTAAAAAGGAAATAATGAAAAAGATAAAAAATATATACAAAAACATATCAAGCTCCCAGGGAGATGTCACTGGGAAAGTTCCAGTCTGGTCTCATTGACAACTGGATTCTGGAACACTCTGATCAGGATCAAAGGTAGACAATCTGACAGGGTCTTCCTGGGGCATCAATCATCAGAGAAAAAAAACTATTAAAGAAACAGCCATTGAAGAAGAAGAGCTAACCTTTTGATCCCTCAGCTTTTATACTGAGCATGGCAGATGGGACGGAATACCCTATTGGTCAGTTTGGGTCACCTGACCTGTCCACTCCTCCCCACAGATGCAACCCCCTCCACAGCATAAACAACCAAGTCAACAGTAAAAGTTACTCTGATGCCTGTACTGGAATCAGTTGCTCCAGCCTTGACAATAAGAACTGCTGCTACACAAACTCCAACAAAACCAGTACAAGTTGCCCTGGTGACCAGAAAGCAGAAAAGGAAATCAGCACGTTCCCCTGCACCTTGTGACAAAGACCAGCTCAAGCCAGACAGCATGGGAGAGGGTCCTTCTTGGGCAGCATCAACGCAGGAGGAGGAGTCAGTTGTAGAGATAACTGTTAAATCCTTCTCTATGAAGGATTTGCAAAATATGAGGAAGGACTTTAGTTGTCAAGAAGGGGAGACACTTATCTCCAGGTTGCTCCAATGCTGGGACAATGGGGCTGATTCCCTAGATTTAGGTGATAGAGAAGCTAGGCAGGTGAGAAACCTGGCCAAAGATGGAAGTACTGATAAAGCAATTGAGAAGAAGACAAACACTCTCAGTCTCTGGAGGCGACTGGTGTCAGCTGTAAAGGGCAGGTATCCCTTGAAGGATGATACTGAATGCTGTCCAAGCAAATGGAACAGCATAGAATAAGGTATTAAGGTACGATCTTCGCTAAGGAAGTTTGTGCAGAGTGCACCATCGATGTATTCCCAAACATTGTCAACAATGGTTTGGGGAGGATCTGATGCTGATGCACCAACTGTAAATGAAGTGGCTAACAGGGTACGACATCATCATCCCCTTACTGTGGCAGCTGTGGAAAAAATGACTGAGAAAATAGAGGAAATCACCAAGACAATAGCTGAGCAAAATGAAGAAATAAAGGAGAAAAATTATAAACTGTTTGAAAAACAGTCCGGGATAGAGAAAGAATCTCACTCTTCCCCTGAATGGATCCACATCATGGTCGTTAAGGAAAAAACGCCCTCTTATGGAACGGATTCAAGAGAAACAGGACCCACTACGAGATTTCCTGTGGCTTTGCCTCTCCAACTATGGAGAAGACATGAGTAAGTGGGATAAAAAACCTACCCTGATCCTACAGGCATGAGTGCTTGAGTTGCAAGGTAATCAAATGGAAGAAAAAATTTTTGTAGGAGGGTGGCTGCTCTAGTCCATGGTAAGTGGTTCTCCAGTCTGGACAGGAACTCATCTGCTAATTGTAGATTTTGTTCTCAACATTAGGGGGGCCCTGCCTCCAGCCAGGAGGAGGAGAGGGACACCTGAGTTTATTGGACTGTGTGGATTCAATGGCCTGGCACATTAGAGCCACAGAAGTATAAAGCCCTGGTAGACACTGGTGCACAGTGTACCCTATTGCCATCGAATCATAAAGGGACAGAATCAGTCACTATTGCAGGAGTGACAGGAGGATCTCAAGAACTGACTGTACTGGAAGCTGAAGAGAGCCTGAATGGGAATAAATGGGAGAAGCACTCCATTGTGACTGGCCGGGATGCTCCGTGCATCCTTGGCATAGACTACCTCAAGAGAGGGTATTTCAAAGACCCGAAAGGGTATCGGTGGGTTTTTGGTATAGCAGCTGTAGAGACTGAGGACATTACACAGCTGTCTACCTTATCTGGTCTTTCAGATGACCCTTCTGTGGTGGGACTGCTGAAAGTTAAAGAACAGCAGGTGCCACTTGCTACTGCCATGGTGCATTGACAACAGTATCACACCAACTGAGACTCCCTGATTCCCATCCAGAACCTGATTCATCAGCTGGAGACCCAAGGAGTGATCAGCAAGACTTGCTCACCCTTTAACAGTCCTATAGGGCCAGTGCAAAAGTCTGATGGAGACTGGAGATTAACAGGAGACTATCATGGCCTGAATGAAGTTACACCCCCACTGAGTGCTGCTGTGCCAGACACGCTAGAACCGCAATATGAACTGGAATCAAAGGCAGCCAAGTGGTATGCTACAATTGACATTGCTAATGCTTTTTTCTTTATTCCTTTAGCAGCAGAGTGCAGGCCACAGTTTGCTTTCACTTGGAGATGCATCCAGTATACCCGGAATCGACTGCCCCAGGGGTGGAAACGCAGCCCTACTATTTGCCATGGACTGATCCAGACTGCACTGGAGAAGGGTGGAGCTCCAGAACACCTGCAATACATTGATGACATCATTGTGTGGGGTAATACAGCAGCAGCAGTTTTCAAGAAAGGTAAGAAAATAATCAAGATTCTTCTGAAAGCCGGTTTTGCTGTAAAAAGAGGTAAGGTCAAGGAACCTGCACGAGAGATCCATTTCTTGCGAGTTAAATGGCAAGATGGTCATTGCCAGATCCCAATGGATGTGATTAACAAAATAACAGCTATGTCCCCACCTACTAACAAAAAGGAAACATAAGCCTTCTTAGGTGTTGTGGGCTTCTGGAGAATGCATATTCCAGGTTATAGTCAGATTGTGACACCTCTCTATGAACTGACTCGAAAGAAAAATGATTTTACATGGGGTCCTGAGCAAAGACAGGCCTTTGAGCAAATTAAAGAAGAGATTGTGCATGCAGTAGCCCTTGGACCAGTCTGAACAGGATGGGACATTAAAGATGTGCTCTGTACTGCAGCTGGGGACAATGGCCCTACCTGGAGCCTCTGGCAGAAAGCACCAGGGGAGACTAGAGGTCAGCCCCTAGGACCTGTGCTCCACCCCAAATCAGGACATTTGGCAACTCTTTATTTTGGAAGAGTACTAGTTTAAACAGTTTCTCTGCTCTCTTACCCCTTCTTCCCGTTCTTTTTGAAGCTGCCTTGTAAGTCATGCTCATGTAATTGCATCTCTCAGGTGAACATGACTAGGAAACTCATCTGTGTTAAAAGCATCCCTGTCCGTTTTCCTGGACTACAGTTGAATGTTCAGCCATGCAAATGCCTGCACTGCGTTCCCTGCTTGTGCGCCTTTGCCTGGGTGTTGCTTCGGAGATTCCCTGATCTGCGAGGTATCGAGACTAAATTTGTTCTTTGCCTTTCATCTGTGGTTTTGTGGTTGTTCCTGCATCCTGCCTGTGTTGGCTCACGCAGCAATGAAGAACCCTGTTGGAATCCCAAGTAGTCGAAACCCCACGCAAAATAAATGCTAGCTGGGTATGTAACAAGTATTCAAGAATGAATACTTTGATAAGTTTGAGAATGCACGCTGGTTTAAAGCAAGATATTTCTTGAACTGAAGAGAATAAACTTCTCCTAGAAAACAAGTTTTTCAGTGTCTAGGAAAAATTTTCCTGAAAGGAAAAGTGACTTAAAGGATTTACATGTCTATATGAAATTTAGGTGGAACCGATGTTCAAAAAAAAATTCAGTCCTGTAAGACTTTTCTGCTGATGCTTAGCCCTGGGAAGTATTCTCCCTGCTGGGCTGTTATTTTGGTTTTCAGTTCACTGAGCCCCTCTAATTTGTAGCTTTTCACACCTAGAACTGCCCCAGACTTAGCTGACTAGCTAAATACAGTGAAAATTTAGAAAAAAAAACAACATACAAAAAACCCAAAAAACAACTCAAAACCTTCCTGACAGGCAAAGTGTCTCCACCACACACTGGCATCTGCAAGGTTTTTCTGTTATGTGAACTGTAACTACAAATACTACCACCTTTTAAAATGTATAAGAGACTGTCATGGCAGGGGCCAGTGTGACATAGCTGAATCCTGCTTGTGGGTGCCATGGACTGGATGTGCACAAATACTTCAGAGTGAGACTGGTGGCACTCTTTTAAAACCTTGGCTTCCTCGTAAATTATACTGCTGCATGTAATTTATCATACCCTGATAAATTACAGCAAGGTTGGCAGCTGTGTTGGAGACAGCTTCGAAACAAGAAGAGGAGGGGAATTTATCTTTTCCTGCATCTGAAAGGCTTCTCATGCTTTTCTGTGAATCCTTCTGTCCCATGGGGCATCATTAGGGCATACACTGATCATTTGGGGTATTTTCAGAAAGTGTAAATAATGGTGGAGGCGTGCTTTGAATTTTCCTTCTACCAGCAGCAGAAATGCTAGCAGTTCACATCATGTGGCTGCTTAAACAAGTATACATCTACTCTAGCAACGTTTTCCCACTCAAACATAGCATAAAAGTGCCTGGTGGAGAATGGCTAACCCTGAGGGCTAAGCACTGGAAACTTAAAGCCTCCTCCTTATTTTAATTCTTGTGATGTTAATGCTCGATCACAAATTGATAGGACAGAAATTTAAGCCACCTTCTCTGAATATGTAAGAAAAGAAGAATCTGCAAGTAAACTAGCAAGTCTTGTGTCACCTTTGAAGTCCCGAAAGATAACTTCACAGAGAGACCATCTGCAATGGTACATCTGAGTTGTCTGTCTGTGAAAGTAATGGAGCATCACAAGGAAAACAGGACCCCCCACCCAATTATTTGTAACGTTGATTGGTACTCTGTCTTTTTGTCTGTCTTTGTCTGTGGCGTGAGGGTTTTCAAGAACTAACATGCTGACTGCGTTGTTCTATTACTGGGTCGGTGGTATCAGGGTGGGTGCCGCACGTGGGAGGGCTGGCTGCTCGCTCTGCCGTCAGCTCCCCTCCCCCTGCCGTGCCTGCTGCGGGACAGTGGCTGGACTAGGCTTCCTGGGCTCAGCCACCTGCCCGCGGCAACCGCAGGGCGGCTGGACAGCTTTCCCGCGCCCCGGCGTGGGCTGCCGGCTCCCCTCAGGCGGCGGCCCTGCCTCGGGCGCAGCTGACGTCAGTAGGTATCAGGGCTAAGACCCCTCCGCTGCCGTCCCGTCTGTTCCTGCTTCCATCAGCTGGACTTGGACAGTAGCCGCCACCTCTGCTCTGTCCGCCGCCCCTCTGCTCCCTTCCCGAGAGCCGTGTAGCGCGAAGATGGCGGCGTACAAATTCCTTCTGCCGCCGCTTGGTCGTTGCATCCTCCTTCCTATTGCATGAGTGCGGGGTGATGGGACTGAAGTAAGGCAAGACAAGACAAGGCGCGGTGGGGGCAACCAGCCTCCGAACCACAGCTCGGCCGCGCCCCGCTACACTGGCTGGTCCCGCTGGCGGCCCGCTAGGTCTGTGCTGCTTCTGTCTGCCCAGGCGGCAGTGACCTTGGCGGGATACCCCACTACGGCAGGGCCACCCTTGGGGCCATCTTCCCCGGGGGTCGGCACCTCCTGCGGGCGAGGCCGGGAGGCCAGAGGCCTGGGGTAGGCAGCCATCCTGGTGTCCTGAGGGTGGCTTTGCACGCGGGGAAGTGATGTGGGATTTTTTTCTTCTTTTTTTTTTTTTTTTTTTTTCCCCTATTGATATGACAGTTTTGGCCCAAAGGAGGGCTTCGGAAAGGCAGGTGGGGTGTAGGGGCGGTGGCCTGCGGGGAAGGGGAAAGAGGGCAGAGCGTGTCCCTGGGGCAGGCCTTGGCCCTATCGGTGGATTAGGATGTGGTGACCTTGTGGGACTGGGCCCAGAGACATATGTAACCATAGCTTTTTTTGTTTGTTTGTTTTTCACCTCAGAATTGATTCTGTGGCATTTCTTTTAGTTGAAAAAGCACATCTACTCTCCATTTCATGCACATGTTTACTCCTCACATCTTTATGGACAAATAGCAATAACTTTTTCAGTCTTTGTTTTGCAAAGTTATATTTTCACGGAATCATGGAATTGTCAGAGTTGGAAGGGACCTCTAGAGATCATCTAGTCCAACTCCCCTGCCAAAGCAGGATTGCCTATAGCACATTACTCAGGACTGCATCAAGGTGGGTCTTGAAAATCTCCAGAGAAGGGGACTCCACAACTTCCCTGGGCAGCCTGTTCCAGTACTCTGTCACCCTCACCGTAAAGAAGTTTCACCTTGTATTTAAATAGAACTTCCTATGTTCCAGCTTGTGCCCGTTACCCCTCGTCCTATCGCTGGAAACCACTGAAAAGAGTCTGGCTCCATCCTCCTTCAACCCACCCTTTAGATACTTGTAAGCATTAATAAGGTCTCCCCTCAGCCTTCTCTTTTCCAGGCTAAAGAGCCCCAGCTGTTTGAGCTTTTCCTCATAAGGGAGATGCTCCAATTCCTTAATCATCTTAGTTGCCCTACGCTGGACTCTCTCCAGTAGTTCCCTGTCTCTCTTGAACTGGGGAGCCCAGAACTGGACGCAGTATTCCAGTTGTGGCCTCACCAGTGCAGAGTAGAGGGGGAGAATGACCTCCCTCGACCTACTGGTCACACTCTTCCCTATGCAGCCCAGGATCCCATTGGCCCTCTTGGTGACAAGGGCACATTGCTGGCTCATGGATAATTTACTATCTACCAGGACCCCCAGATCCTTCTCCTCAGAAGTGCTTTTCAGAAGATCCACCCCTAATCTATATTGGTGCCTGGGGTTCTTCCTCCCCAGGTGCAGGACCCTACACTTGCCCTTGTTGAACCTCATTAGGTTCTTCTCTGCCCAGCTCTCCAGCCTGTCCAGGTCACGCTGGATGGCAGCGCAGCCCTCTGGAGTGTCGGCCAGCCCTCCCAGCTTGGTGTCATCAGCGAACTTGCTGAGGATACACTCTGTCCCCTCCTCCAGGTCATTGATGAATATGTTGAACAGCACTGGGCTGAGTATTGACCCCTGGGGGACACCGCTGGTTACAGGCCTCCAACTTGACCCTGCTCCATTAATTACAACCCTCTGAGTTCTGTCACACTGTTCTTCTATAAAATTTCCTTCAATTTTGTTGATCATTCTAGGAGCCCATCTGTTCCCAATTTACTTCTCTCTTGAACGTGGGCTGCCAGAATTGCATCCAGCTCCTGAGGTCTTAGCTTGCTGCCCCGGTGTTCAGGGGAAGTGTGAGTGATCCCTGGCACCTCAGTTATGTGAAAACCCATTGCTCTCAAACAGCAGAATGGGTGGGAAAGGGACTGAGAAGTTTAGTACATTAGGGCAGACACCCTTATTAGAGACATCCAACCCAGGAATGCCCGCATACATATATTTGTTCCTCAGGGCTCAGTATTGTTTAATATCTTTATCAATGATCTGGATGAGGAGATCAAGGGCACTCTCAGGAAGTCTGCAGATGACACCAAGTTGGGTGGGAGTGTTGATCTGCTTGAGGGAAAGAAGGCTCTACAAAGGGATCTGGACAGACTGGGTCAATGGGCTGAAGCCAATTGTATGAGGTTCAATAAGGCTAAGTTCTGGGTCCTGCACTTGGGTCACAACAACCCCATGCAACCAGGCTTGGGGAAGAGTGGCTGGAAAGCTGCCTGTCGGAAAAGGACCTGGGAGTGTTGGTTGACAGATGGTTGAATATGAGCCAGCTGTGTGCCCAGGTGGCCAAGAAGGCCAATAGCATCCTGGCTTGTATTAGGAATAGTGGGGCCAGCAGAACTAGGGAAGTGTACTGTACTCAGCACTGGTGAGGCCACACCTTGAATACTGTGTTCACTTTTGGGCCCCTCTGTGGCGTATGAAGAAATCACGGACTCGCAGATCGTGCAGTAAGCGAATCCACTTTATTCCTACACAGAAAAACTTATATACACTAAGACACAAACCCACTCCCCTCGTAATGCCCAATCATGGACTTACAAAAATATTTTTTACCTTCTACTGATCTTATCACAATAACAGGTACTCTGCTACCAAGACAAGTTTCAGTTCCCAGACTGTGTTCTGTTTTTGTCAGGATGAGCTTCAGGATGTGAAACTTGTGTTTCTCATTCCTCCCCTGCTCTCAAGGTCGCTACTGGCACACACTGTTGCTCCAGATGCACGTAAATCTTAGCTGTGTGAGTGAACTTTAACTGAACCCACACCCCTCCCTACAAGAAAGACATTGAGGTGCTGGAGAAGAGTAATGAAGCTGGTGAAGGGTCTAGAGCATAAGTCTTATGAGGAGCGGCTGAGAGGACTGGGGTGGTTTAGTCTGGAGAAAAGGTGGCTGAGGGGAGACCTTATTGCTCTCTACAGCTACCTGAAAGGAGGTTGTGGCAAGGTGGGTGTCTGTCTCTCTTTTCCCAAGTAGAAAGCAATAGGACAAGAGGAAATGGCCTCAAATTGCACCAGGGGAGGTTTAGGATGGATATTATGAAAAATTTCTTCACTGAAAGGGTTGTCAAGCACTGGAACAGGCTGCCTAGGGAAGTGGTTGAGTCCCCATCCCTGGGGGGTAGATGTGCCGCTTAGGGACATAACTTAGTGATGGTAGTGTTAGGTTAACAGTTGGACTCAATGATCTTAAGGGTCTTTTCCAACCTAAATGATTCTATGATTCTGTAACATGTGCTGTTCCATTGTTCCCCACTGTTACAGGTAGTTGGGAAGATTAAGGAAAAGGTACCGTGTGGTCTCTTGAAAATATCTTCCAATGTGTGGATACAGAGACACAGCAGTGGCCTGGCTTCCCTCAAGCCCTGGCCCTCTTGGTTGGGTCTGAAGGCAAGGGACCACCCTGCCATGCCTGCTTGCAGCCTTGTTGTACTGGGGTTCCTGAGGCTGCCAGCACTTACTACTTATTTTGTTGCTTGCTTAGCAAATAGCACCAGAAGAGATGCTCTTTGCAGTCTTACTGTTGTTATGAAAAAAAAGTTTCTGAAAGAAGTAGTCATGGTATAATTGACCATGGGGAAGGGTCTTTTATGCTTTATTAGCTGGTATAGTTCCTTATGACCCACTTATTGATGTTTTTTTGAGCCCATCAAAGCAGAGGAACATCAATGTTTCCATTGGGGGGGAGATAAGCCTCCATTCAGAAAGGTTTTCTTAATATTCGGTATAAACTCTTGCAGCCTAAAATTAAGGAGGCAGTTTATGTAATCCTGAAACTGAGCCAAAAATTATTGCCCTGGTCATAGTTGGATCTTAAAACAACTCTTTAGGGAAGAATTAGGCTATTGTCTTTAAAATGTGCATAGATTACCTTGTTTATTACTTATTTACTCATTTTTCTTCTTTCCCAATTTAAAATTTCTCACTTTTAGTATCAAATTAGAAGTGGAAACACCAGTAGGTAATATTTTAACCTCCAACTACTCTCAATTAATTGAGATTGTATCAATGTAGTATAGTGACTTAAATGTCAATTGCTCCTGGTGCTTTGACAGTACTTAATTAGTATTAACCCATGGTAGTATTTGTGGGAAATACTTAAAGGGGGGGTAGGGGGAAGTTAGGATAACTGTGACCTAAGAATACAATAGTTCTGATGGTTACTGTGTAATGGCTTTGCGCTGTGAAGTCTAGATTTGGGGATGGGATTTGTATTGATTTCCCTCTTGACCTCCCTATTTCATCAGTTTGTTGTAGCCTGCCTGATTCTGGGGTGTTCTTCAACAACACAGAGCTCTAAGACTGCTTTAGGAAGCTGGGGGAAGATTCGCTCTGTCAAAGAGAGCCCCTGCTTACTATATTGCCAGCACAATGCTGTACTTTGGCCTCCACTCAAATTTTGTGGGGATGTTGGCTCTCTGCTTCAGCAATTTCTGGTTATGTTTAGTGTCTGGATATCAAGATATATTGCTACAAGTAGCAATATACAGGTTATAGCAGTCTTTGGGTTGCTCTAACTCATGCTGAGGAATTGCGTTTGTGAATCTGTTCACAATAAGTCACAATTTGTCAGCAGTTTAGGATGGAATTTAGACATTTAAAATCTGTTTGGATATTGTCAAATTGATGCAGCTCATATTAAGCCTAATGCCTTCTTAATACATACAAATGTAGCAAAATATGGGTGATATGTCTTTGGCAGGAGGGGGGATAGAGAGACGATAAAGTCCTTGTTTTGGAGAGCTGAACCCTTCTCTCTCTCTCTCTCTCTGTCCCTCCACAATGTTTAATGTTCACAGTAGCAATATCTTTTTTTATATATATATTTCTCCTCTTACCTAGCCAGAGGGATGGTCATCATTATAAAGCTACAATATAATGCTTTTTATTCATTCACTTATTTCTTTTAATGTTCCAGAATTGTGAATGCTATTTTTCTACTAGCTATCATCGCAACACCAAATTTTATACCGATCCTGTTGAAGCTGTAAAAGATATATGAAATGGGGCAACTATACTTGTTGGTGGTAAATATTTAAATTCTTTATGGATGCAATCACATGTTCTATTAATGAGATACTTTTTACCATGGTTCTTTTAATGATAACTTGAGAATCCATATACTTGTATGTATATCTTAAACAAGTGATTTTCCTACTCTGCTAATGATGGGACAGACTCTTTCAGTAAGAAAAATCCCAGTTTGTTTCTTAGGGGAGGGAAAAAGCCACCGAAAAATGATTAGCTTTTTTCCCTACTAGTGAAGTGTTAGACTTTACTTATGCCAGTTTAAATGCAGGAAATTAACTTGGTCTTTTTCAAATTAACACTGTTATTTCAGATAGTGAAAAAAATCAATTTTGGTTTTGTTATTTTTATAGTAGCATTCTCTATATTCTGTATGTGCCTAATCACTGGGTCTCTGTGATCTTGAACAAATCGCCTAACCTGTTTCTGACTGTAGGAAGTGAAGATTATACTTCTTGTGGTTTAACTCCAGTTGGCAACTAAGCACCACACAGCCGCTCACTCACTCCCTCTGCAGTGGGATGGGGGAGAGAATTGGAAGAGTAAAAGTGAGGAAACTTGTGGGTTGAGATAAAGACAGTTTAATAGGTAAAGCAAAAGCTGCACACAAGCAAAGAAAAATAAGGAACTAATTCACTACTTCCCACTGACAGGCAGATGCTTAGCCATCTCCAGGAAAGCAGGGCTCCATCACACGTAATGATTGCTTGGGAAGACAAACACCATAACTCCAAGCCAGTCCCCCCTTCCTCCTCCTTCCCCCAGCCTTTATTGCTGATCATGACGTCATATGGTATGGGATATCCCTTTAGTCAGTTAGGGTTAGCTGTCCTGGCTGTGTATCAACACTATTTTCAGCACAAATCCAAAACATAGCCCCATACAAGCTACTATGAAGAAATTTAACTTTATCCCAACCAAAGCCAGCACAAACTAAATGGATACGTGCAATATTTCCAGAAGAGTCAAGAAGTTGTGTCATATTGGCTTTCATTGGGATTTAAGCTTTTGAATATTCTAGATGATTTTCATAATTTCATGCTGATCAATCTGTTGAAAGAAAAGGTGATCTCTCTATTTAATAGGCTATAACTGATTTTTAGTACTGAAGAAGAGTGATGAATGTAATGTAAAACATGGGAAGCCTCACTAGAGATCTGTAATGGGACAGAATGTCTTATAGGAAGAGTTGTTATATTTTTTTGTTGTTGGAACAAAAGAAGATCTGAGGCGAAGTGGTCAGGAACAAAATGCTAGTAGCCATAGTGTTAGAGCCTGGCCTAAGACTTAAGCACTTCAAATGTGCCATGATATTTCATTTTAGGCGTATTGGGTTCTTGCACAACAAGTAGGAGTGTGAGGCACCTCAGCCAGGGTGGAGATCTGGGTTATTGTGCTTCCAGTTATGCATATTCTGAAGAATGTTATGCAGTGGTTAGGACACACATCAGGAGCGCCAAGGTCCTGGAGCCCTGTGTGAGCAGACCTCTGATGGTTAAATTACTATTATCCTAACTGGGAAACGCCTAGTGACTGGGAGATTCCAGTACTAGGGAAGTGACTGGGAAGGTTCCACTACTCCAGAAGTGTTGGTTTCTTTAGTCAATTAAGGACCTTGTTCTACTCAGAAAAGATTTTTAATTAACCAGTGCACATTCTCAGACTTCTGATTAAACTGTGTTCTTTCAAACGCTTGTTACATATCCAATTTTGTTTTGTGTAGGTTTTGGATTGTGTGGGATTCCAGAAAACCTCATTGGGGGGTTACTGAAGACTGGAGTAAAAGGAATAACAGCACTCAGTAACAATGCGGGGTGGATATTCATATGTCTGTGGTTTAATAAGTACAGACTAAATATTCCGTTCATGTGAAAAGGCTGATAAGTATGAAAAAATCTTACTTTTCATCATAAGAATTTTCACATTAACTTGCATAGCTGTGTTTGAAAGTGTTATTTTTTGAATGAGCCCAGAAAGTACAGTACTGCATGTATACTCAACTTTGTCAGGGAGTAATTGTCACTGCTGTAGACCAGAAATTATGTCATAAGACATAGA
This sequence comes from Numenius arquata, assembly GCF_964106895.1. NCBI lineage: Eukaryota > Metazoa > Chordata > Aves > Charadriiformes > Scolopacidae > Numenius > Numenius arquata. The sequence continues at coordinate 7,512,359 of NC_133615.1, forward strand.
AATTATGTATATTTATATATATTTAACTGGTTGACTATAACTGAAAATTCTGACTTAGATGCTTTAAATGTAATATCAGTGACTTTTTTTGTGTGTATGTGTGAAGTTCTAAATAGTGGGGGTTTTTTAACTGCAGTTTGATGCTTTCTGACATTCTTATTGTAGTCCTGTTACTTAAAAAAGAAAAACCAAACCAAAAAAACAAATACCACCCCAACAACAATGGAGGATATTTATGATGAAAGAATGGAGAGCCTCTTCAGTGGGTGTCCTGGTTTGAGCAACACAGGACTAATTACTCTTCTAATGCTTGGGAAAACTGCACTTTTGGAAGACTCTAGTGTCTGAATTCATGAAAATATTTACTTTATAGCCAGCCAGGCTCTGTGGGATTCAAGGTCTCGGTGTTTTCAAACCTTGCCAGGTGCAGGGATGAGGAGGAGCGAGGCCTGGGCGCTTGACCCAAGCTGGCCAACAGGATTATTTCATACCATGAACATCACATTCAATATAAATTAGAAAGTTTGCTGAGGAGTTGTCTCTCTCCCTTGATGGCTGCTATCCAGAGGACTTCTTGCCCCAGTGATGGACCATGAGGCCTTCCCTTCCTCCCGAAGCCATAGCGCTCACAGTGTCCGACATTTATTGTCCACTGCTGGGAGTGCACAGCTTCCTACTGATAGAATTGGCTGAGTATAGTCCTTGTATATTTTATATTGGTATCAGGATCAATGCTGGTTCTTTATGTTACTTATTTATTCTTATCCTATTAAATCTATTTATATTTCAATCCTTGGGTTTCTTTGTTTTTCCCCGATTCCCCTTCCTGGGTGGGGAGGGGTCATCGGGTGATAGAATAAATGTCTAAACAACAATAAATTATTGTGGATTTCTCAAACCATAACAGTGGGTCTTGGAATTTTAAATGTTTTAAAATGTTTGTCCATTAACAAATTCATGTGAGGTTGTCAGTGAGAATAATTCTTTTATATATAATTTCTCAGCTTCTCATTAGGGCTAATTTTTACAGAAGCTGTTTGTTGTAATAGACTCCACAATACCTAACAATCTTCATATAGAGAAATAACTACATCCACAGCACTAATGCCAGCTGGCTCCAAGATGGACCCGCCACTGGCCAAGCCTGAGCCAATCAGTGATGGTGGTAGCGCCTCTGTGGTAACATATTTAAGAAGGGGAAAAAAAGTTGCTGCACAACAGCAATTGCAGCCAGAGAGGAGTGAGAATATGTGAGAGAAACAACTCTGCAGACACCAAGGTTACTGAAAAAGGAGGGGGAGGAGGTGTTCCAGGCGCCAAAGCAGAGATTCCCCTGCAGCCCGTGGTGACGACTGTGTTGAGGCAGGCTGTCCCCCTGCAGCCCATGGAGGTTAACAGTGGAGCAGATATCCACCTGCAGCCTGTGGAGGACCTCACACCAGAGCAGGTGGATGCGCCCGAAGGAGACTGTGATCCTGTGGGAAGCCTGTGCTGGAGCAGACTCCTGGCTGGACCCATGGAGAGAGAGGAGCCCATGCTGGAACAGGTTTTCTGGCAGGACTTGTGACCCCACGGGGGATCCATGCTGGAGCAGTCTGTTTCTGAAGGACTGCACCCCGTGGAAGGGACTCACACTGGAGCAGTTTGTGAAGAACTGGCTCCCGTGGGAAGGACTCACATTACAAGTTTGTGGAGGACTGTGTCTCCTATGGGAGGGGACCCCACACTGGAGCAGGAGAAGAGTGTGAGGAGTCCTCCCCCTGAGGAGGAAGGAACGGCAGAGACATGCGATGAACCGATGGCAACCCCCCATTCCACATCCCCCTGTGCTGCTGGGAGAGGAGGTAGAGAAATTGGGAGTGAAGTTGAGCCCAGGAAGAAGGGAGGGGTGGGGGGAAGGTGTTCTTAAGATTTTATTTTATTTGTCATTACCCTCTTCTGATTTGATTGGTAATAAATCAAACTAATTTTTCCAGGTCGAGTCTGTTTTGCCCGTGACGGTAATTGGTGAATGATCTCTCCCTGTCCTTATCTCGACCCATGAGCCTTTTGTTATATTTTCTCTCCTCTGTCCAGCTGAGGAATGATAGAGCAGCATTGGTGGGCACCACAGTCCTTCTGCATATATTGATATGCAGAATATAATGACTTATATTTGAAATTAATTATGTCTGGTCAATAAGACTGATACTCTGTTCCTTGCAGTGTTGTTTGATGACTAGCATCTGCAGGTGGCCGTAACCTTGGTTCAGTGACTTTTATCCTATTAAATGTCACCTTCAGCAACATAATAATCCCAGTGTAATTTAAAGGATATTGAAAATCAGATGTTTCCTAGTGGCATTGTACTTTCTTCAGCAGCCTTTCATTAGGGAGCTCATCCTAAACTATTGTCTTGTGAAATAAGTCTTCTCACAGCTAGATGTACTGAGGTTACATACCCCAGTTGCTAAGGAAGCTAGTTTGTGAGCATTCTTTCCTTTTTTTCTTTTCTTTTTGTATTTTTTTTTATAATGTTGCTTACCTTCAGCAACAGTAACATCTGTGTTATTACATTTTTTATAACTTTTTACTTTTGGATGCTGTATTTATGGTGAAATAATAATGGGAATTTTGTATTGTTTTCATGGAACTTCATTAATGCTTGCAATTATGAGCCCTTTTCTTGGGTTGGAAGTCTCCCACCTGTTCTGTAGAAGCTCAGCCTTTATCTGATTGCAGAACAAGAGCTGTAGGGGGAAAAGAGACTGGGAAACTGTTTTCTTTTGTTCTCACTTTATTCTTCATGCAAAATGAAAATAAATGTCAAACTCTGCTCCCACAATTCCTCCAGCCTTGCCAAATAAGTGAATTAGGTTGGATTTATCTAGTAATGCAGATGTAGCATTAAATAATGAAAAAAGCTGTTTTAAAAAAATCATTGTCCTTTCTCATTTAAATTACCTGTTACAAGGCTTCTTGGAGCAAGGAAACAACAAAAATCTGCATGCAGTCTTTTGTACTACTTTTTCAAATGCAGGTTTAAACATTAACAGAAGTCAGAAGTTTCTCTTATTTGTCTGCTCTGTTATTGACAGTGTTGCCTGGATGATGAGATAATACCAACCTGTAGATTGAAATTAGCAGTGGTAAAAGGAAAATGTGTTTCAAAAATGTTATTTTGTAAAAGTTTGATATCATAAGGCGAAAAAATGCATTTGAGAAAAGAGTCAGGCAATAAATTGTCTTGGTATGTAATCTTAAAAGTTTTGGAATATTCTTTTTAGCAATGATATGAAAATTCTGAAGCATTTGAGTTTTCACTTCAGATTAAATTGGAAAAGTATGTGGCCCTTCTGCATTGCAAAACTTCTGATGTTTGATAGGTCACTCAGCTATTGATTGAATCCTGCTAGGTAGAGAAAGGTATGAGACATTTATGTTTAGTTCTGTTAAGGTTCTCACTTCTGTTCTCTCCTGTTTGAATTCCTTTGCCCACCTTAGAAATAAGACAACAGTTTTATTTATTATATTTACTTTTATTGAAAGATAGTTGTGATTTTATTATTTTTAATTTTTTTTAGAAGAGATTTAGTTCCTATATATAGTCCAGGCTTCTGAGGCTGAAGTTCACAATGTGTTGATCTTCATGTTTTTTTCAGTGCTTTATGCTTGCCATACATGGATAACAGATATGATTTTTATTGGTATTTGGCACATAGATGGTCAAACTCAAGCTCCTCAGACTCTTGTTGGAAACAATTTCTGTTGGATACTAAAAAGGAGAGAGAAAGAGATGGAAATAATTCTGAGAGGAAAGATCAATCACTTAAAGTGGGCATCAATCGCTTTTCTCATACTCTTATTTCTGAATGACACACATATGTAGATTGCACATCCTATTGTTCTGTGCTGAGGTGTAATAGGGAGGAGATTCCTCCTGCAAAACCTTGCTCAATTCACGTAGTTTCTGGCAGGTAAAGTCCTTGTTTTGACCTTTGAAAGGCTTGCCAGGGACAGGATGTACAGTAGTGTATAGGGTGCTCTTAGACACCCTAGTTAGAAACATGATACTGTGGATTATAGCAGTGCATATGCTGTGTGCTAGCTAGTTAAATGGCACCTAAAAGAGTAGTTACTCTTTTGCCAAGCTAAACAAGGCAAAGTCTTTGAAAGGGAAGCAATAAAAATATCCAGTATCTCTGATATTTACACAACTTGCTGCAGGGGAAATGGGAGCTTTTAAACCACAGAGATAGTGAAAGATACCATGGTGGGTGGGTGTGCTTCTAAAATACAACCTCTCACGTCTCCCCTTATAACTTGTTTTGCCTACATTATTAATATTTTAAGTATTTCCTTTACAGTATGTGATTATATGCCCTTTAAATTTAGAGGATTCTGTCTCAATAAGCTTCTAAAATCCATTTTTTCAATCCTTGTTGCATTATTGTTTAAATAACGTAGCAAACGTACATCAGTAGGTCCTTACCTTTGATTCGGAGAATGAATGGTTAAATGACGTTAGTGTAGATTTAGTGCAGCTTGACAAAAAACAGAGCTCGGAGCCCAGCATTCCAAGATAAGGAACTGGCCTTGTGTTGTAAGCACAATGTATAAGACAGTAGGAACAGCCTGCACGCTAAGGAGGAACCCGATTGTCTGGGTGAAGTATCCATCTGGTCGGGACCAGTTTCGCGGTTTGGGGTCCAGCCAGCTCAGTATTCTAAGCCAAAGGTAAAAGTACACGGTGAAGAAGACTATGAGCCTTCCTCCAGAAGACCTTGGCCCACGACCACCAGACAACAGTACGCATGTGGCAAGGGGAGGAGACTTATGATAATGAGTTCCTAGAAATAATTAGAATAGTAATGCCTTTTCTTAGAATTAATTATAATAACCCAGCCCATATTAATGGATATGTATGCTTTTCATCATAAATAGACGCTTGTTTTACGACCCGGTGTACAAGTTTGGAGGAGCGATCCCCCTTGCACCCAGCACCACAATAAACATGCCTGCTTTATAACTCTTTGGGAGTTGTAGAGTCTGTTTCCGCGTGTCACCTTAAATCTTGATTCAGTAAATCTGGGCAGTGAGTGCCCAGACTCTTCTTCTCCTCCTCCTGGCAGTAAGGTGAGTACTTGCACATGATGTGCACAGGTCGATGATTTGTTACGTCAGGTGGCTGACTTACAAGACATGGTTAAAAGGTTGCGTAGTGTCAGAGGAACTGAGACGGAGATAGATAGGTGGTTTCAAAACCATGTTCCTGCAGTAGATACTACTGAGAATGAGGCACCTTCGACCCTGGTGACCCACAAAAGCAGGACTACGCTTCAGCCCCCACCCTCTGGCATCAAAACAAAAAACAGATATAAAGCTTTAGCAGCTACAGACAACTAGGAACAAAGTCTGCTAGGGGGACCTGCACCAGCAGCACACAGTAGACATGGAAAAAAATGACGAGTGCTAGTAGTGGGCGACTCCCTGTTAAAGGGCACCGAGATGCCCATCTGCCATCCTGACAGGGAGTCACGTAAGGTATGCTGCCTTCTGGGAGCTAAGGTTTGAGATGTTGGCGAGAGGGTGCCACAACTTGTCAAGAACACAGACTACTACCCACTGTTGCTCTTTCATGTGAGCATGAATGACACTGCAAGCCGGAACCTGGGCAGAATTAAGGAAGACTATAAAGCCCTGGGGGTGCAAGTGAAAAAAAATTGGTGCCCAAGTCATCTTTTCCTCCATTTTACCAGTCAGAGGAAAGGGAACAGCCAGAAACAGGCAGATAATGCCTATCAACTCCTGGCTACGTGGCTGGTACCGTTGTAAGGGTTTTGGCTTTTACGATAATGGGATATTCTTTGATGATTATAGCCTATTAGAGAGGGATGGGGCCCACCTGTCTAGAAGGGGCAAGGGAATCTTTTGCAGTAGGCTGGCCAACTTGGTGAGGCGGGCTTCAAACTGAAGGACTTAGGGGATGGGGTCCAGAGTGACAATGCTCACACCAACTTAGCCAACTGGGGAATAAGCCAGGCCAACCATAGCAGTGACAAATGTTCCTTAGCTGACTCCCAAGCTGAGATCCAGAAGGCCAACCACCTCAAGGGTGTGGATGGCTATGGTGGATCCTCTTGCACCCCTCCAGGGAAACCCTCACGCTTGACTGCCTCTCTGAAATGCCTGTACACCAACGCACACAGCATGGGGAATGAACAGGAAGAACTGGAGATCTGTGTGTGGCCACAGGGCCATGATGTCATTGCAATTACAGAGACATGGTGGGATAGCTCGCATGACTGGAATGCTGTCATGGATGGCTATGTACTTTTTAGGAAAGACAGGCCAGTGGGGTAAGGTGGTGGAGTTGCTCTCTATGTGAGAGAGCAACTGAAATGCATCGAGCTCTGCCTAGGGGTGCATGAAGAACGTGTTGAGAGCTTGTGGGTAAGAATTAAGGGGCAGGCTAATATGGGAGACACTGCTGGGGGTGTTTACTACAGACCACCAGATCAGGAAGAGGAAGTCAATGAGGCCTTCTACTGACAGCTGGAAATAGCCTCGCTGTCACAGGCTCTGGTTCTCATGGGGGACTTCAACTACCCTGACATTTGCTGGAAAGACAACACAGCCAGGCATGCACGGTCCCAGAGCTTTCTGCAGAGCATTGACGATAACTTTTTGACACAGGTGGTGGAGAAACCAACAAGGAGAGATGCTCTGCTGGACCTTGTGCTAACAAACAAAGAAGCTCTGGTTGGGGATGTGAAGGTCGAGGGTAGCCTTGGCTGCAGTGACCCTGAGATGATGGAGTTCAGGATCCTGCATGGAAGAAGCAGGGCAAAAAGTAGAATTACAACCCTGGACTTCAGGAGAGCTAACTTTGGTCTCTTCAAAGACCTACTTGGCAGAATCCCATGGGCTAAGACTCTAGAAGGAAGAGGGATGCAAGAGAGCTGGTTAATATTTAAACACTACTTCCTCCAAACTCAAGATAGATGCATCCCTAAGAGCAAGAAATCAGGCAAAGGAGGCAGGAAACCTGCATGGATGAGCAGGGAGCTTCTGGAAAAACTCAGATGGAAGAAGGAAGTTTACAGAATGTGGAAAAAAGGACTGGCCATGTGGGAGAAGTATAGGAGCGCTGTCAGAGTATGCAGGGATGCAACGAGGAAGGCTAAGGCCCACTTGGAATTAAATCTGGCAAGGGATATCAAGGACAATAAGAAGGGCTTCTTCAAGTACATCAGCAGTAAAAGGAAGACTAGGGAAAATGTGGGCCTGCTGCTGAATGAGGTGGGTGCCCTGGTGATGGAGGATGCAGAGAAGGCGGAGTTACTGAATGCCTTCTTTGCTTCAGTCTTTACTGCTAAGACCGGCCCTCAGAAATCCCAGACCCTGGAGGTAGGAGAGAGAGCCTGGAGTAAAGAAGACTCTCTTGATCAAGGAGGATCAGGTTAGAGATCATTTAGGCAGACTTGGCACCCACAACTCCATGAGCCCCAATGGGATGCACCCACGAGTGCTGAGGGAGCTGGCAGATGTTATTGTGAAGCTGCTCTCCATCATCTTTGAAAAGTCGTGGAGAACAGGAGAGATGCCTGAGGACTGGAGGAAAGCTAATGTCATGCCAGTCTTCAAAAAGGGCAAGAAGGAGGATCCAGGAAAATACAGGCTGGTCAGCCTTACCTCCATACCTGGAAAGGTGATAGAACAGCTCATCCTGGATGTCATTTCTAAACATGTAGAGGAAGAGAAGGTCATCAGGAATGGTCAGCATGGATTCACCAAGGGGAAATAATGCTTGACCAATCTGATAGCCTTCTATGAAGGAAAGATTGGCTGGGTGGATGAGTAGTGGACGTTGTCTACCTTGACTTCAGCAAGGCTTTTGGCACTGTCTCCCATAACATCCTCATAGGATAAGCTTACTTAGGAAGTGTGGGTTAGATGAGTGGACAGTGAGGTGGATTGAGAACTGGCTGAATGGCAGAGCTCAGAGGGTTGTGATGCAGAGTATAGTTGGAGGCCTGTAACTAGTGGTGTTCCCCAGGGGTCAGTACTGGGTCCAATCTTGTTCAATATATTCATCGGTGACCTGGATGAGGGGACAGAGTATACCCTCAGCAAGTTTGCTGATGACACAAAACTGGGATGAGTAGCTGACATGCCAGAAGGCTGTGCTGCCATACAGCAAGACCTGGACAGGCTACAAAGTTCGGCATTGAGAAATCTGATGAAATTCAACAAGGGCAAGTGTCCTGCACCTAGGTAGGAACACCCCATGCACCAGTACAGGTTAGGGGTTGATCTGTTGGAAAGCAGCTCTGCAGAGCTGGACCTGGACGTCAACAAGTTGACCATGAGGCAGCAATGTGCCCTTGTGGCCAAGAAGGCCAATGGTATCCTGGGGCGCATTAGAAAGAGGATGGCCAGCAGGTCGAGGGACGTTATGCTTCCCCTCTACTCTGCCCTGGTGAGGCCCCATCTGGAGTACTGTGTCCAGTTCTGGGCTCCCCAGTTCAAGAAAGACAAGGAACTGCTGGAGAGAGTCCAGCAGAGGGCCACAAAGATGATCAAGGGAATGGAGCATCTCTCTTATGAGAAAAGGCTGAGAGACCTGGGTCTGTTTATCCTAAAGAAGACTGAGAGGGGGGGTCTTATCAATGCTTATAAATATCCAAAGGGCAGGTGTCAAGAGGATGGAGCCAGACTCTTCTCAGTGGTGCCCAGTGACAGGACAAGGGGCAACGGGCACAAGTTGGAACACAGGAAATTCCATCTCAACATGAGGAAAAAACTTCTTAACTTTAAGGGTGATAGAGCACTGGAACAGGCTGTCTACAGAGGTTGTGTAGTCTCCGTCTCTGGAGACATTCAAAACCTGCCTGGATGCGTTCCTGTCCAGCCTGCTCTAGGTGAATCTGCTATGGCAGGGGGATTGGACTAGATAATCTCCGAAGGTCCCTTCCAACCCCTAACATTCTGTGATTCACCCCAGGATGTGGTTTGCCCTCTTGGCTGCCAGGGCACACCGATGACTTATATTGAGCCTGCTGTCAACCAGCACCCTCAGATCCCTTTCTGCAGGGCTGCTCTCCAGCCACTCCTCTCCCAATCTATACTTGTGTCCAGCATTACTCCATCCCAGTTGCAGAATCCGGCACTTGAACTTGTTAAAGTTCATCCCATTGATGATTGCCCAATGCTCCAATATGTCTAGATCCCTCTGCAAGGCCTCTTTTTCCTTGAGAGAGTCAACAGCACCTTCCAGTTTTAGTATCATCAGCAAATGTGCTAATGGTGCATTCAGGTGTTGTTACACCAACTTTTTCTTCTCAATGTCATCTGGTGCTGTCGTCTTTTTTTTTTTTCCCCTCTCTCAAGTTTGTCATGCTTGGTTGATAATTTCACCTACAGCTGTGCTTCTTATACCTTTCCACAGGCACTCTTTATACATGGTTGTTGCTCAGACTGATTCAAAGTGCTGGCAGGCGAGGAAAGAGAGGGCTCTGGACAAAGTCAAAATAAGACACTTCCATGTCTGCTCCATTGCTTTACCCAAGCACTGTACGGAGAACAGTACAGCACACAGAAGCACATTTTCTTGTGCACTTAAAGCAAGAGTAGACTAGATCTGTCATTTATTTTCCTATATTCTACATAGTTATCACTCTAGACTCTGTTGAATCTGGTCTGCCGGCTCTTCCTTGCAACATCTCTGTTTCTTAAAGATATTCCTTCTCTGTTTCAGAAGAGGGTTACCTTTTGCTTTTTCTGTGGATAGAGCAGAAAGCTGAAGTCCACAGAGATTTCTCAGCCTCTTGTCTCAGTGATCATAGAATCATAGAATGGTCTGGGTTGGAAGGGACCTTAAAGATCATCGAGTTCCAACCCCCCTGCCATGGGCAGGGACACCTCCCACTAGACCACGTTGCTCAAAGCCCAGTCCAGCCTGCCCTCGAACACATCCAGGGATGGGACACCCACAACTTCCCTGGGCAACCTGTTCCAGTGTCTCACCATCCTCACAGTAAAGAATTTCTTCCTAGTATCTAATCTAAATCTCCCCTCTTTCAATTTAAAACCATTACCCCTTGTCCTATCACTACAGTCCCTGATAAAGAGTCCCTCCCCATCTCTCCTGTAGGCCCCCTTCAGGTACTGGAAGGCCGTTATAAGGTCTCCCCGGAGCCTTCTCTTCTCCAGGCTGAACAACCCCAGCTCTCTCAGCCTGTCTTCATAGGAGAGGGGCTCCATCCCTCTGATCATCTTCGTGGCCCTCTGCTGGACCCGTTCCAACAGGTCCATGTCCTTCCTGTGCTGAGGACCCCAGAGCTGGATGCAGTACTCCAGGTGGGGTCTCATGAGAGCAGAGTAGAGGGGTAGAATCACCTCCCTTGACCTTCTGGCCACACTTCTTTTGATACAACCCAGAATGCGGTTGGCTTTCTGGGCTGCCAGCGCGCATTGCCAGCTCATGTTGAGCTCATCCACGAGCACTCCCAAGTCCTTCTCCTCAGGGCTGCCCTCCAGCCATTCTCCGCCCAGCCTGTATTTGTGCCTGGGATTGCCATGACCCACATGCAGGACCTTGCACTTGGCCTGGTTGAACTTCATGCGATTTGCACGGGCCCACTTCTCAAGCCTGTCCAGGTCCCTCTGGATGGCATTGGCAAACTTGCTGAGGGTGCACTCTATCCCACTGTCCATGTCTCCCACAAAGATGTTGAACAGCACTGGTCCCAGTTCTGACCCCTGAGGAACACCACTCGTCGCTGGCATCCACTTGAACATTGAGCCGTTGACCGCAACCCTTTGAGTGCGGCCATCCAGCCAGTTCCTTATCCACTGAGTGGTCCATCCATCAAATCCATGCCTTTCCAATTTTGAGACCAGGATGTCATGCGGGACAGTGTCAAATGCTTTGCATAAGTCCAGGTAGATGATGTCTCTTGCTCTGCCCTTGTCTACCAATGCTGTGGCAATATCGTAAAAGGCCACCAAATTTGTCAGGCATGACTTGCCCTTGGTGAAGCCATGTTGGCTGTCACCAATCACCTCCTTATTTTCCATGTGCCTTAGCAGAGATTCCAGGAGGATCTGCTCCACGATCTTGCTGGGCACAGAGGTGAGACTGACTGGCCTGTAGTTCCCTGAGTCTTCCTTTTTTCCCTTTTTGAAAATGTCTTGCCTGGAACTGCTGGTGGTCAGAGTGGGCAATCCTCTCATTAAAGACTGTCATAAACTGCTTCACAACTCATTATAATTGATTAGGTTTACATGTGACTTAGTAATTGTAATCAGGTCCATAGTTGTACAGAATCCAAAGGAATTTGATATAAAAACTTATTTCTTGGTTAATAGCTGTGACTTCATTTGTCAGAGACAAAATATATACATACTACAGCTTATTTCTTTTACAGGTAAGGAGACAGTCACAGTTCTTCCAGGTTCTTCCTATTTCTCTAGGGGTGAATCATTTGCAATGATAAGAGGGTCTATAACAACTCACTTTTGAAACATGAAAAGAATAAACTTAGTCAGTGACTGAACTCATTATTAAATCTTTGAAATGTGGTTAGCATTTAACAACCTGTAAAATGATCATGGACTTAATTAGTGATGGTTTACAGAGAATTATGTCTAGCTATTGGAAAGTATGAGTTCAGAGATGATTGACTGTGTGTGCAATTAACCAAAACCAGACAAAAGTAGTAACATTTTTGAGGCTCAGTAGGCAGACAGAAAAGTTTGCATCTGTGATACACCTAGAGGGGAAAAAACCCCAACTACACGTGTGACAAAATGGTTGCTACCTCTGTGGTATACCAACGTTTTTATATTGATGTAATGAGAATGTGACCATGTCATTGTTTGGGCCGGACTGGCCAATGACAGATGACAGATGCTCTTCCCCCACCTCTCACTCCAAGGAGAGGACAAAGAGATTTATGTGTTTAGAATGTATTTATGTATTTAGATAAAGAGATTTATGTATTTAGAAGGAACTAAGCTACTTTAATGAAATATTATTAATAATAAAATAAAAATAAAATAATGAAATAGATACAATAGATACAAAGCCAGTATCAAGCTCCCAGGATGATGATCGCATCACTGGCAGGCACTGGGGAAGTCCCAGACTGGACTCAGCGATGGACAGGAACTGAACTCAAGAACTGGATTCAGGAACACATGGATCGGTATCAAAGGCAGACAAACAGACAGAGTCCTCCTCGGACACCGGCCATTGAAGAAAGAGACCTGACCCTTTGATCCCTCAGCTTTTATACTGAGCAAGATGCAAATGGGATGGAATACCCTGTTGGTCAGTTTGGGATCACCTGTCCTGTCCACTCTTCCCCACAGGTGCGATCTCTCTACACTCTTCCACTTCTGACCCTCCAAGTTGGTACATAACAAAGTGAGCTGACCTTGGTTGTTATAGCAATAAGTATAAGCAAGAGCCTCTCTGCATACCATTCCTTGGCATTAACTATAAACACAGGTCTTATTACTCTGAGAATGAATGGTTTCTGCACAATATACCATTAATTTCAGAGAGTTAGAAGAGGCTTAGCTAAAAAGTAGAATTACTGAACAGAAAGCTGGTTCTGTTTTACCTCAAACCAGGACAGACCAAAAGCTTGTAAAGATTTGTGGGCTGTTACTTGAACATGATGTGCTAATTACACACTTTATGTTGCCAGAGGCCATGTTGATTTGACAAGGCTTGGAGCTATGCAAGTGTCTAAGTACGGTGTCTTGCCCAACTGTATAATTCCTGTAAGTAAGTAGGTGTTAGTACTACTGTCAGTGCACTATTTTTAGGATAATATGAATGTATTTGTAGCTCGGAGTTAGGCAAAGGAGAAAAGGGCTGAAGCAGAAGGGGGGTTGTGAAACTCAAAGCATTGAAATAGACAATATGTGCAGCTTTAAGGTTAACAGATTTTCTTGCGTACTGCTGGCACCAAGCAATCAAATATCAGGAGTCAGCTCTCTAAAATTATGCTTGTGCTAAGCATTGTGAAAAGCTAAACATGATTTATGCAAGTCTTTTTTTTCCTCTTGCGTCTATCCCTTTCAAATGTCATGTTTTTGAGCTGAGGACTGATGCTTTCTTTTTTTGAGAGAGCAACAACTCTTGTATAGTTGTAACTGGAGCAAGAACTTGAAAGAAGGTGTGAAATAGCATGTGGCTCATCATAAAATTATAAAAAACTTTCTGCATTGTTTTTCTCAGTATTTCTGTCAAAGGATCATGGCACTGCCATTTTGAATATATCTAGAAGGAAGCAATACTATTGTCTTTACCTGAGTAGTCCTACAGGTTTCAACCACAGAAATACAATATTTCAGCAGCTGATGACATTAAGCTATTCTTTAAACACAGTTTAGGTTTTAACATTAAACAACATATGTATCTTTCACATGATTTACAAGTTTGTTATTTTTCAGTGGCTTTCAGTATGGTACTGTTTGTATCAGAGAAGCCTAGAAACAAATTTTCCTTTTAGCCTGGTTTAAGGTAATGAGGTATATTTCTATCTGTCTGAGCAGTGATAAAGGTCTTGGGAAAGTCTTTAGAAACTGAAAGCTGGATAGAGGAGGAAAAACCCAAATGAATGTCCTGTCTTCTGGAGAAGCATTAGTTGAGCCCAGCAGTCTGTGTGACTTCTCCAGCAGGCCTGCGAGGAGCGTACAAGTCATGGAGCGGTGTCTGGAGCATAAGCTGCTTTTAGGAAGAGAGGACAAAGACAAGGTCTGTACAGGCAAATGTGGGAGAAAAGGTTATCTGAAGGGTTATTCCAGGTGTCAGTGTGTGAGTGGTTGTAGGATATGTGAAGGGGTTATGGCTAGGTAGGAATATGGCACGTAGGGGAGAAATCCATAGAAAACAGACTTCCTTAGTTGTTCTTTTCATAGCACAATCTTTTTTTATGGTCACACAACTGAGAACAGACGGACTAGTGGTGGCTAGACCTTTTCAGACCCCACTGATACAAGTGCTGTTTTTTTCAAGACTCTTCTACTTGCAGTGTCATCCAGTTAATATTGCAAAAAATTTGGTCTGAAAATTAATGCTTCTACTAGTCCATCACTCTGGGATCCTGTGTGTGCTGTTCTATTGCTGGTTTATGTCTTTTGGTAGAATTCTGTAATTGAACCTAATCTGATGGTTAGATATACTGTAGGAGTCCAAGTATGATGTGCATTAAAGTAATACTGTTTAGCTTTGCATTGTCCAATTTCAAATTTGTGCTCCTGGAATGTGATTAGGAACCTTTTTTTGGTCTTGAGTTACAAGAACTTGTCACTAGAATCCAAAATAATGAAACCAGCCTCTATTGAGGAACCCCCACACACTTTGAAATATAAGGAATAAATCAAATTACATTTTTAACCCTAGGTTTGCCGTTTGAACCAAGGCAAAAATATGATAGTGTAAGTTTTCAAGGAATTGAAAACTTGGGTAACTGAAATCGGAGTTCTGATTTATCCATGGCCCTATATCTCAAAGATGTCAGTTGGCGAGGCGGCGGCAGCACCGGCGACGAGAACTGAGGTGAGCCTGAGGTGAGGGTTGGATCGCGCTATACAGAGGGTTTCCGAGCTCAGTCACAGCCCGAGCCCCAGCTGGAACCAGGAAATCCACGGCAGCCAATCAGGCATGGAGGGGGCGTGGCCAGGAGCCACACAGAGATTTAAATGCGGTCAGAGTAGACACTTGGTGGGTTGCCTAAAGAGATCAAACCATGGTTACAACTCAGCCGAGGGCTGTTAAAAAAAACTGTGGGTACCCAAACAGGGGCCACACACAAACATGCAGGCATCCAGGCAACTGGCTGCAGTGAGTGCTGGAGCCTGGCACTTGCAATGGAGGATGGTGGAGATAACACCTGTGTTAGGTGTGAGCAGATCAATGATCTGCTTAACCTGGTTGCTGAACTGAAGGAAGAGGTGAAAAGACTAAGGTCTATAAGGGAATGTGAAAGGGAGTTAGATTTGTGGTACCAGGTTCTGCAGACCCCCTTAGCAGAGGAAGGTGACCCAAGGAACAGGGGGGAATGGATACAGGTGCCTGTTAGAAGAGGCAAGGGAAACCCCTCACAGCCCCCCTCACCTTTCCAGTTGCCCTTGCACAACAAGTATGGGGCACTAGAGGCTGAGGGTGAGCCGAATGAGAAGGTAGAAGAAACACCATCTGGGGGGTTGCCTAAAGCAAATCAGTCCCCCCCTTGCATCAGAACTTGTACCCTAAAAAAAAAGAGGAGGGTAATCGTTATTGGTGATTCCCTTCTGAAGGGAACAGAGGGACCCATATGTCGGCCGGATCCTTCCCACAGGGAAGTCTGCTGCCTCCCTGGGGCCTGGGTCAGAGATGTTATAAGAAGGTTGCCTAGTCTGCTACAGCCCTCTGATTACTATCCCTTACTAGTTATGCAGGTGGGAAGTGACAAGGTCGATACCAGAAGTTTAAAAGCAGTCAAAAGGGACTTCAAGGCACTGGGAAAACTGGTTGAGGGATCAGGGGCACAGGTAATTTTTTCATCAATACCCTTAGTTGCAGGTAGGAATACTGAAAGGAATAGGAAGTCATGCATGATTAACAAGTGGCTCAGAGGCTGGTGCCACCAACAAAATTTTGGTTATTTTGATCTTGGGGAACTTTATATGGCACCAGGTCTGCTAGCAACAGATGGAGTACATCTGTCTCAGAGGGGGAGAAAAATCCTAGCACATGAGTTGGCAGGGCTTGTCGAAAGGGCTTTAAACTAGGCTCGAAGGGGGAGGGGGTTAAACACAGGTGCACTAGAGATGAGCCTAAGGATAGCCTTCAGCCTGCCATTTCACTTGAGGCAGGAGACGATGATAATATCAGAATGGTCTGTGGCAAGTGGCAGGATGACACATCAGGGTTGGAAGGATGGGGTGACAGCAAGGGCCGCCAACCTGTTGCACTGACGCATGCTGTGAACACTGCAGCAAAGGCAAGGTCTTGCAGAGCTGGACCAAGAGCCCCTGAGATAATAGGAGACAGGAGGGTAGCTGCCACAAAGCACCCTGGGGGATCAGTGGAGTGCCCCTCTAAGAAGGCGACATGGCTGGCAGACTGGCTGAAGCGTCTCTACACCAATGCATGCAGCATGGGCAATAAACAGGAGGAGTTGGAAGCTATCCTGCTACAGGAAAGCTACGACATAGTAGCAATTACGGAAACTTGGTGGGACGAATCCTATGACTGGAGTGTGGCTATCGATGGCTACAAGCTGTTCAGAAGGGACAGGAGAGGAAGAAAGGGTGGAAGTGTTGCCCTCTATGTTAAGGAATGGATAGAGTGTGAAGAGTTGTTGCTAAAGAATAGCCATGAGCAGGTCAAAAGCTTATGGGTAGGAATTAGGGATCGGGACAACAAAGGGAGCCTTGTGGTAGGAGTCTACTACAGGCCGCCTGACCAGGCGGAGCCTATCGATGATGCCTTCTTACTCCAGCTTGAGGAGGCATCACGATCACAGGCTCTCATCCTGCTGGGGGATTTTAACCACCCCGACATCTGTTGGAAAAGCAACACGGCTGGCTGCAGGCACTCCAGGAAGCTCCTAGAGTGCCTAGATGACAACTTCTTGAGACAAGAAATTAACAGCCCTACTCGAGGAGATGCATTGTTGGACCTGTTGGTCACAAATGCAAGCGAAATCATCAGGGATGTCAAAGTTGAAGGCAGCCTGGGCTGCAGTGATCATGCCCTAGTGCAGTTCACTGTCCTAAGGAGTTTGAATCACAGAATCACAGAATCTTAGTGGTTGGAAGGGACCTTTGAGATCATCGAGTCCAACCACATTAAAAAAAAAAAAACAACAACAAAAACACACAAACAAACAAAAAAACACAACACAAAACCAAAAAAACAACAACACCCCCCCCAAAAAAAAAAAAAAAAGCAGCATCCATCAACTAAACCCCACACACAACACCCCACCACAAACCAACAATCCCGGGCACTAGAGCATGCCCTGAAGAGCCACGTCTACACGTTTCTTAAATACCTCCAGGGATGGTGACTCCACCACCTCCCTGGGCAGGCTGTTCCAGTGCTTGACCACTCTCTCAGTAAAGTAATTCTTCCTAATATCTAATCTAAACCTCCCCTGCCGCAACTTCAGACCATTTCCTCTGGTCCTGTCGTTATTCCCTTGGGAGAAGAGGCCAACCCCCGCCTCTCTACAGTTTCCTTTCAGGTAGTTGTAGAGGGCAATGAGGTCTCCCCTCAGCCTCCTCTTCTCCAAACTAAACATGCCCAGTTCCCTCAGCCTCTCCTCATAGGACTTGTTCTCCAGACCCCTCACCAGCTTGGTGGCTCTCCTCTGGACACGCTCCAGCACTTCAATGTCTTTCCTGTAGTGAGGGGCCCAAAACTGAACACAGTACTCGAGGTGAGGCCTCACCAGGGCCGAGTACAGAGGCATGATGACTTCCCTGCTCCTGCTGGCCACGCTATTCCTGATACAGGCCAGGATGCCGTTGGCCTTCTTGGCTGCCTGGGCACACTGCTGGCTCATGTTAAGCCGGCTGTCCACTAACACTCCCAGGTCCTTTTCTGCCGGGCAGCTTTCCAGCCACTCTTCCCCGAGCCTGTAGCGTTGCTTGGGGTTGTTGTGGCCAAAATGCAGAACCCGGCACTTGGCCTTATTAAACCTCATCCCATTGGCCTTGGCCCATTGGTCCAACCTGTCCAGGTCCCTCTGTAGAGCCTGCCGACCCTCAAGCAGATCAACACTCCCACCTAGCTTGGTGTCATCCGCAAACTTACTGAGGGTGCACTCAATCCCCTTATCTAGATCATCAATGAAGATATTGAACAAGACTGGCCCCAAAACTGAGCCCTGAGGGACACCACTGATGACCGGCCGCCAACCAGATTTTGCTCCTTTAATCACAACTCGCTGAGCACGGCCATCCAGCCAGTTTTTTATCCAGCGGAGGGTACACTTGTCTATGCCATGATTCTCCAGTTTCTCCAGGAGAATGCCGTGAGGGACGGTGTCGAAGGCCTTACCAAAGTCCAGGTAGACAACATCCACAGCCTTCCCCTCATCGAGAAAGCGGGTCACATGGTCATAGAAAGAGATCAAGTTGGTCAGGCAGGACCTCCCTCTCATAAACCCATGCTGGCTGGCCCTGATCCCTTGGCTGCCCTGCACGTGCCTTGAGAGCTCACTCAGGATGATCCTCTCCATGATCTTTCCCGGTACCGAGGTCAGGCTGACAGGCCTGTAGTTTCCAGGATCCTCCTTCCGGCCCTTCTTGTAGATGGGCGTCACATTGGCCACCCTCCAGTCATCTGGCACCTCTCCTGTTGACCAGGATTGTTGATAAATAATGGAGAGAGGCTTGGTGAGCTCTCTTGCCAGCTCCCTGAGAACCTTTGGGTGAATGCCATCCAGCCCCATAGACTTATGCGTGTCCAGGTGCATAAGCAAATCATTAACTACTTCCTCCTGGATTACAGGGGAGTTGTTCTGTTCTCCATTCTTATCTTCCAGCCCAAGAAGCTGAACACCCTGGGGGTAGCTGGTCTGACTATTAAAGACAGAGGTAAAGAAGGCATTAAGTATCTCAGCCTTCTCCTCATCCTTGGTTGCAAGGTTTCCCCCCGCATCCAGTAAGGGATGGACATTCTCTGTCACTCTCTTTTTGTTGATGTATTTATAGAAACTTTTTTTGTTGTCCCTTATATTAATGGCCAGGTTGAGTTCTAGCTGGGCTTTTGCCTTCCTGATTTTTTCTCTGTATGACCTAACACAATCTCTGTACTCCTCCCGAGTTGCCTGTCCCCTCTTCCAAAGGTGGTAAACCTTCCTTTTTTCCTTAAGTCCCATCAAGAGCTCTTTGTTCATCCAGGCCGGCCATTTTCCCCGCCCTTTAATTTTGCGCCTCATGGGGACAGCCTGCTCCTGGGCCTTTAGGATTTCCCTCTTGAAGAGCGTCCAGCCTTCCTGGGCTCCTTTGTCTCTCAGGACTACCTCCCACGGGACTCTCCCAACCAGGGTTCTGAACAGGTTAAAGTCTGCCCACCGGAAGTCCAAGATGGAGGTTTTGTTAATCCCCTTCCTTACCTCACTATGAATGGAAAACTTAACCATTTCATGATCACTAAGCCCAAGACTGTCTCCGACCTCCACGTCCCCAACTAGCCCTTCTTTATTTGTGAACAGTAGGCCTAGCAAGGCACCTCCCCTGGTAGGCTTACCTACCATTTGTGTCAGGAAGTTATCCTCCATACACTCGAGGAACCTCCTAGCCTGCCTGCTCTCTGCTGTGTTATATTTCCAGCAGATGTCTGGTAAGTTGAAGTCCCCAACTAGAACAAGGGCTGGCGTTTGCGAGACTGCAGCCAGCCGCTTATAGAATACCTCATCAGCCTGCTCATCCTGGTTGGGTGGTCTATAGCAGACTCCCAGCACAAAATCACCTTTGTTAGCCTTCCCTTTCACCCTTACCCATAAACACTCCACTTCTTCATCACTGGAGTCTATCTCTATGGAGTCAAACAACTCCCTAATGTACAGAGCCACACACCCCCCCCCTCCTTCCTTGCCTATTCCTTCTGAAGAGCTTATAGCCACTTATTGCAGCATTCCAGTCATGACCATCGTCCCACCACGTTTCCGTGATGACAACTATGTCATAGTTGTCCTGCCGCACCATGGCTTCCAGCTCATCCTGTTTGTTGCCCATGCTACGTGCATTAGCGTAGATGCACTTGACCTGGGCTACTGATTTCACCCCCATCTTTGGCCCTTGACACTCAGGTTCATTACCAGCAGGCCTGGTTTTATCCCCATGCCCCTTAACTTTCGGCTTAAAGCTCTGTCCGTGAGCTTTGTTAACTCTTAGCCTAGTACCCTTTTCCCCTTCTAGGAAAGGGTTTTCCCATTGTTCTCTAGCAGTAATTTCTAAACGTCTATCACCTTTCTCTGATGAAATGTCAGAGTGTGAGTCCTCACTAATGTGGCCTCCTTCAAACCGTGGCATGCTTTCCTCAGGCTTAATTTTGACAGGCCCAGTTATCTCCCCTTCCCCCCTCATATCTAGTTTAAAGACCGGTCAATGAGCCCTGCTAACTCCTGCCCCAAAATTCTTTTCCCCCTCTGGGACAGCTGTGTCTCACCTGACAATGGCATGCCAGGTGTCTCATATAGCCACCTATGTTCGAAAAACCCAAAGCCCTGCCTGTAACACCAGTCCCGGAGCCACAAGTTGATCTGTTGCCTCTTCCTATCAATTTCTTTATTCACAGTTGCCACTGGTGGGATAGAAGAGAAGACCACTTGTGTTCCTGACCCCTTGAGCTGCTGCCCTAAGGCTCTAAAATCTCTTTTAATTGATTTCAGCCTCCTCCTACCCATTTCATCACTACCCACCTGAAATACTAACAGGGGGTAATAATCAGAGGGGTTTACTAGGTCTGGGAGTTTGTTTGTCACATCCCTGACCCGAGCCCCAGGGAGGCAACAGACTTCCCTGTGTAGCGGGTCAGGGCGGCATATTGGTCCCTCTGCCCCCCTCAACAGAGAGTCACCCACAACTATGACCTTTCTCCTTTTCCTTTTGGAGCTAGTGGTGAAGTTGGGTCCGCTGTGACGTGTACTTTCTGTCTTCTCTAGTCTTGGTGTGCCATCCTCCTCTCCATCGGCCAGTTCCTCCTGCAGGACTCCATACCTGTTCTGCAGGGGTAACTGGGAAGCTGGGAGAGGTTGGGAGGGGACTCGCCTGTTTCCCCGAGCAGTGACCTGTTTCCATTCCTCCTTTTCTCTGAGATCCTCTCCTGTCGCTTGATGAGAAGAGGGGAGAGGGTCCTCCGATTTACACGGGGCCTCAACCTGTTCCCCTACTCTCAGGGAGTGCACCCACCAGTCAATTTCTCTTTCACACTCCCTGATGCTCCTCAGCCTCTCCACTTCATCCTTCAGCTGGGCCACCAGGTAGAGCAGATCATTCACCTGTTCACATCTTATACAGGTGTTGTCTCCGCTACCCTCCATTGCCAGCGCCAGGCTCCGGCACTCTCTGCACCCAGAGGCCTGCACACCCATATGTTTGCGTGGGGCCTCGCTCTGGGTACCCACAGCTTTCCTAAACATAGCCTTCGATCTGGTAGCAACCATAGCCGAGTTCCCAGGAGCGACTGACCTTACCGTGTACGCCAGTAGAAGCACTGGGCCCAGCCGTACGCACACCAGCTCCGGTTGCTCCCTCCGTGCTCTGTAGCCAGGGACTAGTCCCTGCCCTCCCTGACACCTTTTATCCCCTAGAGGTGGGATAAACCGGGGGTGGTGGCGGCTCCGCCCAGGCTCGCTCAGCAGCACCGCCCCCCCAGCTGACAGCCCCCAGGACAAGCAGGGGCCTTGTCCCGGCTTCAAAAAAAGCCCTAAAAAGAGCTTCTCGTCGGCCTTTTCCGCTACAGAACCCTTCCCCAGCGCAGTCTTACCTGCCCTGAAGCTGGCCTCCGTGGCAATGACCGTTTGGCACGTTAATGGGTCATTTAAAATGACCGGGGGTGGTGGCGGCTCCACCCAGGCTCGCTCAGCAGCACCGCCCCCCCAGCTGACAGCCCCCAGGACAAGCAGGGGCCTTGTCCCGGCTTCAAAAAAAGCCCTAAAAAGAGCTTCTCGTCGGCCTTTTCCGCTACAGAACCCTTCCCCAGCGCAGTCTTACCTGCCCTGAAGCTGGTCTCCGTGGCAATGACGAGAAGCCCACGAGAAGCACACGAGAAGCACAGTTAGGACTCTAAATTTTAGGAAAGCAAACTTCCAGCTCTTCAAGGAGTTAGTAAATAGGACCCCGTGGGAAATGGCCCTCAGGGACAAGGGAGCGGAACAAAGCTGGCAGATCTTTAAGGGTGCTCTCCATAGAGCACAACAGATCTCAATCCCCACGTGTAGGAAATTGTGCAAGGAGGGCAAGAGATCACCATGGTTGAGCCGTGACCTGCTGGTCAAACTAAAGGGCAAGATGGGGCTACACAGGAAATGGAAGAAGGGACAGGCATCCTGGGAAGAGTATAGGGACGTTGCCCAGCTGTGTAGGGATGAGGTCAGGAAGGCCAAGGCACAGCTAGAACTGAACTTGGCAAGGGATGTAAAGAAAAACAAGAAAGGTTTCTACAGGTACATTAACCAGAAAAGGAAGGTTAAAGAAAACGTACCCTCCCCGATGAGCAACAGTGGGGAACTTGTATCAACAGATGAGGAGAAGGCGGAAGTTCTCAACAACTTTTTTGCCTCAGTCTTCACTGGCAACCCCTTTCCTCCTAGCTCTCATGTTGATGGCCCACAAGTTGGAGACCAAGGTGACAAAGTCCCTCCCACTGTTAGTGAAGACAAGGTATGTGATCAACTGAGGAATCTAAAGATATACAAGTCCACGGGACCTGATGAAATACATCCCAGAGTCCTGAAGGAACTGGCTGATGTAGT
This sequence comes from Numenius arquata, assembly GCF_964106895.1. Lineage (NCBI taxonomy): Eukaryota > Metazoa > Chordata > Aves > Charadriiformes > Scolopacidae > Numenius > Numenius arquata. The sequence continues at coordinate 7,534,831 of NC_133615.1, forward strand.
TGCCAGGCCACTTTCCATGATATTTGAAAAGTCGTGGCAGTCAGGTGAAGTCCCTGCGGACTGGAAGAAAGGAAACATCACACCCATTTTTAAAAAGGGTAGAAAGGAGGACCCTGGGAACTACCGACCTGTCAGCCTCACCTCTGTGCCTGGGAAGATCATGGAACAGATCCTTCTAGATACCATGCTTGGGCACATAGAGGACAGAGAGATGATTCAGGACAGCCAGCATGGCTTTACTAGGGGCAGGTCCTGCCTGACTAACCTAGTGGCCTTCTATGACAGAGTGACTATGTCAGTAGATAAGGGACGACCTATGGATGTGATCTATCTGGACTTCTGTAAGGCCTTTGACACGGTCCCCCATGACATCCTGCTCGCCAAACTGGAGAGATACAGATTTGATGGGTGGACTGTTTGGTGGATAAGGAATTGGCTGGATGGTTGCATCCAGAGGGTGGTACTCAATGGCTTGAAGTCCAGATGGAGAGCAGTGACAAGTGGTGTCCCTCAAGGGTCTGTGCTGGGACCGGTACTGTTTAACATTTTTATCAACGATATAGACAGAGGGATTGAGTGCACCATCAGCAAGTTTGCAGATGACACCAAGCTGTGTGGTGTTGTTGATACACCGGAGGGATGGGATGTCATCCAGAGGGACCTGGACAGGCTGGAGAGGTGGGCCCAGGTGAACCTCATGAGGTTCAACAAGAGCAAGTGTAGGGTTCTGTGCTTGGGCCGGAACAATCCTCGCTATCAGTACAGACTAGGGGATGAGGTATTAGAAAGCAGCCCTGAGGAAAGGGACTTGGGGGTGCTGATGGATGAGAAGCTGGACAAGAGCAGGCAGTGTGCGCTTGCAGCCCAGAAGGCCAATCACATCCTGGGCCACATCAAAAGATGCGTTGCCAGCAAATCCAGAGAGGTGATTCTGCCACTTTACACTGCTCTGGTGAGACCTCGCCTGGAGTACTGTGTACAGGTCTGGAGCCCTCAATATAGAAAGGACATGGACCTGATGGAGCAGATCCAGAGGAGGGCCACGAAAATGATCAGGGGGTTGGAACACCTCTGCTACGAGGACAGGCTGAGGGAGCTGGGGTTGTTCAGCCTGGAGAAGAGGAGGCTCCAGGGAGACCTCATAGCAGCCTTCCAGTACCTGAGGGGGGCCTACAGAAAGGCTGGGGAGAGTCTGTTTACAAAGGCCTGCAGTGACAGGATGAGGGGCAATGGCTTTAAGATGGAGAAGAGCAGATTTAGATTGGATATTAGGAAAAAGTTCTTTACTATGAGGGTGGTGGAGCACTGGAATAGGTTGCCAAGGGAGGTGGTTGAGTCCCCTTCCCTTGAGATGTTCAAGGTGAGGCTCGACGAGGCCCTGGGCAACCTGGTCTAGTTGGGGGTGTCCCTGCTGACTGTGGGGAGGTCGGACTAGATGACCTTTGGAGGTCCCTTCTGGCCCAGACAATTCTATGATTCTATGTGATAAGTCACCCAAACTCTGATTATATATTTTAAATAGCTAACTTTAAAAAAACTGGTTCATTTTTTATTCCAGATGATTGACATAAATAAATATAATTAATCTACACTGTCAGTCCAATAGTGCAGGTATGTCACTGAGAAGCTGGGTGGGATATTTTTTCCTTCATGTCAGGCTAAGAACTACTCTTTTTTTCTTTTACTGGATGAAGCAGCTCTGGTTTTGTGAAAGCACTTCCTTCACTTTAACTTGTGGTGGCTATGATATCTTAAACAAGTATAAATTACTTGCTCACATAGTGGCTTGTAAAAATGATTCCGAATTATTGCATTCTCTGTCAAAATTGAATTTTGAAGACAGACTGGAAAAAATACTTAAAGGTAAATTGTTATAGTGTAAACTCCTTTATTTTGGTAAATAATATTTAGAGATTTTTCTTATAGGCACAGTTCAAGATTATTTTAATCTATACATATTTTTTATTTCAGGAGCAGATTCAAGGGATCTGGCAAAACTGCTAGACATGGGTTGGACTGTCTATAATAACAGAAAAAAGGAGAGGGAAACCCACCAGGTCCGCAGGGAGAATCAAAGAGAGGGAACATTAATTGCTGTGTTGACAGGATTTGCTCCGGGCAGAATGAATGGGGCCCATTCTGCCTGGGGAGGCAGAGGAGGCCACAGAGGAATTGGGAGGGGGAGGGGAACTCATTTGGCAGAAGATCAGTGCGCAATCTGCAAAGAGTGAGGACATTGGAAAAATGAGTGCCCTAGAGTAAATAACCAAGGCTCAGTCCTGCAGCCTGTCAAGGTGATGGGTTTAGAATCCTGAGGAGGACCAGGGGAATCATCCCCAGCAGAACCCCTGGTTACATTTGAGCTGGAGAATGATGAGATAGTAGCTCCAGTGTCAGCTAAAAATTCTCATTCTGTACTTAATACTTATAAAGGGAGCCTTGACCGTGAGACTGTAAGTGTTGCTGGTGCTACAGGGAAACAGGAAAATTGGCCCTTTTTGAAACCTCTAGAATTTGAATTGGGAAAGCACTGGATGGTTCACCAGTTCCTATATATGCCTGAATGTCCAATGCCCCTCATGGGGAGGGATTTGTTGAGTAAATTGGAGGCACAAATAACTTTTAAGGAAGGACAAGTAAAACTGTTGATACCAGAATCAAAGGCTGTGGAAGTGAGAATTTTTATGTTACAGAATGTGCAACAAAAGGGGGAGGAAATTCCAGTGGAGGTGGAGGATGCAGTAATACCTCTGGTCTGGGCCGATGAAGTTCCAGGGCGATCAAAACTGGCAGATCTGGTAAAGATCATTCTGAAACCAGGAGCCAAACCGGTAAGGCAAAAATAATATCCTACCAAACTGGAAGCAAGAAAAGGTTTAGAAGGGTTAATTACAAAATTTTTAAATTAGGGATTACTGGTAGAATGTGAGTCGGAATACAACACTCCAATTTTGCTGGTGAAAAAGCAGAATGGTACAGATTATAGGTTAGTTCAGGATTTAAGAGCTGTAAATCATATTTCCCAAGATATACATCCAGTAGTAGCCAACCCATATACCCTGTTAACATCTCTAAGAGAAGAATATAAGTGGTTTATGGTCCTTGATCTTAAGGATGCTTTCTTCTGCATACCGCTAGATAAAAGCGGCCAGGCAATATTTGCTTTTGAATGGGAAAGTCCCGCAACCTGACACAAAATGCAACTCACCTGGACTGTATTGCCCCAAGGGTTCAATAATAGTCTGACAATATTTGGAAATCAATTGGCAAAAGAATTAGAGTTATGGAGAACAGAAAATCTGGAAGGACTAATATTGCAATGCGTGGACAACATTTTACTGGCAGCAGAAACCAGAGAAAAATGTTTACAGATGACTATAAGCTTACTGAATTTCTTGGGCCAAGGGGGTTACTGCATGTCTAAAGGGAAGGCCCAGACAGGAAAAGAAGTAGTAACCTATTTGGGATTTGAGATTCTACAAGGACAATGAAGATTAGGAACTGACAGAAAGGAGGCAATCTGTCAAACTCCAGAACCTAGAACTGTTTGGGACCTGAGAGCATTCCTGGGTATGACTGGATGGTGTTGGTTGTGGATACCCAATTATGGACTATTGGTAAAGCCCCTGTACGAAGCCTTAAAAGGATCTACTGAGAAACATTTATTGTGGACTCCTGAATGTCAAACAACGTTCAGAGAACTGAAGAAAGCATTGATGTCAGCCCCTGCGTTGGGATTACTGGATTTATCCAAGCCCTTCAAACTGTGCACGAGCGCCAACATCTCACCTTGAGAGTGTTGGTTCAAAAGTTGGGGACTTGGAAATGACCAGTGGGGTATTTTTCTAAACAATTGGACAGTGTGAGCCAGGGGTGGCCTGTGTGTCTGTGAGTTGTTGCAGTCACTGTCCTCTTGATCCAGGAGGCCAGGAAGCTAGCTCTCAGACAGATCGCTGTTTGTCCCACTCATGGTGACGTCCATCCTGGAACAAAAGAGGGGACATTGGCTATCACCAAGCCGTATGCTCAAATACCAAGTTATTTTATTGGAACAAGAGCTGGAAACCACCACAGCCCTAAACCCAGCCATGTTCCTGAGCTCTGAGGTGAAAGACGGTGAGCAATTATATCACGACTGCTTGCAAACTATTGAGCAGGTGTATTTGAGACCTCAGGGATGAACCACTGCCTAATCCTGAACTGGAGTTACTCACAGATGGGAGCAGTTTTGTTCAAGAAGAGAAATGGATGGCTGGATACACAGTTGTCACAACTATGGGGGTAATAAAAGCAGAGGCTCTGCCCATAAGCACATCAGCCCAGAAGGCAGAACTGATTGCGTTACAACAAGCCCTGAAGATAGCTGAAGGAGAAAGAGTCAACATCTGGACAGACTCCAAATACGCGTTTGGAGTGGTACATGCTCATGGGGCGATCTGGAGAGGGGATTATTATCAGCTCAGGGATTGCCAATCAAACACAAGGAAGAAATTTTGTAACTTCTTCAAGATGTGCAAAACCCCAAAGAAGTGGTAATAATGCACTGCAAAGCTCACCAGTTTGGACAAGCTGCAGTAAATGTGGGTACTCGGCTGGCTGATAAAGCTGCAAAGGAGGTGGCAGAACAAAGCATCCTTCCATTAGTACCAACCAAACAGATAGAACTACCAGTATCAGAAGCAAATTATAGTAATAGCACCTGAAGGCAACAGTGACTGAAAGAGGTTGGTTAGTAACCCCCAATAAGTGAGTTATAGTACCTCCACAGGTAATGATCAAGATAGTAAAGGAGAAACATAAAGAAACACATTGGAGAAGTGAGGCCATGTTTGATAGCCTCTGCGATCAGTTTATTAGTGTAAGAACGAGTGTCCCGGTTTGAAGTAAAACCGAGCCAATTTTCTGTTCTGTAATTTTACATCCTAGCTAGGCCTCTTCTAATTGTCTGAAATTAATGGTATATTGTGGAGAAAACTGCTTGTTCTCAGAATGATAAGACCAATGTCTGTGCTCCATGCCAAGGAACGGTATGCAGGGAGGCCCTTGCTTATACTTATTGCTATAACAACCAAGGTCAGCCAATTTTCGTTATTTGCCCCTTAGAGGGTCGGAAACGGAAAAACGTAAAGGGGTCGCATCTGTAGGGAGGAGCGGACAGGAGAGGTGACCCAAACCTGACCAACTGGGGTATTCCATCCCATCTGCCCCATGCTCAGTATAAAAGCTGAGGGATCAAAGGGTCAACTCTCCTTCTTCAATGGCCGACGTCTGAAGAGGACCCTGTCTGTTCATCTGCCTTTGATCCCGATCCATGTGTTCCTGACTCCAGAGCTGGAATCCAGTTCCCATCCATCACTGAGTCCAGTCTGGGACTTCCCCAGTGCCTGCCAGTGACGTGACTGTCATCCTGGGAGCTTGATACAGTTTTGTATACATTGTATCTATTTCATTATTTTCTTCTTTATTTTTATTTTAATATTAAATCTTCATTAAAGTAGTTTAGTTCATTCTAAACTTCTAAATCTCCTTATCTCTTCCTCTCTCCTCTTTTTGGGGGGGAGGGGGGAGGGAAGGGCCATCTGTCGGTCTGGTTTTGGTAAATTCGGCCGAAACCACGACAACGACTAAAATAATTAAATCTGTAACTGAAAGGTGTGAAAAACTGGACGTGAGAACTGACAGAAAACAGGATGTCTCAAAGCTTGCTTGCTGCAAAATATCTACCACCTGTGTACATTACATAACATCAAAGGAGGTATGTCCTTGGTTCTCAAAACAACTATATCTTGTTTGCCCCAAGAAACTCATCTGCAACTCATCTGTTGTGCAGGCCCCAGCACTGCCCAGGGGGCAGAGGCAAGGGGGGCTCACACAGCAACTGTGTTGGACAATAATTGGACGAGCACAGGTAACTGTTATGTTGATGGTCAAACCGTGAGTTGACAGGGACTATAAATTACCATTGCCCCCTGCTGCAAATGGGACCCTCACCACCGTCGACCCTCGCCATCATTACGACTCGAGAGACCTGAGAATCACAGATCAACGGGATGCTGTTGTCTCCGGAGGACCTTCAAGTCGTCGCGTGGCGTGGACCTAAGCGGACCGAAGTGGACCTGCTGGTGGTGACCTTTCTTGCTTTGCTCTGGAATACTGCTTCTCTTTTCCTTCTTTCCTATACCTCTGCCTTTTCTCTATTGCCATTTAGCATTTTTTTAAGGTAACAGTAGTAAAGTTACAGCAAACAGCATCTGACCTCATTTGTGTCTTATTCGCACCCTCGGAATCATTGCGAACCCCTCCCGGACCAATTGGACTGGTACCTTACAAAAGGTGTGTAACTTGCCAGAATAATAACCCAGTGAACCGGAAAAGACCTCCTCCCAGAGTAACTAAATGGGGAAAAGTACCAGGGGATTACTGGCAAATTGATTTTTCAGAATTACCAAGGCGAAGTGGCTAGAAATACTTGTTAGTCCTGGTGGATACCTTCTCAGGGTGGCCAGAAGCTTTTCCTTGTCTCACCAACAAGTCAAGGGAAGTGGTTAAGATACTATTAAAAGAAATAATTCCAAGGTTTGGGGTCCCCAATAGGAATGTCATGAGATCAGGGTCCACATTTTGTAGCGGAATTAATCCATAGGTTGAGCCAGGTCCTAGGAATTCAATGGGATCTACATACACCACGGAGACCACAATCAAGTGGGAAGGTAGAAAGGATGAATCAAACTTTGGAATGTCAAATAAGCAAAATATGCCAGAAGACTTATTTGAAATGGCCAGAGGCACTCCCATTAGCACTTTTAAGGGTTAGGATACAACTGGGGTCTAATAATCCCAAATATTAATAAACCCGAGAGCCAGGATAAACGTGACAAGCATGTTGAACGATCAGCCCATCAGCTGGATGAAGCTTGTGAGTCTGAAGTAACACTTTTTAGTCCAGTTGAAATCTCAGCGGCAGCCTTTTTAGCCCCGGGAGTCAGAGTTGCAATGAATTATCAGACAATGAAGAGACTAGCCTGTGCCTCAGTGAAAAATATCAATTATACTTCACAAGCATTGTTGGCTATAGAGGAAGAATTAGGCCAGCTTAGACAGGCCACTTTGGAGAATAGGGCAGCAATTGACTATTTGTTGTTAAAAAATAATCATGGATGTGAAGAATTTCAAGGAATGTGTTGTTTTAATTTAACTGATAATTCCGAAATCATTGAAGGGAAAATTGAACAGATGCATGATCTGGCCACAGGAATTAAAGAAACAGAAGGACTTGACCGGTCTTGGTTAACCAAATGGCTTCCAAACTTGGCATGGGTTTAACAGCTGTTTGTTGCTATTATTATGATAGTTTTCATAATTATCATATCTTGTCTAATAATTCAATGTCTACCACTAATCACCTCCTGTTGCATTCATCTGTGTAGTCCTGAAGGTCAAAAATATTATAACTATCCAATTTAGGAGAGAGTCCCAAAGGATGAACTTTGGAAGACTCAAAGGGGGTGTCCTAGTTCCAGCAGGAATAGTGTTAATTCTCCCCAGGATCTAGCAGGGCCACAGGTATTCCATGCCATGTGAGCCATGCCCAGGGGGTAGCCAGGAGCTGGCCGGGGAAGGGGGCAGGAAGTCCCTGCTGGGGAGTGGGCTGGGGCATCCCGGGTCCGTAAGTGAGTTGTGGTATCATAATTGTGGTTGTATATTCCTCCCTCAGTGTTATGGTGGTTGTTTTCTTGTTCCCTTTGCTGTTCTGTTAAACTGCCTTTGTCCCAACCCACAAGTTTTGCCTTTTTCTTCCGATTCTCCTCTCACAGCTGTGGGAGGGGCCTGAGAGAGTGGCTGCCACATAGTTCTTTGTAGCCGTCTGAGGCTAAACCATGACAGGGGGAATTGTTACAATCAGGAACTGAGAGTCTAGCTGATACACAAATGTGTAACTAAAAGGATTAAGGGCGCCTTTCAAATACAAGCAGAAACAAACTGAAGAATACCATCAGAAAGAACTTGTTTACAAGCTTGCAAATTAAATGGAGGAGTTGAAAAAAGCTTCTGCATTTATCTTCCCTAGTCCACACAAAGAGTTATCAGCTCAAACCAGCCTGATGAAACAGAAACTGAAGAAACAGAAGGACACTCCAAGTCAAGGCTTCATATGGAAAGAATGACCAAGAGTGCACCAAGAGTTCACTCCCGAGCAACCACTGAACACCACTGAAGACCACCCAAGACCTTCCATGAAGCCCCTAATGGACTTAATGCGCATGTGCCAGGGTGATGTGAATATTATAATGAGTTCTGGGAAATGTAATGACTATGCATATTCTGTATAAATATAAGTCTCTGTGAATCTCGTATTCAGCAGACATGAGTGGAGAGATCCCCCATGTCCCCGGTGCTGAATAAAAGAATGTCTGCTTCTTAAGACTACATTGGTGTTAAGGAGTTTATTCCTGATTTTGGTGACATTTAGAGAAAGAGGTGAAAATTAAACTTTTGCTGTATTTAGATCAACTTCAAAATCAAGCTGCTATTTTTTTCCACAGATATTTTACCAATATATTTAGTTGACTGTCCAGAGCTTGTTTGATTCCTTTTAGCATCAGTTTCCAAATATATGTCACAATTGGAGACTATCAGAATTGTTTCTGTGATATTTTCAACTTGCTAGTAACATCTGTGTTGAAGCAAAACATCTAACAGTCTGAACTGCTTCTAAAAAGTCAACTTTAGCTTTTGTCCTGAACTTCTGAGAATGATCAAAAGCCCAGCATTCATAGACACTGCAGACACAAATAATACTTATTATTATTAATAACACTTACAATACCACATAATACTTTCAGGAACTAAATAGTATTCACTTTTCCAGTAATTTTGTGAACTTTTTACAGTCTTTCAGAATACTTTTTTCCGTATAGAGGTTAAACTCATTTTTCTGATCATGATGTTGGAATTTTTTCACAGAGAGATTTTGTGACTTGTCTTTCAAGATCTGAACTATCAAAAGATGAAGCCAGCATTTTGCATTAATAAAACAGTTTCATTTATAAACATGTTTCTTGAAACATGGATCATTCTTGGAAAAAATAAATAAATCATCCTTGAATTTTAGAAGCAGCAGCCTTAATTTTAATGCTCTGAATTTGAGTAGCCAAACATAAAGGATTAAAGCATTAATAATGAAATAAATTGAAAGAAAAATTATTCAAAAATTCTAAGCTTTACCAAAGAAAATTATCAGAAAAGAAGACATGAGGAAACCCATTTCAAATTTAGTAATAAATCTTTTAATTTACTCTCTGCAGAGGTCAGTGTAGCCTAAGGCCTTAGGAACGTAATTTTATATGTTATTCGTAGGTTTTTTTACAGGGCTTCTAAGTACATCTTTTGCACAGTTTTGGATGCTTTGACCATAAGGTGAACTGCATGTTCATCAGCAGAGACATTTTGAAAATGAAAGTAAACTGTGGCAGAGCTTAGCTGAGTATGTCATTGCAGGAAGGGTTTTTTTGGTTTTGTGGGTTTTTTAAATTGCTATTTGTAGCACCTAACATAAAAGCAGAGGGCTCCACAGCAGGAGCTTTTCTGACTTGAAATGTTTATTGTTAATGATGGGAGAAAGGACACATATCCCTGAATGCCTGAGAACATTGTAGGTTTTTCCGCAAGGAGCCCCACTGCAGGCTATTTGCCTCTTTGCTTTAATAGGACGGTCTTTGAACAAGCTTGTCTTCATTTTGAATCCAAACACACTGTCTGGTAACTGTCTCCTTCTAGTATTTCTGTTGCACTGAATGCATCAAACTGTCAGTGTTTTGTTTCAAGTTGTGCAGCATTGTAAGAAATTTTGTGAAACATTTTATAACTATTGTCTCTAAAATAGATGAAGCACTACAATTTAGCTAAGTCCTGTGTGAATAGAACAAATGCATGTTAATTATGCTCAGTGATTGTGCATTTCTCTTAGTATTAATGTGAAGTTGTCTGATGTCTAGGACATCTAGGGCTTATATAGTAGTAGTTTAACAAAGGGGAAGGAAAGGACCTGCAGTTACCTAAATTCTCCTTGGAAATCTACATTTCTGTGGGATATGCTTGCAAGTATCTAAAGGGTGGGTTGAAGGAGGATGGAGCCAGACTCTTTTCAGTGGTTCCCAGTGACAGGACGAGGAGCAACGGGCACAAGCTGGAACATAGGAAGTTCCATTCAAATATGAGGAAAAACTTCTTTACGGTGAGGGTGCCAGAGCCCTGGAAGAGGCTGCCCAGGGAGGTTGTGGAGTCCCCTTCTCTGGAGATTTTCAAGACCCACCTTGATGCAATCCTGAGTAATGTGCTCTAGGCAATCCTGCTTTGGCAGGGGAGTTAGACTAGATGATCTCTAGAGGTCCCTTCCAGCTCTGACAATTCCGTGATTCTGTGATATTATTTTAATATGAAGTGATATTAGCTTTTTGTGGACATGTGCCTTGGAATGAAAACTACAGTAATATATCAGCTTGCTGTTTCTCTCCCAAAAAACGCATGCCTGGAATCCCTGCAGAGCCCTTGCAGCACATAATTACCACAATTGGCAGAGTCCTGTGTCCTCAAAGGAGAAAGGGAGCGTATTGTGTTAGCTCTACTTCTTCCACCTTTTGAGGGCTTTTTCTATCAATTTAATTTGTGTTTATTTCTCTTCAGACTGCATGGAAGGAATGTAGGAGCTCACTGTTGGTATTGTATTCATACTCTCTTAAATTTTCGATGTGGGAAGTGGCAGCTATGCATTAGGCATCTGTATAATGAGAGCAGCAGAAGAAATTCTGCCTGTCTCAAAAACACAAGAATATGTCAAAAGACTCCTGATCTGTGGGTTAATGGTGACTTGTGACTACAATATGGAACCATAGCTTTCCAGTGAGATTAGTATTATGTTGACAGTAATATTTAATTATTGCATGCTATGCTGTGTGTTTTGGGAATGGTATGCAAAGGTAAATGGAAGGCTTAACTGTCCCATTACACTGAAATAACATTCATCATTGTAAAGCCAGTGAATTTCAATGAAGTATTTCACAGACTCTTTTGAGTTGCTCTTGAAATGCAGTTTCTCAGTGTATTCATTTGAACTTCACTCAGTCATTCAAATATCTTGCCAACAGCTATTTCAAATTAGTTTTATGGGAGAATAAAGGAACTTCATTTGCACTTATTTTATGCTGTCTTAATTTTCTGTTTATGGAAAGTAAAAATATAAATATAGTTCATTTATTTGTGTATGATACATTTTAGGGAAAGTTATTCATAAATTTTGACAAGAAGTATCAGACACTTATGTTCCATTCTTTCAAAAATGGTACTTACTTCTAAAAATTTGCTTTTTATTATGTCTCATATTTTTGAGCTTGGCCCTGGAGAGAGTAAAAAAAGGTGGTTTTGAGGATGAAGTCACCAGGCAAGTGCAGAGCCCCAGTGTTTGTGCGGCAGTGAAAGCAGTTTCCAGAGAGAGTGAGAACAAGCGACAATTTCCCTGCTGGCACCTTCGGTGTGGGATGCTCAGCTATGTTTTATTTAGGCCGTAGGGACCATGATGATACCACCATACAGTAAAATCGACTTGTATACTTTGAAATGGCCTTAACCCTGGTTCTCATCCTCCTGGGAGTTGTTTTCTAAGGGTCTTCTTATTTATTTTCTTACAAATAATACATCTTTCACAGATTTGCTTTGCTACTGTGTAAATGCTAAAACACCCATGCTTCCACAAAACTATATAACACATTGCTTGCGTTCCCCAATGACTTCCCTAATGCAACACTGCCACTCTCATAGTTTGTTTGCTAACCATTTCCCTTCCATCAGGCAGAATCCATCTACCATCTTTCTCTGTTGCCCCTACTTCTGTCATTGCTTTCTTTTCTTTTTCCGTGAATATCAACGGGGTGGTTACTGTCGGTACTTGAGGAACAAGATTATAAATCTTAATTGTCTCCTGCCCCAAGGCTGCCTCTTTTGCCACCTTGTCTGCTAATCTATTTCCCCTTGCAGCAATTGTGCCAGGGAGGTTTAGATTGAATATTAGGAAAAATTGCTTCACTCACTATTGCTTCACTTGCTTACTATGACTCTAAAAGAAGGTAATGCAAATTTGTGTGAATAAGAAATCAACATTTGCACTGCATCAGCATTTTGATTTAAGAGTCATTACAAATTTCACATTCTGCTGGAGGGTCAGAACTATAGACATAATGCAAATGACCCCTCCCCCAACACATATATAGGAGGCTAAAAATATCCAATGCAGGTTCAACCAGCTGTTGCAGACTATTAAAAAAGCAACATTTACCGTCAATGTTGTATCTGTATTTTGAAGCAGAATCAACAAAATTAAAGCACTGTTCAATAAAGTTAGTAGAGCAAGACAGGAACTTAGAAACGGGAGCTTAGGAACGGGAACCGAAACATAGAATCACAGAATGGTTAGAGTTGGAAGGGACCTTAAAGATCATCGAGTTCCAACCACTCATATCAGGGAAGGAATAGATGTGAATAACTATCTGCTATCCTTTGGAAAACTCTACGGGAACTTCAGAAGTACGTGGCAACAGGCAGACCTCTGGAACTCGATACCCCTGCACACCCATTCCAGCCTGGAGATTGGGTCTACATCAAATCCTGGGATTCAGAACCAATTACTGAAAAATGGAAAGGACCATTCCAGGGAGGTATCTGTAGAGTAATCAACACAAACTGTTGCATGTATGTAGACCAGAGCGGTAGGATTTCCACGGATCTGGAAGAAATTTGGAAACAGATTCCTGTTGTTATCAAATCTTGCACAAAGTAGCCAAAGATTATATGTCATGGGGATTTGAAGAACTATGGCACAAATTAACCTCATGGCTACCTAATTGGACATGGTTAAAGAATCTTTTGTGATTGTAATAGTTATAATTTGTATTTATATTTTAGCTTGTATTATGATCCAATGTTGTAGCTGTTGTAGTGAAATGTGTATGAGAATCAAGTTTGGATATTGAGACATTGGGTTTGTAAGCCCAAAGTCTCAAGAAAAGGCAGTAGTTGATGCAGAATCAACAAAATTAAAGCATTGTTCAATAAAGTTAGTACAGCAAGACAGGAACTTAGAAACAGGAGCTTAGGAACGGGAACTGAAACATATTGCAAGCCAAAGAAGAACCATATATGGTTAGACAGAGTGAGTTCACCAAGCGGTCACTGCAGGTTTTGGGGTCTACGGCCACTGAAGACCACCAGAGGGACCACCAGGACTTGACCACGCATGCATTTTATAGGAGGGGACTATGTAAATGAATTCCGAGAATCTAAATGAATATATATTACAATTCCGAGAAATTATATGTATATGTATGTGATGGTATAATATAAGCTGTGTTTTGTATAACATACAGTATGCACGCTAGGCGGAGTGATCCCCTGTGCATCCAGTGCTGTAATAAAGAATGCCTGCCTTCTAAAACTTCAAAGAGTCTTAGAGGGTTTCTTCATAGCTGGATTTTACAGTAACAATTTCAGAAACTCCTGTCTGTATTAGGTATAGCTTAAGCACATAACAAAAATGTGATCCTTGTCTTCAGAACTGTTAATATAAATAAAAACCAAGAGACAATTCTATCAAATGTATCAAATCATTATTAAAACTTACTTAATATTATGCACCTGCCCTTATAATGGATTCTCAAAGGGGGTTAGGGATTAGAATCCAGATTCTCTGAGCAAAAGAAATGGCATGCTTATACCAATGGGACTTTCCTCACTCCGGTAGGAGATTTAAGACTCATTTTCAACCCTATCACTATGGCACAACTCCTATTTGCAAATTCTGCCATTGCTACTCTTCCCAATGAGTCATATGTTTTAAGATACAGCTACTCTAGAAGACACAGAGGGCTTAAGAAAATCCCTGCACACCATTGGGTGAACTTTGTGACTTGAAGTTTCTCTCAAAGGTGATAAGATAGGGATAAGGGTGTCTTCACAAACAGGGAAGTTAACTGAAATCGCAGGAGTGAGATAACTGAAAAATAGGAGAGTTAATTGAAGCTGCAGGAGTGAGATAACTGAAAAATAGGGGTATTAACTGAAAATGCAAAAGTTAGACATCTGAAAAACTGCATAAGTTAAACTTTTATGTAATTGGCGGATTGGTAAGTCTGTACCTTCCAAGTACCTCAGCCAATGGGGAAAGGAAGAGGGTTACATGCGGCCAAGGAATTAGGATAAAATGGAGGCTGTGTCCTCCAGCAATTTGAGAGACCCCACAGGGGTATGCCCCAGTGGACTCTCCCTTTATTTGAATAAAGTCTTTCCAGGACTCCTCTGTCTCCTTTGTGAACATCGACCTCTGGCTACGGGATTTTCCGCACAAGTGGGGGCTCGTCCAGGATCCTTCCACCTTCCAGGGACGGCGGACGACGAATGGAGCTGATGGCACGCCTCACCAAAACTGCGGTGATCAGCTCCCTTTGACAGCTGCCAGTGCTGGACGACTGATTGGGTACCCAAGACTGTTCAGGAGACAGACGAGCAACGGACTGCAGAGGTCAGCAGAGAGAGACCATTGAAAATCTCACCGATGAGTACTATGGGAAATTTGGGGAGTAAAAGAGGGAGGACGCCCAGGGAGGGCAGTAAGGGAAAGTCGAGAAATAGTCTTGATGACCGGGATGATGATCCCGAAATACCCCTGGAAAGTCCCTTGGGGAGAATGTTAAGATCTTGGGGAGATCTACAGATTCACCCAGAAATAACTAAGGATACAATGGTAAAGTTTTGTTATTTTATCTGGCCTGGATATAATTTGCAAAAAGGTTTTAGATGGCCTCCTCTTGGGTCAGATGATGCTAGTCTTTGTCAGTGTTTATGCTTATACTTGAACGACACTGAAAAAGGACTTATTGAAAAAGAATGTGGGGAAATATGGCTAAAAGCGCCACCAACAGGAATTTGTGTAGTCAGAGGGAGAAGAAATAAGGGAGAGTCGGAAAATGGGAAGAGAAAAGGAACAGAGAAGGAGACGTGGGAAGAATCATTTTTCAGCAGTCCTGGCTAACCAGGGAGGTCCCAGTAGACTGGAGGCTGGATATGAGAAGGGATACAAGGAGGATCCGGGGAACTACAGGCCTGTCAGTCTGACCTCGGTGCCTGGGAAGGTTATGGAACAGATCATCTTGAGTGCCATCATGCGGCACATGAAGGACAACCAGGTGATCAGTCCCAGTCATCATGGGTTTATGAAAGGCAGGTCATGCCTGACTAACCTGATCTCCTTCTATGACAAGGAAGGATGAGGGAAAGGCTGTGGATGTTGTTTACCTGGATTTTAGTAAAGCCTTTGACACTGTTTCCCACAGTATTCTCCTGGAGAAACTGGCTGCTCATGGCTTGGATGGGCATACACTTTGCTGGGTAAAAAACTGGCTGGAGGGCCGGGCCCAGAGAGTGGTAGCGAATGGAGTTAACTCCAGTTGGCAGCCGGTCACAAGTGGTGTTCCCCAGGGCTCAGTATTGTGGCCAGTTCTGTTTAATATCTTTATCAATGATCTGGACGAGGGGATTGAGTGCACCCTCAGTAAGTTTGCAGATGACACCAAGTCGGGCAGGAGTGTTATCTGCTTGAGAGTATTGGCCAAGAAGGCAAACAGCATCTTGGTTTGTATCAGAAATAGTGTGGCCAGCAGGACTAGGGAAGTGATTGTCCCCCTGTACTTGGCACTGGTGAGGCCACACCTCAAATACTGTGTCCAGTTTTTGGGCCCCTTACCACAAAAAAGACATTGAGGTGCTAGAGCATGTGCAAAGAAGAGCAACAAACCTGGTGAGGGGCCTAGAGAACAAGTCCCATGAGGAGCGGCTGAGGGAACTGGTGTTGTTAAGTCTGGAGAAAAGGAGGCTGAGGGGAGACCTTATCGCTCTCTATAGCTACCTGAATGGAGGTTGTAGAGAGGTGAGAGTTGGTCTCTTCTCCCAAGTAACAATGATAGGACAAAAAATGGCCTCAAGTTGTGCCAGGGGAGGTTTAGATTGAACATTAGGAAAAATTGCTTCACCAAAAAGGTTATCAACCACTGGAACAGGCTGCCCAGGGAAGTGGTGGAGTCGCAATCCCTGCAGGTATTTAAAAGTGTAGACATGGCCCTTAGGGAAATGGTTTAGTGGTGGACTTGGCAGTGTTAGATTAATGGTTGGACTCAATGATCTTAAGAGTCTTTTCCAACCTAAATAATTCTATGATTCAGCCCAAAGTGAAGACACAATGTTCAGAGATCAATATAAGAGACAATCAGTACATGCTATTGCATATTACTGTGCAGTAAATTAAACTTGTGATGCTCAAAGTTTCTTTCTATGCTGATGTTTTTGTCTTATGGAAAACCACCAATTTCTTAAGTCCCTTAAGAAATCATTCTTAAGATGACAGTAACAATAAGAACCAATATCACTCAAATTGTCCTATGAAAGAGAACTTTTTTCTTAATAAGAAAGCTTAACTTCACACCATATGCTGAGGTACAATAATATTTTGTAACAGTTTTTTTAAAAAAACATCGTGGGTGCCTGTCCTTTTCTGTAAGTCAAAGCTTCACTGCAGTGTCCTGCTCAATGTGGAATATAAAATTTGTATACCAAAACTGTATACCAAATTGTGCAACTTATTTGTTACATCTCCTTAATATTTATAGTTCTAATTTAGATTTCAATGTATGCGTTTTGTATGTCAAATGCTATCAAATTAGTAAAATGTGCATGGAGAATTTAGAAAAGACAGAGTAAGAGATACAGCCATCTCACAAAATTGTCTGTGTTGATCAGTTGGTAAACATTTAAGAACTTAATATTGTAATCAGACATGTCTTCAACTCTCTTTTTACTAGTTATTATACTTCCAGAAGGAATTTAACATAATTAGAAGAGGGAAAATATATCCTGTTGTTAAAAACAGTTTGCCCATAAATCCGAGATTTGCATGACAGTTCAGTCAAGCCTTTTCATTCAGAATAGTCAAAGTTTTCCAATGGTACTGAGCAGAATCCTGATTTAACTTCTACAGTCTTGTTTTAAATAGACATAATGCTCTTCATCATCAGCGGGGTTTGAAGTTGCAACACCATCTGTGGCAGTTGCACCTTCTCATGGATGAAGTCAAAGAATTGCAATATATTCTCAGCATTCATGCTTGTTTCTCATTCATTTAAAAAGGTTGCAGTTGCACTGAAAATGAATTCTGCACAAGAAATTAGGAGGGCAGCTGAACTTTTTGCAAAATTAGTCAAGGCATGGTGAGAACTTTCTGATATTATTATGTGTGGAGGTCTTTATATGTGGCTAGAGCTTTGTCTGTCATTTAATGAGAGCACCTTCCTTGGGAGAGGAGCTAGCACTACTAGTCTAGTGTTTATTCTACTGGACTTCAGTCAACAAAAAAAGTGAATACTAATGAAAAAGAGTAGCGCAGCTGAAAAGAGATGGAACTAGAACTGCTGGTTCTACCTAACGCCTTGCTTATAAATCTAAGAGCTTGATCTTGTCATCTTCGAAAGGTCATGGAGAACAGGAGAGGTACCTGAGGACTGGAGGAAGGCAAATATCACACCAGTCTTCAAAAAGGGAAAGATGGAGGACCCGGGAAACTACAGGCCAGTTAGTCTCACCTTGGTCCCTGGGAAGGTAATGGAGCAATTCATTCTGAAAGTCATCTCCAAACTGTTGAAGAACAGGAAGTTATTGGAAGTGGTCAACACGGATTTACCAAGGGTAAATCATGCTTGACCAATCCGATAGCCTTCTATGATGTTATAACTAGATGTCTGGATGAGGGGAGAGCAGCAGATGTCATCTACCTTGACTTCAGCAAGGCTTTTGACACAGTCTCCCATAACATCCTCATTAGGAAATTAAGGAAGTGTGGGCTAGATGAGGGGGCAGTGAGGTGGATTGAGAGCTGGTTGTGTGACAGGACTCAGAGGGTTGTAATTAATGGAGCAGGGTCAAGTTGGAGGCCTGTAACCAGTGGCATCCCCCAGGGGTCAATACTTGGTCCAGTTTTGCTCAACATATTCATCAATGACCTGGAGGAGGGGACAGAGTGTATCCTCAGCAAGTTTGCTGATGATACCAAACTGGGAGGACTGGCTGACACTCCAGAGGGCTGCGCCGCCATCCAGCGTGACCTGGACAGGCTGGAGAGCTGGGCAGAGAAGAACCTAATGAGGTTCAACAAGGGCAAGTGTAGGGTCCTGCACCTGGGGAGGAAGAACCCCAGGCACCAATATAGATTAGTGATGGATCTTCTGGAAAGCACTTCTGAGGAGAAGGATCTGGGGGTCCTGGTGGATAGTAAACTATCCATGAGCCAGCAATGTGCCCTTGTCACCAAGAGGGCCAATGGGATCCTGGGCTGCATAGGGAAGAGTGTGACCAGTAGGTCGAGGGAGGTCATTCTCCCCCTCTACTCTGCACTGGTGAGGCCACAACTGGAATACTGCGTCTAGTTCTGGGCTCCCCAGTTCAAGAGAGACAGGGAACTACTGGAGAGAGTCCAGCGTAGGGCAACTAAGATGATTAAGTGACTAGAGCATCTCCCTTATGAGGAAAGGCTGAGAGAGCTGGGCCTCTTTAGCCCGGATAAGAGAAGGCTGAGGGGAGACCTTATTAATTCTTATAAGTATCTAAAGGGCAGTTTGAGGGAAGATGGAGCTGGACTCTTTTCAGTGGTTCCCAGTGACAGGATGAGGGGCAACGGGCACAAGCTGGAACATAGGAAGTTCCACTTAAATATGCGGAAAAACTTCTTTACGGTGAGGGTGACAGAGCACTGGAAGAGGCTGCCCAGGGAGGTTGTGGAGTCCCCTTCTCTGGAGATTTTCAAGACCCACCTTGATGCAGTCCTGTGTAATGTGCTCTAGGCAATCCTGCTTTGGCAGGGGAGTTGGACTAGATGATCTCTAGAAGGTCCCTTCCAACTCCAACAATTCCGTGATTCCGTGGTTTCATGACAGCAGAATCAGGCCTTTCACTTTCCCAAGATCTCAGATTTGCACATTGACAGCATCTCACAGGGAATGTTGCTCCATGGGGGGTATTGTTAAAAAAACAGCAGAGAAGATTATACAACAAGAATGTTGCATTAAGAGGCAAAATAGTTTTGGCAGAAAATAAACCCCCTTGCATTCTAACACTCCTCACCGAGGTGGGAGGCTAGGGGTGGCTAGGTTTAAATTCTGAGTGATGCCCAATTCACCACTATCAGTCCAGTCGCGTTTAATATAGTAAACTATCACGATTCTGGATACACTAATAGTGGACTGCACCTTCAGTCTAGTCATGCTAATGAACTAGCATGGCCGCACTTTAGTGTCTGGTCACATTCAGTGAGAAACCGAAATGGCTAGCTACTTAAGCAGTGCAGTTTATTTAGGCAACAGATATAAAGGTTCTTATGGTTTGCCAGTGATAAATACACTGTCTGCAAAGCACGTGCAAGTAAAAATATTGTTAATGGTACAAAGAACGTGACAAAGTTACAAACAATACAGCCTGGCTATAAATGTAAAAGGGTAACTCTCTAGAGAGATTTCTAAGTTCCCCGAGGAAGCACTCGGTATAGTCTAAGTCTTACCCACAGGCGTCCCTATGGGGGGGAAGAAAGGCTCAGCCTGTCGACTGGTCCCAGGAGTCAAAGGCAGTCCGTGATGGGGGTCCTCCTTGACTTGTTCACGATGGTGTCTTCCCTAGCATCCCCCCTTTCTTGGGCTATTTTTATACTTTTTTTACCTTCAAGGTGGAGTTTGAGTGACTCTAGTCATAAATACCTTTATTATGATTGATGTAAAATTCTCTCACCTCGCATTTAAAGGTATAGTTTATGAAAAATTCAGGGCGCAGACTCAAGGAGGAGTGGTCGCACCTTGGAGGCGGGTAGCCTTCAGGCTGGAGGTGTGTTTTGTTATTATAATGACATTATAATGAGCAAAGTTCGCACAAAGGACAGCATTTCATCAAAATTTGACAGACTGTTGGCCCAGGGTAGCAAGCATGCTGCTTATCACTTCCACAGGATCACCTTGTTCCCATTCCGCTGTGTAATCACAGTGCTTGGCCGTGGAATCTTCATTCCACTCCATCCTCCGTGTTGCTTTTGCAAGCAATATTGTTCAGGGAGTCATAGATGTAGCGGATTCCTTGCATACCAGCTGCTGCTGAGTTCCACCCTGGAAACGTTTTGATTTTATACCTTTCCTTAATGTGTGAACAATGCTATATATTTTTAATAAAAATT
Source organism: Numenius arquata (assembly GCF_964106895.1). Lineage (NCBI taxonomy): Eukaryota > Metazoa > Chordata > Aves > Charadriiformes > Scolopacidae > Numenius > Numenius arquata. Next base: position 7,555,133 of record NC_133615.1, read on the forward strand.
ATATTTTAGGAATTATTCCACATTATCCACCCCGTGACTATAGTCACTCAAGCTCCACAATATTCAAAACTGATTGGGAATATCACAGATGCTCTTGTGTTGAGGGTTGTCGAGTACAAGTATATCTTGTGGAGCTATCAAGTGAGTTAAATTTTTCATCATAATCCAAAGTCTAACATACAAAGCGATTGTCAAAGCAAAACACAGTACAGTGAGTATTAACAAAACAACAACAGGGTGGAGCATCTTGTTAAGGATTCCTGTAGTTGTCGGCGACCATCCAAAAAGAGTGTCCCACCATTCATGTTCTCCATCTTTCTTGACTCTTTCCAACACTCGGTGTATCTCCTCGACATCGTGATGGACAGTAATCAGAGTCTTTTGTCCATTTTCTTGGGCTTCTTTCAACAGTCGCTTCAAGTCATTATGTTGTAGCAGCTTCTTTACCAATGTAATGTTCATCCCAATAGGCACAAATAATAAATGACAAATTAGCATATAGTTAGACTGTAGCAATTGGTAAGATGTGACAGGAGCTGAATAATTGAAATCACATCCAACAATGTTAGTAAAGTTACAAGCACAAAGATTTGAGTGATTATTCATATCTACTGCTACGTTATCTATAAACACAAAACTACAAGGAGATCTCATGCAGACACACCCTTTCCCAATATATACAAGCACAGTTTCTGGAATTTCATCAGGACGTATCTCAAAATGACAAACATTTTGGTCGGTGTCAAGACAAATGTCTTGTGCCTTGAGGGTATTACTCTCACAAATGAATCCTTGTTGGTCTCGTGTGATGCATGCATCAACATCAACAGTTTGCCATTTATTTTTATTGTGTTGTGCCCACACTCTATGTTCTATTGGATAGAGTATGGCTCCTTGGTGATTCAACCCCAGCGCAATGATTGGGTATATGGTGTGTACCGAAGCATTGAGTATTGTTAAGACGAAAGCAGTGGCTTTGCTCTCAGTGGGATCGTTGGTGAAATGAACCAGATACCACCAGGACTGAAATTACTTTTCAAACTCAATTGCATTATCCCATATTACTTTTCGAATTTCGGTGGGCAAAGTGCTTTCTTTGCCTTCCCTTATAATTGCGGCTGCCATCGATTGCATCCGCAGTTGGGCTTGGATACAACTAAGAGCCAATGAAATATTGTTTTGGGCCGTATCAAGTGCATTTGTGATCAGCTGGTGGTCCTTTTCATTTGTTTCTTCCCACTGAGGTAATATATTTGATAAAAGCCATTGGTGGTTCCCCAAGGCTGATAAAGAAGACTGTAGGGGATGTGTCAACCTGTTTAGATCAGCAGTGGTTGCGGCTAGTTTGTAGGCAAGCACTTCAGCATCTATACTATTTAGGACTCCCAATCCCGTTCCTAAGATACCAGTCACATCTCTCTTCAGTCGTTGTGAAAAGGTCAGGGTTCATCTATGCAACCATGCTGACCACCCAGCATAAGATGTACCTAGGAATGGCGAGCAGGTAGGTTTGATTGCAGAGATATTAATTTGCATTGATAATTCTACTCGTTTGAGGGAATATGTTGGGTTAAACAGTATTTGCTGCTGACCTGTGTCTTTAATAACATAAGGGCCAATGTTGAAGGTGTAAGGAGTTAGACTAATGGGTGGTTGAGTAGGTACACCTTCAGGGATTTGTTGGGGTGTAGGTTCTGTTTCCCTTTTGGCAGGTTCAGACGTAATTGTGTCAATCATAAATTCAAATAATAACTCTGTGCCTTGGTAACCCCACAGGCAATACACTACAATAGGCTTGGTAAAAGTAAAATTGTGCCAGCAATCTGAATTTGACTCTATTATTTTATAGCATTCAGTATTATGTTTTTCTGGTTTGGTGGAGTCTACATAGATTGTTTTAATTTCGGTTGGTCTGTGATGAGTAGACCCATTGATTACTCGGCAACTAATTTGTATTTCCTTTCTGGGGATGGCTTCAAGTTTAGCCATTTGGAGTGATTCTTTCCAACTCCATTTATTTCTGGAGTATATTTCACTTCCTTGTATGACCAGAATAGAGAGATTTAAATTCCTTTCCTTTTTAATGCTTGCAGTATATTTTGACAATGCGTTGTGCCAAGGGTCATTATCAGAGACGGTGGTGTGAAGGGGCAGATTTCTAAGTTCCCTTAGCAAGGTTTCAGGGTGATCACTGTCAGGAGTTTCAAATAGTGGAGCCAGGTTAGGCTGTGTAGTGGGATCAGGTTCAACCATGTCTATTTTGAATTCGAATAGCGACACTATTTCACGTTGTTGCCAATGACAAGTTATGAAAGTGGGTTCTGCGAGAGTGAAATTATACCAGCAATCCCACTTGTCAGTGATACAATGCTTTGTTGTTACTGAGTGTGGGTTCTTGGGGTGAAATATCACTATTCTGGTGACTTTCTCATGGGTTGAACCGTTGACCATTCGACATCCTACTTGAATTTCTTCTCCTGCCTTACCCTCCAGGATTGGATACCAATTGTTCCAGGTCCACTCGTTTTTTGAGAACATTCTGTTGTCATGTATAACTACAGCGGCCAAACTTAACTTTCCATTCAATGTTCCTGTCAAAGCTTGAGACCATGGCCACTCTGGGTCTCTTTCACTACAAACAACAGAGAAGGAAAGGGTAAAACAGAATAGCATTAATTTGATTTGCCGGTTCGTCATTTTAGAACTTGGGCCTCCAAATAGCCATACACACTAAGAATAATATTACTGCCAGAATCAATGTCAAGATTCCTTGGAGGCACTCAAGGTTAGCGTAGACCAATCCGTCTGTCCACGTGCAGTTCATTTAAGGTTCCTGTAAGACACAAAGAAAAGAAAATATGCTAGGTCTTATTTGACCGACAGGGTTAGAAAAAAGGCAAGATCCACCGGGTGCTGATCCGGTGTATCTTCTCTGAACAATCTTTGGCCTGCTCAAGGAGAGGAATCATGAAAAACATGTCTTTTACATCTAAGGCAGCCATCCAAGAATGGGCAGCTCCTTGTATCATGGTTACCACTTCTGCAATGTTCGGAACTGCAGCAGTTAGGGGTGCAGTATTGGCGTTTAATTTCCGATAATCTACTGTGAAACGGCATTGTCCGGTTGGTTTCTTTACTGGCCACACCGGTGAATTGTAAGGTGAATGAGTCCTTTTAATGATGCCTCTCTTCTCCAAATCTGATACCACCCTGTCAATTCCTGCAAGTGCTGCAGCAGGCAATGGATATTGTCGAACGTTAGTGATTTTAGAGGGAGGTAAAGGTATGGAAGTTTCTAACAGACTCAATTTCACTGTGCCTAATTCCTTTTCATGCCCTGCAAAACTCCACACAGTTCCATCTGGGAATTTCCACATTCGTCCACGCAGTACATCAAATCCTAAAAGATTAGTACGCACAGCACCGACTAACACTTCTGTCCTGGTTAGTCTTTGTTCCCCTGGCAACCAGAGGTTAATTTTTGCAGTGGGGCATGATTTTACCACACCATCAATTCCTGTAAAGTTGACCCTGCATCTGGTAGGACTTATGCCTAAAAGTTGTGCTGTTTTTCTAGTGATTGTAGACATTTGGGCCCTGGTATCAATGATGAAATTTACTGACATTTTTCGAGGCCCAACAGGAATGGTAATAACAGGTTCGGAGTTTTTATTAGAGAGCCATTGAATTGCTAATACCCGCCGGGCAGGGTGGCTCACTGCCCTCCCCGGGGATAGGAGTTTTTTGGCTGGGACTCTGACAGATCAATCAAATTAGGTTCTGGTGCAGACGGCACAATTTCATCATGACTTGGGGACTTCCTGGTTAGACTTTTTTCCCCAGCCGAATTATTTTTTCTAGTTAAAGATTGGACTAGTGTACGGAGATCTTCTGTAGGGACTCCGTGCAAAAATTGTCGAGGTACCCCCAAGTCTAGGGCTTTACGCCACAATTCATTTCGTTCCTTGTCAGGCTTAAGCCTTCCATCAGATTTAGGGGTTTGGGCATGGGTTCGGATCTGTCGAACCCTTCGGGTGTGGTCGGAGGGTTTCTCACCAGTTAGGCTGGCCCAGCCCATTCGGCGCCCATAACTGTCAATTTCTTGTACATATTCATTCCAGGTGGGTATGTAGTGATGCCGGCTCCGCCTGCGACCATCACGAACACCTCGTATGCAGTCTTGAGTGCTGACTACAAATGGCTTAAGGCAATCAGGAAGGCCACGGAGGAGAGGGGCTAATCGATCGGGGTTGATAGGAGCTGACATTGGGGATTTCCGAAACTCTTCTCTGTCATACATGGCTTGCAGACAAGCTGCTTTCCGTACTGCTGCAGACAAATCAGAGTAGCCTGAAGCTCTGATTTCTAATGGCTCCCCCCTTTCTCGTGGATCCATACCACCTGCCCAATATGCTCCTCGAGCAGTTAGGGAATAGTTATGATCTCCAGGCATAGTGGTTAAAAACACTCCTGGTCCCCAAGAGTTTCCTGCTTCTTCTTCACTTAACATAACTCTTTCCCCCCCCTCAGAGAAAACTCGCCACACGTACTCCACAGCTGACTCTCCTGGCCGCCTTGAGTATTTCTCCTTTAATTTTGCCAACTGCCATGGGACAGTACGCACAGTGGTATGGATTTCATCGTCATCATCGACCGCTGTTTCAGTTTTAACCAGTGGTCGTAAAGGAAAAACTTGGGATTTAAAAGCTACAGTCTCTTCGCTGTCATCCTCTTCATCATCCTCACTGTTAGACCAAAAATCTCCAGTCTGGGTTCCAGAATTTGGACTACACATTAACTTACGAATTTGTTGGACCTGGGCAGAGGGGTGCATTTTATCTAAAAGCCCAGTCACTTTTTCCAGTAACTTTTTAAGTTGGAGATTTTCACTTACAAGTCTAGCAGTCCGATCTCCTAATTTCTCGTTTTCACTCACAAGTTTATCCACTTGAGTTTTTAGTTTTTCTCCTGTCTCCTTCTGAAATGCCAATGATGACTTCAGGACCTCATTTTCTGATTTCAGAGTCGCATATTCTACAGCAGAAACCAGATTAGGAGCAGGGGCTTCTTTAGCTTCTGGTTGTGCACAAGATAAACAGGCACCTAACACAGCACAAATTACACCTTTTCCCTTTCCCACTCTGAGCTTCTGTAAAACCCGACACCGTTCAACACGTTCCACTACTTTCTCTTCATCCTTCCAGTATTTCTGGTCCACTCCTTCCCAGCCTGGGAAGGGGCACAATCATATTTTTGCAGAAGTATATCCATAGTAAACCCTGCTCGCTGCGCCAAATTTTTCTGTTGCATGAAGAGACAAAATAGTTTTGGCAGAAAATAAACCCCCTTGCATTCTAACGCTCCGCACCAAGGTGGGAGGCTAGGGGCGGCTGGGTTTAAATTCTGAGTGATGCCCAATTCACCACTATCAGTCCAGTCGCGTTTAATATAGTAAACTATCACGATTCTGGATACACTAATAGTGGACTGCACCTTCAGTCTAGTCGTGCTCATGAACTAGCACGGCCACACTTTAGTGTCTGGTCACATTCAGTGAGAAACCGAAACGGCTAGCTACTTAAGCAGTGCAGTTTATTTAGGCAACAGATATAAAGGTTCTTATGGTTTGCCAGTGATAAATACACTGTCTGCAAAGCACGTGCAAGTAAAAATATTGTTAATGGTACAAAGAACGTGACAAAGTTACAAACAATACAGCCTGGCTATAAATGTAAAAGGGTAACTCTCTAGAGAGATTTCTAAGTTCCCCAAGGAAGCACTCGGTATAGTCTAAGTCTTACCCACAGGCGTCCCTATGGGGGGAAAGAAAGGCTCAGCCTGTCGACTGGTCCCAGGAGTCAAAGGCAGTCTGTGACGGGATCTTCCCTGACTTGTTTACGATGGTGTCTTCCCTAGCATCCCCCCTTTCTCGGGTTATTTTTATATTACTTTTTACCTTCAAGGTGGAGTTTGAGTGACTCTAGTCATAAATACCTTTATTATGATTGATGTAAAATTCTCTCACCTCGCATTTAAAGGTATAGTTTATGAAAAATTCAGGGCGCAGACTCAAGGAGGAGTGGTCGCACCTTGGAGGCGGGTAGCCTTCAGGCTGGAGGTGTGTTTTGTTATTATAATGACATTATAATGAGCAAAGTTCGCACAAAGGACAGCATTTCATCAAAATTTGACAGACTGTTGGCTCAGGGTAGCAAGCATGCCGCTTATCACTTCCACAGGATCACCTTGTTCCCATTCTGCTGTGTAATCACAGAGCTTGGCCGTGGAATCTTCATTCCACTCCATCCTCCGTGTTGCTTTTGCAAGCAATATTGTTCAGGGAGTCATAGATGTAGTGGATTCCTTGCATACCAGCTGCTGCTGTGTTCCACCCTGGAAACGTTTTGATTTTATACCTTTCCTTAATGTGTGAACAATGCTATATATTTTTAATAAAAATTATATTTTAGGAATTATTCCACAGGCTGGGGAGCAGGAATCCATGATCAATGCTCAGGACAGGCTGGGCAACTGATCATGGGGTGGTGAGAGTGACTTGTGTTGTATCACATTATATTGTATATTCTATTGTTGTTGTTGTTGTTGTTGTTATTGCTATTGCTAATATTTTCCTCTTCTGTTACTGCTCTAATATACTGTCTCTATCTCAACCCACAATGTTTTTTTCCCTTTTCTCCCTCTTCTCCCTACTGGGGAGGGGGGAGTAGGGAGTGAGCAAGTGACTGTGTGGTCCTAGGTCAGGTCAGGGAAGGGTGGGGCACACTGTCACACTGCCATGGTTTCAGTTGGGATAGAGTTGACTTTCTTACTAGCAACTGTTAGAGAGCTGTGTTTTAGATTTGGGATGAGAAATGTTGGAAAAACTGTTTGAAAAACTGTCTGGGATGGAGAAAGAATCCCACTCTTCCCCGAATGGATCCACATCATGGTCATTAAGAAAAAAACACCCTCTTATGAAACGGATTCAAGAGAAACAGGACCCACTACGAAATTTCCTGTGGCTTTGCCTCTCCAACTATGGAGAAGACATGAGTAAGTGGGATAAAAAACCTACCCTGATCCTACAGGCATGAGTGCTTGAGTTGCAAGGTAAATCAGATGGAAGAAAAAATTTTTGTAGGAGGGTGGCTGCTCTAGTCCATGGTAAGTGGTTCTCCAGTCTGGACAGGAACTCATCTGCTAATTGTAGATTTTGTTCTCAACATTAGAAGTGCCCTGCCTCCAGCCAGGAGGAGGAGAGGGACACCCGAGTTTATTGGACTGTGTGGATTCAATGGCCTGGCACATTAGAGCCACAGAAGTATAAAGCCCTGGTGGACACTGGTGCACAGTGTACCCTAATGCCATCGAATCATAAAGGGACAGAATCAGTCACTATTGCAGGAGCGACAGGAGGATCTCAAGAACTGACTGTACTGGAAGCTGAAGAGAGCCTGAATGGGAATAAATGGGAGAAGCATCCTATTGTGACTGGCCCAGATGCTCCGTGCATCCTTGGCATAGACTACCTCAAGAGAGGGTATTTCAAAGACCGGGACACCACTGCTTTCATGACAATGAATACAGTGTATCGAATGATACAATGGACTGTTAAAAACTGCACTGAGAGCAATGGGTGGTGGGACCTTAAAACATTGGAATACACATTTAACAAAGGCTCCCTGGCTAGTTAACACCAGGGGATCTACCAATTGAGCTGCCCAGTCAAAGTACTAGTAGTGCACATGAAGAATATGTTAGGGAAGACAGTCTGGGTTAGTCCTGCCTCAGGCAAAGGCAAACCCATCCATGGGATTGCCTTTGCTCAAGGACCTGCATGCACTTGGTGTGATGAAACGGGAAAAAGGACTTCACTGAGAGGTTCAAATTAACAATTTATTTGGACTTCACTCACAGGTCCAATACGTCACTATTGCGAGTTCTATGTGTACAATGGCGATTACACTATTGCAATTTAAAAGCAATTCGTGGAATACACTATTGCAACCTACAAGTGATCCCGAAAAGTAACAACACAAACCACAAGCGCGCTAGATATTAATACCTTAAAAGAGTGCACAAATCACGATCTTAATAGCATGCCATATACCATACATATGTTTCTTAATCACTTACCCTCTCTCTCAGGTAAGGTCGCTCAATCCCTGGGAAGTTACCCTGTACAGCGTCCTGGACAAGGGCGGGACGAATCTCCTACAGGCCAGCTGTATCGTTGGAAGATTCCCCATTTTCCTCCTCAAACCTTGCGGTTTATATTTCCTGATTCTGTGGGGGTGCAGGATTATGCCTGAGTGGATTACACTATCTGGGATGTTTACCTCTGGTGGTGCGATGGCTAAGTCTCTGTTGCCAATTTTGTGATGTCTAGCACTCAAAGTCATGGGACTAGTGGTGGGATGGGACTCAGGGCATTTTATTTGTTAAGGGAGTTAAGGCTCCATTCGGTGGTTTCGGTTCTTATTGTGATGCAATCTTGAGACAACCCCGGGCTGAGCCGTTTTTGCAGCTCCCCCCAGGTTATCTCTGCATAGACAAGGCAAGGTGGAGATGAAGCTGAGTCGGATGCCAACCCCCTGCATCTCACCTATTGTGCTCTGAAACCGGTTTGGCTGGGTGCTCCCATACACTTGGTGGGTGATGGTGACCTGCGGAAAGCAGACTCCACAACCTGTGAGGTTGTAAAGTAGGTATGTTTATTCAGCGCCGGGCAGCACGGGGGGGGGTCACCCCACCACAATCGTGCGCACCCACCGCAGCAGTCAGCTTAAGATTTATACAATCACACTTTACATATTCAAGGGGCGCCTATACATATCCATAACCTTTCCCCGAAAAGGCGGTCTTTATTACAATGAGTTCCGAGAAATCATTTCCATGGTCTCCGCCTTTAACTCCTCCCAGCTGCACATGTGCAGTGTCTCCTGGTGGTCGTGGGCCGGGGTCTCGGGGATGAAGGCCATGTCTTCCTCACTGTGTACCTCTCGCTTTTAATGTTAATGTGTTGCTCCAGGCCACGGGGTTGGGAAACCAGATGATCGCTCTGTCAGGACAACTGAGAATACCAAATGTTCCCTTATCTCCCATCGAGGCAGATGTGACCACTTTATGGTTTCAACACATCCTTTCTTTGCCTAAACACCTTGGCAATGGCTTTAGGCTATAGATACACAGTTTAAGCCAAGCAATGGCCCTGCTATTAACCCTTGAGTGTTATTTCCCCTTATCAGTTTTATGCAGCTCATTCAGCATGTAGTCAGAAGAACGCAAGTAGTAGCTGTGCCTAGTGACCCAGAATTAGCTACAAGGGGACAGAAGATGATGTCTCTGCAGATAGTTCCAAAACCAAAAATAAGTCAAGAAGATCCAATTAATGGTGACTAAACTTTGTGAAGACAAATATTAAAATAAAAAGAGGAGGGATTGATAAGATAGGGATAAGAGTGTCTCCACAAACAGGGAAGTTAACTGAAATCGCAGGAGTGAGATAGCCAAAAGAATAGGAGAGTTAATTGAAGCTGCAGGAGTGAGATAACTGAAAAATAGGGGAATTAACTGAAAATGCAAAAGTTAGACATTTGAAAAACCTCAAAAGTTAAACTTCTATGTAATAGGCGGATCGGGAAGTCTGTACTTTCCAAGTACCTCAGCCAATGGGGAAAGGCAGAGCGTTACATGCGGCCGGGGAATTAGGATAAAATGGAGGCTGCGTCCTCTGGAAAATTGAGAGACCCCACAGGGGTATGCCCCAGTGGACTCTCCCTTTATTCGAATAAAGTCTTGGACCTCCCCAGTTGGCCAGGACTGCTGGTAAATGATGGAAATGGCTGTGAGCACTTCCACCAGCTCTCTCAGTATCCTTGGGTGGATCCTATCCGGCCCCATAGACTTGTGTATGTCTAAGTGCTGTAGCAGGTCCCTCGCCATTCCCCTTTGGATTATGGGGGCTTCATTCTGCTTCCCACCCCGATCTGCTAGCTCAAGGATTTGGGTACCGATAAGGGGAAATAACACTCAAGGGTTAATAGCAGGGCCATTGCTTGGCTTAAACTGTGTATCTATAGCCTAAAGCCATTGCCAAGGTGTTTAGGCAAAGAAAGGATGTGTTGAAACCATAAAGTGGTCACATCTGCCTCGATGGGAGATAAGGGAACATTTGGTATTCAAAGAAGGAACCCAGTTGTCCTGACAGAGCGATCATCTGGTTTCCCAACCCCGTGGCCTGGAGCAACACATTAACATTAAAAGCGAGAGGTACACAGTGAGGAAGACATGGCCTTCATCCCCGAGACCCCGAGACCCCGGCCCACGACCACCAGGAGACACTGCACATGTGCAGCTGGGAGGAGTTAAAGGCGGAGACCATGGAAATGATTTCTCGGAACTCATTGTAATAAAGACCGCCTTTTTGGGGAAAGGTTATGGATATGTATAGGCGCCCCTTGAATATGTAAAGTGTGATTGTATAAATCCTAAGCTAACTGCCACAGTGGGTGTGCATGATTGTGGTGGGGTGACCCCAGTGCTGCCCGGCGCCGAATAAACATACCTACTTTGCAACCTCACAGGTTGTGGAGTCTGCTTTCCGCACGTCAGTACTCAGGGAACAACTGATTCTACTACTAAAGACTGAGGCAAAGAAGGCATTAAGTACATCAGACTTTTCCTCATCCTTTGTCACCATGTGACCACTCCCACCTAATAAAGGATATAGATTCTCCTTAGTCCTTTTATTACTAATGTATTTATAGAAGCTTTTTTTATTGTTCTTAACATTTGAAGCTAGGTTAACTTCTAGTTGGGCTTTGGCCCTTCTAATTTTCTCTCTACATAGCCTCACAACATCTTTGTAGTCTTCCTGAGTGGCCTGCCCCTTCTTCCAAAGGCCATAAATGCTCTTTTTTCCCTGAGTTGTAGCCATATCTCTGTTCAGCCAGGCCAGTCTTTTTCCCTGGTGGCTCATTTTTCGGCACATGGGGATGGCCTGCTCCTGCGCCTTTAAGATTTCCTTCTTGAAAAATGTCCAGCCTTCCTGGACTCCTTTACCCTTCAGGGCTGCCTCCCAAGGGACTCTGTCAAGCAAGGTCCTGAAAAGACCCAAGTCCACCCTCTAGAAGTCCAAGGTGGCAGCTCTGCCGACCCCCCTCCTTGCTTCTCCAAGAATTGAAAACTGTCATTTAATGATCACTATGCCCAAGACAGTCTACAAGCGTCACATCCCCACAAATCCTTCTCTGTTTACAAACAACAGGTCCAGCAGGGCACCTTCCCTAGTTGGCTCCCTCACCAGCTGTGTCAGGAAGTTATCCCCAACACACTCCAGGAACTTCCTAGACTGTTCCCTCTCAGCTGTATTGTGTGCCCAGCTGATATCTGGTAGGTTGAAGTCCCCCACTAGGACAAGATCTAGCGATCGTGAGACTTCTCGCAGCTGCTTGTAGAATATTTCATCTGCCTCTCCATCCTTGTTGGATGGTCTATAAGACTCCCACCATGATATCAGCCTTGTTGGCCTTCCCCCTGATTCTTACCCATAAACACTCAACCCTATTGTCACCATCATTAAGTTCTAGACATTCATACCATTCCCTAACATACAGAGCTACCCCACCTCCTCTCCTTCCTTGCCTGTCCCTTCTGAAGAGTTTGTAGCCATCTAATGCAGCACTCCAGTCATGCGAGTCATCCCACCACGTTTCCATGATGGTGACTACATCATCATTTTCCTGCTGCACAATGGCTTCCAGCTCCTTCTGTTTGTTGCCCATGCTGCGTGCATTAGTGTAGTGATGTCAGTTGCTCTCCCCTTATACACCAGCGCTGTAACCTCATCTTTGAAGGGCACCAAATTTGTCAGGCATGATTTGCCCTTAGTGAAGCTTTGTTGGACGTCACCAATCACATTATTTTCCATGTGCCTTAGCAGAGTTTCTGGGAGTATCTCCTCCATGATCTTGCTGGGCACAGAGGCGAGACTGACCAGCTTGTCGTTGCCCATATCATATCCCCATATCATATTCCATACCATATGATGTCATGCTCAGCATATAAAGCTGGTGGAAGAAGAAAAAAGGGGGGGGACGTTCAGAGTGATGGCATTTTCTTCCCAAGTAACCATTACATGGGATGGAGCCCTGCTTTCCTGGAGATGTCTGAACACCTGCCTGACAATGGGAAGTAGTTATTTCCTTGTTTTGCTTTGCTTGCACGCGTGGCTTTTGATTTACTTATTAAACTGTCTTTATCTCAACCCACGAGTTCCCTCACTTTTACTCTTCTGATTCTCTCCCCCATCCCATTGTGGGGAGAGTGAGCGAGCACCTGTGTGGTGCTTAGTTGCCAGCTGGGATTAAACCATGACAACCAGCATGGCATAAAGTAAATCTGTGCAACTGAGTGAATAACTGCTCCTTCAGTTCACTGGAGAAACAGAGAAGAGACCATTTTGGACTGTTCCAAATGATTTTTCGACTAAAATAAAATGCTACTCCTTGCTTTCAGGTGTTCTACCTTTTTTTTTTTTTAATTAAATGTAGAAAAGTTAGGCCTTTGAAAACAGTAAGAAAAATAAGAAATACACTTCTAAAAATCACCATTTTGTTTTCAAAATACCTGTAATTACTTGATGAGTTGCACAAATTTCACCTGAGATTACTTTTTCAGATTACATTTTATTTTCTAATTCTCCTCCCATCCATTTGTTCACTTATGTTTTGAATCTGGGTTAAACTGGTTGATTGTGATTATTTAAAAATTTATAGATTTAAATGAATTCTATTTGGAAAAATGTTAAGCAGTAATTTCTTTTATAGTTTTAAGAATTTTGTTCACCCGTGTGACGGTGTGCTCCCCCCCAACCTGACCTTTATCTCCTGTAACCCTACCCAAGCGATAACCACCCATGTTGGTCATAATGGGTGTGTCTGGTTTTGATGGCTGCATCCAGCTCAAAGTAGATTCAGAGGAGACATAAAAACACAATAGCCAAGGGCTGACTTGATCAATGTGCCCACCTAACCACAGTACTGGTACCGTGGTCAATATGCAAATATGACTATAAGTCAATCATCTTACCCCCATGTCATGGTTTAGGCTGGACTGGCCGCTAAATGAGCAATGGATCATTTTTTTCTATCTATCTCAAATCAGGACACCAATAAATAGTGAGCAGTTCAAGAGCCCTTTGAGCTCTCCTGCACAGCAGCGGGCTGCACACCAGGATCTCCCCTTGAGTAGGGATGTCTGTCAAGATTACTCCTCGAGGTTGAGAGATTCCTTGCCGCAACAGATCTTCAGTAAGTGACTAATAGCATGCTAAACTTTGAAGCTTCACTAAGATTATATCTTAGTGTGATTGCACATATATAATCCTTTAGACATAAACTGTTGGCCACATCTGGGACTAGGACTGGATCCAGCCATGCTTAGACTCCACTCTGAGAAGGAGTTTAGAAAGCAAGGGGGTCCTTTCTGAACCTCGTGACCCATAGGGAGGATTTCCCTGACAGTTTTGTCTGACCCTGTCCTCTATGCAGTAAATAACCAAGTGTACCTTGCCATCGAATCTTGTTAAACCACTGTCGCATTTACCGTTGAATGTTGTTAACTCACTGGTTTGTATCAATAAAATATATTGTTGCTTCTCTCTTAGGAGTGAGGTGCATCATTCCATCTGCGACAACCTGTTAGCAGTGATAAATGTAGTAGATGCAGTTCAAAATAGCAAAACAAAACAAGAAAAATCCCCAAATATACCAGATTACTGTTAAAACTTTTGTTACATTGATTACCTTGGTTTGGCGTATCTCTAAGAAATATATGATGAATGATGAAAGATAACAAAGATCAATAGCAGCAGGCATTGGATTTGAAAAGTAGCCAGCACTATATGGCAAAAACAAAGGTTGTACCCTTGTAATGCTGTTGGTCATGAACTTGATCAAAAAATAAAATGTGACCTAAACTAGTCCAATCTTTTTCTTGTGAAAGTGACAGAAGTATTCGTGTGCACTACACTTCCTCTGTTGACAGAGAAAATACTATTATCCATTGTGGCCAGAGTAAACACCATCAAGATTCTTTTGAATTCCTATTGAAAAATACCATGATGGAATGAGACACTTCTCCCAGTGTTGCTGGGGTTTTTTTGTTTGCTTGTTTTTTAAACAGAATTTATAAGAATTCTCATTTTTTCAAACGTGGTAGGATCAAACTACATTTAGCAAATTTTTGCTTCCAATTTCAAGACCGTCTTTCCAGCCAGAGTGCTACCTGCTTGCTTGCATCACAGTATGTGTATGTTTCCACTATCCCTCTGCTCTTTAGATACTTTTTAATACATACACACACTTTTGTCCTCACCTTCCCTTTCATAGATATTGTACAAGACATAGCAAGTATCCAAAATCTCAGCTAGTGATCTACAAATAACTTAACCTTTAGATACTAAAAGGGCACTCAGTCATCATCCTTCATGTGCCCAATAAATAGCTCACATTGCAGAGCTTAGCATCATTGAGAAACAGCGAGGGAAGCTGGAGTCAGTATTATATGTTAGCAGCATTCACGGTTCAAAAATTTCTGACAAACTTTTCTTTCCTAATTGGGGAAATCAGAGTGGCCTTGTTCACAGATGAAGCCAAATCATTCCCCCGGTTTTGTATTTGGATGATGTCTCACTCTGGTTCAGCTATCAGTCAAAGAACAATAAATGTACTTGCTCCCACATTTCACCTGAGCGGGCGGAAGCTAACATACTTATCAGCTCGAGTGAAGTCTAAAACTTCCCTACATCAAATATACGCTTACTAGCAACTATTCAACATCTAGCATAACATATAGTTTTGTATATTTTTTTCACTAATAAGCTACAAACAAAATCCTATCTTCATATATGACTGTTGGAAAAAATAGAAGTCACAAGAGATACCTGACAGAAATGCAAACCCAAGCTGATCTTGCTTGGTCAAAAGAACTTGCTGCGAGATGGGGAGAAACAGAGGGGCACAGAACATTTGGGGAGAAAACTAGTGACCATTGAAACAAAAGCATCAGTCTGTTCAAGGCCATTTGAGAGTCAGTTTGAGACCAAACTGGCATTTGAGACTGAACTGACATCATGGAGGCTAAATGGAGTTGGATACCAAATTGCATTCAGTCACAGACATGTTGTTGAATATTAACAAGTGCCAAAACTTGCCTGTTGTGCAGCAAGCACAGCCCAGAAGAGAAACTGGCCTGGTCAGCATAATGGTTTCTCACATGACCTCCTTGTCTTTCAGCAGGGCACGGTGTGGTCCAGAAGAAAAGTCCATGTGGGCCAGTGCAGTGGTCCCAGCTGGCAGTGCATGCACAAGGCATGGGGCTGCAGGGTCCATACCTGTCATCACTCCCCCCCCCCCGTCCCCCCCCGTCCCCCCATCGCCCTGCTGCCATTAACCCTCAGGCACTCAGGGAGCCTCTCAGGGGTCTCTGCTAAGTCACCTCAGCAACCGTAGATGGGGTAGAGAATGCCTGATTCTGTCTGGCTCAAAATTGTGCAGCGCCTGCCCTTCTAGAGGGTTCTCCACAAGCCAGCAATGACTCATCTATGGGCAGTTTAGTTATAAGGGAGCAATTTGAGTGATCACAGGGGGACTGGGGTTTGTACCTTTTTGCTCATAGGCTTCATTTAGGGAGTGTGGACCTTACGTGACACAGAGGGTACATCCATGGGTTTGGGTTACCTTAGCAAATTACTGCCCATTTTTTGACCTATGGTGACTGACCGCTAAGTTTCAAACTGTTTTATAACTAGTTTAGTAATATTTATCACAATTTAAAAGCAGAATAACTGTATTAAGGTATGCAGTGTATTATGGATGAGGTGGCCTGAGATCCACCTGAACACACATCCACCTGAACATTTTTTTCCATATTTGAGACATATTCAACAATGCTGTTACATTTTTCAGATATTTGATATATAATATATTATAAATTATGAACAGTCTTATTTTCAGTTGTAGAAAATATAACATACAGTCTGAACTGTTTTCATGCTTTTTGACTATATTACTGTATAATGTATGAAAATCTTTCAAAGAAAGCTACAAAATTGTGGGTAATAAATTGTGATTCCTGCCTTAGGATGGTTAACAGAAAACTATAAGACTAAGATTCAAAGCCAGGCACTGTACTTCCTGTCTTTTAGATCTTCTAACATGTAAATCAACTTTTACAAAGAAGATTAACTATTAGAATTGTATGACTGAAGTCCAATATTCAACCCTGCTCTTTATTCACCGCCAGAGCAGACCAAATGTCCAGAATCCTAATGTTCAGCTTTACAGTTGAGATTTATATGGTCTGCATACTAAGCACATCACCATTGTTTTCTAGCTTTAATTTATTGTTGGCCTTAACAACTGGCTATTTTACCGCTAATTGTACTTTAAATTGCTAATATAAAATCTATATATATCCTAAAATATCTATATATATCCTATATTAGGAAGAATTACTTTACTGAAAGAGTGGCCAAGCACTGGAACAGCCTGCCCAGGGAGGTGGCGGAGTCACCATCCCTGGAGGTATTTAAGAAACGTGTAGACATGGCTCTTCAGGGCATGCTCTAGTGCCCGGGATTGTTGGTTTGTGGTGGGGTGTTGTGTGTGAGGTTGTGGGTGTGGGGTTTAGTTGGTGGGTGCTTTTTTTGTTTTGTTTTGTTTTGTTTGCTTGTTTGTTTGTTTTTGTGTGTTGTGGTTTTTTTTGTTTGTTTGTTTGTTTGTTTTTTTAATGTGGTTGGACTCGATGATCTCAAAGGTCCCTTCCAACCACTAAGATTCTGTGATTCTGTGATTCTGTGAAAATCAAACAGCAATTGAGACTCTAAACATGCACTTTCATAAAGTACATTTATTTTTTTAAAATAAGCTATTTATTTTACTTCACAACCATTTATTTTAGCAGACAATTAGATTTATGCTCAGAACCTTCAGGTTTTTTCACAAAAAATTACCTTGTGGTATTTTAGTTATGTTAATGGATTAAGTTTATCTTTATTTTCTTAAGAAAGCTTTAGAAGATGTACTAGAATTGGGATGATGGTGTAAGAAAGCACTTTCAAAATAATAATTGAATCATGCAATAATTGAATCACAGGCATATTTGTGTCGTCAAATCATAGAAATGATCGGAGATGTACTACAACACGTATCACCCCATGGTCCGGACCCGAGCTTGCCCGAATGCCAGAACAATTTTCACACAAGCCAAGGGAAAGTGCAACTGAATATTTATGGAATGTTTCGCTAAAAGGAGGCGATCATATCTTGCTGAGTGAGGAGGAAGCAAGAGGTTACTGAGGTCCTGGCCTATTTCTGGATAGGGGTCCGGTAGGGGATCAACCCTTAACACTTAGAGTCGCCCGCTGGGCAGGGGGGATAGATTCTAGAGAACGGGGCGAGCCACTGGCTATTAAAACTGCTGGGCTGTCTGGGCTAGCTGAGTCTGTACAAAAGGCTGCCTGTATACAAGCCATGTATGAGCGTGGTGAGCAGGGCATTCCCCTTGCCGCTCCGGTAGATCCGGTCCACCTTAAACCATTGATTAGAGGTCTCCCTGATTCCGTGAAAATGTATGTGCAAAACCTAAAGGAAAAGATTGCACAGGCAATTAACCATAATACTCGCAACCCGCACCAGCGGCAGCAGCCTGTTTTGACTTGGGGGGAACTATTACAAGAAATAGTGATTTTTGGTAGAGACATGGGTTGGTTAGAGGAAGACTCACATTTACAGCGCTGGGTCCGCCAGGCACGGTTTGTTGGGCATAATAATCCTCGTCCTCCCCGACAAACTAATTCTCGCTTTGACCCCCAGCGTAATGAATTGTGGAGAAAGGCTTTAGCATTAGGAATACCCCAATCAATGTTACATGGGCAGTCCACAGAGAATATTCGTATTATGGTAAACCTGGTGGAGCAGCCTATTAGCAAGACTACAGAACATACTGATACTGCTAAAACACAGAGAGAGAAACCCTCTGCTCCTGCGAATCCTTTCTCAGATTTAAGGAAGGATTTAATAGATCTAAAAAACTAGAAAGCACGGGGGGTATTTTAGGCCGACCCACCCACGTAATATCTAACTTAGAATGGCCTAACCTTTTAAGTGACCCACATGTTACTTTAGCTACCGGCCCCAGACGAATACCTGTAAATTTTCTAATTGATACTGGAGCTCAAATAAGTGTCATCACTGAAAAAACAGCAAAAAAGTTAGGTTTAGTCCCCACACGGAAGAAAATAAATGTAATAGGAGTAACTGGAGTCCCTGAAATCAGACCAATTGGTACGGTGTGTGGCTTCCAGGAGAAAACCGAATGACTAAGATAAAAGTAGTCATTGGTCCTTATTGTAATGACATTTTGGGATTTGATGTATTAGCAAACAAAGTCTGGAGATTGCCAGACGGGACAGTGTGGAGCTTTGGAGCCCCACCATGTGAAGTTCGGTTACTGGAGACAGCCACTAGACTGCCTCCTTCCCAGGTAACGAACGTTAATCAATATCCACTACCAGCCGCAGCCAAAACGGGGATCAGGGAAGTTATTAAAGACCTGGAAGCCCGTGGCATTATAATCAGGACACACTCACCCTATAACTCCCCAGTATGGCCGGTACGTAAAGCGGACGGTAGATGGCGACTCACAGTTGACTACATGAGGCTTAATAGCAATGCAATGCCCCGTACGGCCGCTGTTCCTAGCGTTGCTGACTTGGTTACCCAGATTCAAGCTAACCACCACACATGGATGTGCACATTAGATGTTAAGGACATGTTTTTTATGATTCCTCTTCAGGAGGAAGATAAACCTCAATTTGCATTCACGTGGGAGGGAGTGCAATATACCTTTAATCGGCTCCCACAGGGATACAAACACTCTCCCACTATTGCCCATAATGCATTAGCAAAAATATTGAAGGAGATAAAAGTACCAGATAGGGTAAGCATGTACCAATACATTGATATCTTAATAGGTGGGGACAATGAAGAGGCAGTCAGAGAAGTGTCCAGTAAGGTCTGGGACACACTGACTTCATTGGGATTAGAAATCCCTCCATCCTGGTCAACCAGTAATGGTCAAAATACCTCAAACTGGAGTTATACCCCTGACATTGACCAATCCAAGGGGATCACATGCATGGGAAGCAAAAGATAACTCTGACCGCATACGTCGAATAAGGAGTAGGTGGATCATACCAGATTTTTAACTGACTCATTGTCAATCATATATACGGTCGAGCAGTACTTTTCCATTTGCTTGCAGGTGCGCCTCAACAAAAGGAGGGACGAGGAGTACGATGGGGTGGAGACCTAAGATGCGTCAACCCGAAGTATGAACTGTGCTTGCATGGAATGGACAAACTGTGCAGAACTTGAAAGTGGACCAGAAGTTCTTGGTTGTTTTCTGAGTTGTTGTTTTTTTTTTTTCTGATCTTTGTATATTTGTTTTGATAAGAATAATTTTGGTTGTTTGTTAACCTAAGTTTTAATATTAGATGCTGTATCATGGCAGTGATTGTAAGGCCTTTTGTAATAATAGTCATTAGCTCCATAATAATCATAGGTATAAGTAGGCAATCTAGAATATGGAATAGACAGCCTCCGGCTTTTGAACAACATGTTGACGGATCCCCAATTATAAATCATGCTGAACCAGACAATGTGATCTATAAGATGATACAAGGCTTTGCCCACATGCTTAATTTTTCTCATGTAACTACCTGTCTGCCTCTACCACATACCCCCACTCAGGGGCTCCCCATAACAGCTCTCCCCGTGGATATGGGTAAAAATTTAGACTGGCTCTGGAATCAAAATAAGTCTATTATTTGGTGTGAATTTGAATGGAGGTGGCCGTTTAACAATACACTAAATCGAACTTCTGTTTGGAGTTTAAACTGTTCCTATGCCCCTCTTTGTCTGGACAATAAGACTGTGGGATGTAGAGGTAAACAACCACAATTCTTCCAACAGCCGTGCTCCAAACACCCTTGGGCAGATACGCGTTATGGGGAGAAACCGTACACTGGGGAAAACGTTTAGTCCTGAGGTATGTGGGACCGGTAAACACCCAGTGGTGCTTTGAGTTTCCTTCAACACCCAGTAATTCATGTACATGGTTCAATGTAATGCAGGGGCCACCTGCTGATTGTTTATGGTCTCACGTCCATGAGGAGAAAAGAGATGACAGGAAGGATTGCTATCCATGGAGGTCTCAACAAAAGACCTCAACACAACCCAGTGTAAAAAGCCCACTGCGGAATTGCACAAATATTATCAATTGTACCACTGGTGGGAATCTACAAAACAGTTGGGCGTGGTTAATCCCTTCATTACGGCATTTAATTAGTGTTGCCTGCTTGTGTCAAAATTGCACAAAGCCATATCCTCCGGCAATGGGGTGTAACACCAGCATAAGCTATAAGGACTTAAAATATTCAGAAAAATCCTCCTGTCGGATCCCTCGAACCATGGGCAATTGCGATGACTCACCTATATATGCTCCTCGCCAGTTAACTTGGATATGCTCAGATGGGACTATTACAGATATGTTAAACCCTATTCATCCTGGTCTGCAATGTACGTTGGGAGTACCATCATTATGTCCTTCTTACTACTCTGAAAAATTTATTTCTCAAGGACTGTGGCATCCCTGTACCAAACGAAGTACAGATGGTACTGGTTGGACTGTATCCCAGAAATTAGCAGTATGGGCGGAAGGATTCTTCGGATTAGGAATAGGTCACCTTAGAACTAGAATTATGTTGTCCAATTTAACTGCACAAGTAGAAACTTTAGCAAACCTTACTAATGACAACTTTGAATTGCTCAATGCCCAAGTGCAAGCTGTTTCGAAAGTCGCACTTCAAAACCGACTCGTGCTAGATATGATACTACTCAAAGAACAAGGAGTGTGTGGATACCTAAAGGCAAACCACGAACAAGAATGCTGTGTCACAATTCCTAATGTGTCACTACCTCTCCGGGAAAACCTCCAGAAGATGAAGAAGGTAGCTGAAGTGACACATGAGCTGCAGGACCAAATGAAGGACACTTGGTTGGGAAATATTTTCGCTAAAATAGGATGGGTATTTACTGGATGGATTACTAACTTGTTGCAAACATTTATTGTTATCATAATTTGCATTATTGTAGTATGCATTGCTGTTAGTTGTGTCAAAAGAATTATTGTAAAATCTATCTCTCAGGTAAGGGTCCACCTGGAAACTGGGGAATACCTGGATCTACTTAGACACTCAGATGAAAATTATACAGACACATTGGGTGATGATGACATATCCGTGGTGGATCTGTGACTTAGGTCACAGGGTGGAATGTATGGGAGCACCCAGCCAAACCGGTTTCAGAGCACAATAGGTGAGATGCAGGGGGTTGGCATCCGACTCAGCTTCATCTCCACCTTGCCTTGTCTATGCAGAGATAACCTGGGGGGAGCTGCAAAAACGGCTCAGCCCGGGGTTGTCTCAAGATTGCATCACAATAAGAACCGAAACCACCGAATGGAGCCTTAACTCCCTTAACAAATAAAATGCCCTGAGTCCCATCCCACCACTAGTCCCATGACTTTGAGTGCTAGACATCACAAAATTGGCAACAGAGACTTGGCCATCGCACCACCAGAGGTAAACATCCCAGATAGTGTAATCCACTCAGGCATAATCCTGCACCCCCACAGAATCAGGAAATATAAACCGCAAGGTTTGAGGAGGAAAATGGGGGTAATCTTCCAACGATACAGCTGGCCTGTAGGAGATTCGTCCCCCCCTTGTCCAGGACGCTGTACAGGGTAACTTCCCAGGGATTGAGCGACCTTACCTGAGAGAAAAGGTAAGTGATTAAGAAACATATGTATGGTATATGGCATGCTATTAAGATCGTGATTTGTGCACTTTTTTAAGGTATTAATATCTAGTGCGCTTGTGGTTTGTGTTGTTACTTTTCGGGATCACTTGTAGGTTGCAATAGTGTATTCCACGAATTGCTTTTAAATTGCAATAGTGTAATCGCCATTGTACACATAGAACTCGCAATAGTGACGTATTGGACCTGTGAGTGAAGTCCAAATAAATTGTTAATTTGAACCTCTCAGTAAAGTCCTTTTTCCCGTTTCATCACATGGTGTAAGAAAGCACTTTCAAAATAATAATTGAATCATGCAATAATTGAATCACAGACATATTTGTGTCATTGCAAAATAAAGCCTTGGTCATTTGAGGATCTCCTCTCTTAGCACTTCTTGCAAAACCAGTCCCAAGTATTCCAACAAATTCCATTTTGGAAAATCTCTTATCTACCAAAAGTCACCACATGGATTCAGTTTGCAGTTTAAAGTATATCTTGTTCTGGTGGCTGTGGGATAGAGCTGAGGGCTGGCAGGGAACAAGGAGTCCAGCATGCCTGACCACAGATCTGGATGTTATTTTGGTATAGTCTAGTCCATATCTTCTAAGAAGTAATTTCCACTTGGAGGAAGTGAATTTAAACTACATGGCTTGCCAGATATTTTGGGATCTATCTTGCTGAAAGACACCATGAAATAACAATAGCTAGCTTGTATCCCTGGAGCTCAGAGCATTTTACAGATCTAGAAAGAGATGTCTCTTATTAGCCCGTTTATGTAGATAAAAAACCTCAGGTTTTTAAAGAGTCTAAGTGACTTATCCTGGGTCACACTTATCACCCCTTGCAAAGCTGGAGACAGACACTCAACCTCTCATTTCTATCCTGTGCTTCAATAACAAGACCATTGTTTTTCAGTAAAAACTGAAGGTCATCTTGATCTATACAAAATACAGGGGTTGGCACATAACTCAGAAACAAGATCCACTCTACAGAGTACAAGACTGCATGCCTAGCCTTCCAGGACCGGCTTCATTTTTCCACTTCAAAATACTGTCCAGGCAAAGTTGATGGAGTTTTTTTATTTCTCTGTGTTTACCAAATGTGTGGCTGCCCATGATGAAAGTATAATTTCTAATGTTACAGGACTGCAAGGTCAAAAAAATGTAGTGAGAACTATGGCAGCCATATAGTCAACTCTTGGTTATGTGTAGTTATCTGTGTTGCTCTGGACTCAACTGCCAAGCAAGCTTGAGTCCTTCTGGTATCAGAATGTCAAACAGTTGTGTTTCCACCCTGTAAAATATGATCCTAAAAGTCTTCATGTTGTCAGCCACAGAATAGCCTGTGATGCTCCTAAAAGCAATGAAGCAGTTTAAAGTCCTTCAAGTAAAAGAACGAACAAAATGAAAATAGAAACATAAAATTTAATACCAAGAAAAAAATACTAAAAACAAATTATATGTCAGACTCGTATCATAAAAGTTAAATCCTGGTTGCAAATGCCACTTGTAGAATTATAAATTTTTTACAAAATACTTCAGAAGGATATTTTAATGAAATACTTAAAAACATTGTAGAGAGGTGGGTGTTGGCCTCTTCTCCCAAGGGAATAATGACAGGACCAGAGGAAATGGTATGAAGCCGCGGCAGGGGAGGTTTAGATTAGATATTAGGAAGAATTACTTTACTGAGAGAGTGGTCAGGCACTGGAACAGCCTGCCCAGGGAGGTGGTGGAGTCGCCATCCCTGGAGGTATTTAAGAAACGTGTAGACATGGCACTTCAGGACATGCTCTAGTGCCCGAGATTGTTGGTTTGTGTCTGTTTGTGGGTGGGTGTGGTGTGTGGTTGTGGGTGTTTGTTTTGTTTTGGTTTTGGTGTTTGGTGTTGTGGGTTCTTTTTTTTGTTTGTTTGGTTGGTTGGTTTTTTGGGGGTTTGTTTGTTTGCTTGTTTTTTGTTGGTTGGACTCGATGATCTCAAAGGTCCCTTCCAACCAAGAAGATTCTGTGATTCTGTGATTAAACTTGGTTGAAATCTGTAAAAATTGGATAGGTTTTAATATGTCATAAGCAGTAGATTTTAAATTCTCTGGGGAATACGTAAGCTCAAGTACGTTCTGCTTTTTAACTCCCACAACTGAAATCTTCCCCAAATGCTTTGTAATCTCTGTAATTTACTTGAATCGACTCACTCACTGCTGAAATGCAGTCCTCCCCCTTCAGCCCCCCACTCCTTGAAGAGACACACAGTAGCTGTTTCATATCATGCAGCAACTCAGCAAAGAGTGGGATAAAATTGGAGGGTTACTTCAACAGATAGTAACCAGGCTGGATTTTCTTTTATTTTTTCTTTTAACCTTGGCAAAGACACAAAGATAATAACCCTAATTTTAAGAATAGTGCTGTAATTATTTTCACTATTCAGATGAAGGCCAGGGCTTGATTTCATACTTCATTCAAGTGGTACCAGCAGCTATTGTGCTATAACATTACTGGGACTGCATGCAAGATAAAATCTAGCACAGAGAAACTACTACGAGCTGAAATGCTAACATGGTAGCAACAGCAGCAACACTTTTTTCAAGCTATGATATACAACTATTGAACCTATCAGAATAATTTGAGACATGTTGTCCTGGGTCTGGCGGGGATAGGGTTAATTCTCCCCAGGACCTAGCAGGGACACAGGTATTCCATCCCATGTGAGCCATGCCCAGGGGGTAACAGGAGCTAGCCGGGGAAGGGGAGGGGCAGGAAGTCATCCCCCAGGGGAGCGGAGCGGTCGGGGGGCGTCCCGGGTGCGATCGGCAAGCGGTGGTGGTATCGTACTCGTGGCTGTGTATTCCTCTGTCGGTGTTATTATTGTTGTTGTTTCTTGCTCTCCTTGCTGTTCTGTTAAATTGCCTTTGTCTCAACCCACGAGTTTTTGCCTTTTTCTTCCGATTCTCCCCTCCCGGCCGCGCTGGCGGGGGGAGGGCCCGATCTGAGCGAGCGGCTGCCACGTGGTCCTTTGTTGCCGTCTGAGGCTAAACCACGACAGTCCTTTTTGGCGCCCAACGTGGGGCAACTCGGAGGGTTGAGATAAAAACAGATCTGACCAGAGCGTGCTAAAAGGAATTTGTTATCGGTATTTATTGTATTATTTACTGGGGACAATGTTGCTTCATTTGTTTTCATGGCTGTTGTGAGAAACACCGGCTCACACTTAAAATTTTAAAGAGGACGAAGTCACTGGAGCAAAGGTTTATTGTACGAAGCAGCGCTGAATCGGGTGCATCTCAAAGTAGAGGCACACACATCTTTAGTTTTTTAGATATTTTATACCTTTCTTTCCCGGCCGCCTGAATACCTGTCTCTCTTCTCATTGGCTGAGAAGTTGGAGCTCACATTCTTCCCGACCGCCTAAAGACACAAACCTTTAATTAACAATACATTGTTTCACAGTCTCTGCTAATATCTACTGTCTAATGTTAGTAGTTACAAACATCCTGGTGGTCATCTTCTTGATCTAGTGTCCATATCCTTCTTTTCTTCAGTCACCCCCCAGGTGGCCTTTATCCACTTATCACCTTCCACCGTCCTTTGTTCGCTTATCAGTCTACCATCAATTCGGTTCTCCTTACCTAAATGGCTTCTTGTAAACCAGAGTCTCTGGGCCATTCCAGGGTACTTGTAAGGATTAGTTAGATGCTATAACCGAGCACACAAATAGAAATATACCAAGTAGCTGAAGCAAAATTCAGCTCATTTCTCACACTGTGTTATGTAAACTCTTACATGCTCTATGTACTCCCCGTGATGATGTTTATCACTTCTGGGAGAGGGATCAGGATTATAATTTTGCTGTCCTGTGTGATATCAGCTTATGATATGATAGCATCACTGTTCAGATGGTTATGTTGGGTTGTTTATTTGGCACTGCTTTCCTGCCCATATCTCGGGGAATTTATTAATAAACACACTGAGTCTATGGGGGAAGCAGGGGGGGATACTTTCCCCAGCTCTTTCACCTCCCTTTTCTCTTTCGTGCTGGATATGCCAGTTTTTGAGAATTTTTAATACTCTTGGGACACGCAGACCAGCTTGGTCCTATTGCTAGGTCTCCTGAATGTGTTTCAGTTTTTGTTTAGGGTTAAGCAACTATTTAAGACTACCACCCCGAGATCTGCCCCAAGGCTGGAGAGTCATGGATGGCATGGCATGTGGGAGAACATGGGCAGGTGTCTAGAGAGTTTTTCACCTCCAATGGTCTGGGATTTCACCACTGAACAATTACAGAACCCTGATAAAGTGATAGAATATTTGAAAGAAAAATGCTGTGGCTATTCCAGAGAGGCACAACTCACTGCATTGTGCTGGGCCCTGGCCAGTATCTACCAAGCATTGCTCAATGTTGCGCAGCATCCTCAGGAGGAAGAGATGGAAACCAGGCCGACAGGCAGTGTGGCTGCTCTGGCCCCTGCGGCAGGCACGGTGTCTGCTCCAGCCCCTGCGGCAGGCACGGTGGCTGCTCCGGCCCCTGCGGCAGGCACGGTGGCTGCTCCGGCCCCTGCGGCAGGCACGGTGGCTGCTCCGGCCCCAGTGGCAGGCATGGTGGCTGCTCCGGCCCCTGCGGCAGGCGCGGTGGCTGCTCCGGCCCCAGTGGCAGGCACTGCAACTGAACCAGAAAACCAACCTGTGCCCATATCAGTTGCCCCTATCCAGAAGAAGAAATACACCAAGAAATCAGTTCGCTCAGCGAAGGATGACGATGATCCAGGGTCATCACGAGAACAAGAGGAAGAGGCAGAACCAGAGATAATCACTCGATCCCTGTCCCTGAGTGAGCTGCGGGACATGCGAAAAGATTTCAGCCGACTTCCAGGTGAGCACATTGTCACCTGGCTGCTCCGGTGCTGGGACAACGGAGCTAGTAGCTTGGAATTGGAGAGTAGGGAAGCCAGGCAGCTGGGATCTCTGTCTAGAGAGGGGGGCATTGACAAGGCAATTGGGAAAAGGACACAAGCCCTCAGCCTCTGGAGGCGACTCCTGTCAGGCGTGAGGGAAAGGTATCCCTTCAGTGAAGATGTTGTATGTCATCCGAGCAAGTGGACCACCATGGAAAGAGGTATTCAGTACCTGAGAGAATTAGCCGTGCGGGAGATGATTTATTATGACCTGGACAATGCCCAGTTTCCCACAGATCCTGATGAGATCCAATGCACAAGGTCCATGTGGCGGAAGTTTGTACGGAGCGCACCATCATCATATGCCAACTCATTGGCAGTGATGGAATGGAAAGGCGAAGAGGGACCAACAGTGGATGAGGTGGCTGCCCGACTTCGGCAATATGAAGAAAATCTGTCTTCTCCCCTCGTCTCAGCTGTGGAGAAACTGTCCCGGAAGGTCCAGCAACTTGAAGAGAATATGTCCTCCCCACCTGTACGAGCCAGTATCTCAGCTGTTAGGAACAGACGTTTTTCCACTCAAGATAGAGAATACAGGGAGTACACCCCACGAAGCACCCTGTGGTTCTGCTTGCATGACCACGGAGAAGACATGAGGAAGTGGGATGGACAACCTACTTCAATCCTACGGGCACGGGTACAGGAATTGCAAGGAAGAACAACCACAAAAGCAGATCTCCCCAGGAAAAGTGCTGCCCCGGTTTCCAATGTGCAGTTCCCCAGACAGAATAGAAGGCCTGAGCCTACTTCTGATCCCCTTGAAGGAACTTCCAGAGCATTTCTGCGCGAGGTGAGTGACGGATACTATGACCAGTATTAGAGGGGCCCTGCCTCCAGCCAGGTGGGGGAAAGGGACAACCGGGTTTATTGGACAGTGTGGATTCGATGGCCTGGCACATCAGAGCCACAGGAGTATAGAGCTTTAGTGGACACAGGTGCACAGTGTACCCTAATACCATCAAGCTACAGAGGGACAGAACCCATTTGTATTTCTGGAGTGACAGGGGGATCCCAAGAATTGACTGTACTGGAGGCTGAAGTGAGCCTAACAGGGAATGAGTGGCAAAAGCATCCCATTGTGACTGGTCCAGACGCTCCATGCATCCTTGGTATAGATTATCTCAGGAGAGGGTATTTTAAGGACCCAAAAGGGTACCGGTGGGCTTTTGGCATAGCTGCCTTGGAGGCGGAAGAAGTCAAACAGTTGTCTACCTTGCCTGGTCTCTCAGAGGACCCTTCTGTTGTGGGGTTGTTGAGGGTCGAAGAACAACAGGTGCCAATCGCTACCACAACAGTTCATCGGCGGCAATATCGAACTAACCGAGATTCTCTGATCCCCATCCACAAGCTGATTCGTCAACTAGAGATTCAAGGAGTGATCAGCAAGACTCGGTCGCCCTTTAACAGTCCCATATGGCCGGTGCGGAAATCTAATGGAGAGTGGAGGCTAACTGTGGACTATTGTGGCCTTAATGAAGTTACTCCACCGCTGAGTGCTGCCGTGCCGGACATGTTAGAACTTCAATACGAACTGGAGTCCAAGACAGCCAAGTGGTATGCCACAATTGATATCGCTAATGCATTTTTCTCAATCCCTTTAGCAGCAGAGTGCAGATCACAGTTCGCTTTCACTTGGAGAGGTGTCCAGTACACCTGGAACCGACTGCCCCAGGGGTGGAAACACAGCCCCACCATTTGCCATGGACTGATCCAGACTGCACTGGAACAGGGTGAAGCTCCGGAACATCTGCAGTACATTGACAACATCATCGTATGGGGCAACACAGCAGAAGAAGTTTTTGAGAAGGGGAATAAAACAGTTCAAATCCTTCTGAAAGCCGGTTTTGCCATAAGACGAAGTAAGGTCAAGGGCCCTGCACAGGAGATCCAGTTTTTAGGAGTAAAATGGCAAGATGGATGCCGTCAGATCCCAATGGATGTGATCAATAAAATCGCAGCTATGTCTCCACCAACTAGTAAAAAGGAAGCACAAGCTTTCCTGGGCATTGTGGGTTTTTGGAGGATGCATATCCCAGATTACAGTCTGATTGTGAGCCCTCTGTATCAAGTAACCCGGAAGAAGAACAATTTTAAATGGGGTCCTGAGCAGCAACAAGCTTTCGAACAAATTAAACAGGAAATAGTCCATGCAGTAGCTCTGGGGCCAGTCCGGGCAGGACAAGATGTTAAAAACGTGCTCTACACCGCAGCTGGGGAGAACGGCCCTACCTGGAGCCTCTGGCAGAAAGCACGAGGGGAGACACAAGGTCAACCCCTAGGGTTTTGGAGTCGGGCATACAGAGGATCTGAAGCCCGCTATACTCCAACAGAAAAGGAGATACTGGCAGCATACGAAGGGGTTCGAGCTGCTTCGGAAGTGGTTGGTACGGAAGCACAGCTCCTCTTGGCACCTCGGCTGCCGGTGCTGGGTTGGATGTTCAAAGAAAGGGTCCCTGCCACACATCATGCAACATGGAGTAAGTGGATTGCATTGATCACGCAGCGAACTCGAATGGGAAACCCCAGTCGCCCAGGAATTCTAGAGGTGATTATGGACTGGCCAGAAGGCAAGGATTTTGGAATGTCACCGGAGGAGGAGGTGATGCGTGCAGAAGAGGCTCCACCATATAATGAACTACCAGAAAATGAGAAGAGATATGCCCTGTTCACTGATGGGTCCTGCCGGATTGTGGGAAAGCATAGAAAGTGGAAGGCTGCCGTGTGGAGTCCTACAAGACGAGTTGCAGAAGCCACTGAAGGACAAGGTGAATCAAGCCAGTTTGCAGAGGTGAAAGCAATTCAGCTGGCTCTGGACATTGCCGAGCGGGAAAAATGGCCAGTACTTTATCTCTACACCGATTCATGGATGGTGGCAAATGCCTTGTGGGGGTGGTTACGGCAGTGGAAGCAGAGCAATTGGCAGCGTAGAGGCAAACCTATCTGGGCTGCTGAATTGTGGCAGGATATTGCTGCTCAGGTAGAGAATCTGGTTGTGAAAGTACGTCATGTAGATGCCCATGTACCCAAGAGCCGGGCCACTGAGGAACATCAGAACAACCAGCAAGTGGATCGGGCTGCTAAGATTGAAGTGGCCGAAGTGGATCTGGACTGGCAACATAAGGGTGAATTATTCATAGCTCGATGGGCCCATGACTCCTCAGGCCATCAAGGAACAGACGCTACATATAGATGGGCTCGTGACCGAGGGGTGGATTTGACCATGGACACCGTTGCACAGGTCATCCACGAATGTGAGACATGTGCTGCAATCAAGCAAGCCAAGCGATTAAAGCCTCTTTGGTATGGAGGACGATGGCTGAAATACAAATATGGGGAGGCCTGGCAGATCGATTATATTACACTCCCACAAACCTGTCAAGGCAAGCGCCATGTGCTCACAATGGTGGAAGCAACCACTGGATGGTTGGAAACATATCCTGTGCCCCATGCCACCGCCCGGAACACCATCCTGGGCCTTGAAAAACAAGTCCTGTGGCAACATGGCACCCCAGAGAGAATTGAGTCGGACAACGGGACTCATTTCCGAAACAGCCTCATTGACACCTGGGCCAAAGAGCATGGCATTGAGTGGGTCTATCACATCCCTTATCATGCACCAGCCTCTGGGAAGATAGAACGGTACAATGGACTGTTAAAAACTGCACTGAGAGCAATGGGTGGTGGAACTTTAAAAAATTGGGATACACATTTAGCAAAGGCTACCTGGCCAGTTAACACCAGGGGATCTACCAACCGAGCTGGCCCTGCCCAATCAAAACCTCCACGTACTGTGGAGGGAGATAAAGTCCCCGTAGTGCACATGAAGAATACGTTAGGGAAGACAGTCTGGGTTAGTCCTGCCTCAGGCAAAGGCAAACCTGTCCGTGGGATTGCCTTTGCTCAAGGACCCGGGTGCACTTGGTGGGTGATGCGGAAGGATGGGGAAGTTCAATGTGTACCACACGGGGATTTTGGGTGAGAATAGCCTGTGAATGAAACTGTATGATGTTAATTGCTAAATGACCCTGCCACTGTACATCTCATTTCTGTAACTGCTATTGGTTGTACTATAGTAAGAATCACCCAAACTAATGACAAATGGACTCTGATGAAAAACCAAGTAAAGTGCAGCAGCGAAGGGACCAGAACTGACCTCAGCAGCTGGCACCCAGCAACTTAATTGAGATCAACATCTTCAACCCATGGACCATGGACATGAGCCGCACCGGATACATCAGCCACAAGCCCCAGAAATACAGCATGCGACAGTCCAGCTCCACACACGCTATCTTGCATGCCCTGAGGGACTGTTCCAACAGATGGAGCTCGAAGTCATGGACTAAATGAACTCAACGGACATTTTAGAGTGATGGTGCACAGACTAAGGACATTATGCCTGTATGGAGATACACATATGTGTATATATATATGTATGTCAGGGGAAACTGATAGTATTTAATTGGAAACTGTAAGATCTGGGCATGGCATGAAATGGTATGGAATAAGGGGTGGATGATGTCCTGGGTCTGGCGGGGATAGGGTTAATTCTCCCCAGGACCTAGCAGGGACACAGGTATTCCATCCCATGTGAGCCATGCCCAGGGGGTAACAGGAGCTAGCCAGGGAAGGGGAGGGGCAGGAAGTCATCCCCCAGGGGAGCGGAGCGGTCGGGGGGCGTCCCGGGTGCGATTGGCAAGCGGTGGTGGTATCGTACTCGTGGCTGTGTATTCCTCTGTCGGTGTTATTATTGTTGTTGTTTCTTGCTCTCCTTGCTGTTCTGTTAAATTGCCTTTGTCTCAACCCACGAGTTTTTGCCTTTTTCTTCCGATTCTCCCCTCCCGGCCGCGCTGGCAGGGGAGGGCCCGATCTGAGCGAGCGGCTGCCACGTGGTCCTTTGTTGCCGTCTGAGGCTAAACCACGACACATGTTTAGATTACAGACTGACAGAGGATTTGGTTAATGTAACACCTACAGCATTACTTCCAATGATAAAGGGTGCAGCTGCAAGGTGACACTTAAAACTGTGTTATCAGAAAATCAGTGTTAGGCTTGAAAAAAAGTTATTAATCATTCTTGCTGCTACTCCACTTTGAAAGCAAGAAGAATTAAACCATCATTATTTATAAACTCTAACAAACAGTACTGAAATTTTACTGAAATTTTTGTTTTCAAGATTCTTGGTTATTTGTCTTTAGAATTTGATACTGTCATGTGACAGAGGCTTGGCACAGCTCTAGTTTGTGCACAGTCATTTTTTGTTGATACCTAGAGCTGAATTAAGTTGTAATAGAAACCCCAATCTATGATTCTTTTCCATGTGTTTAACATCTATTGTGTGTAAATAGAAATGAGGAAAAAAAGTCTGGAACAGGGATACAGTGATTCAACCTGCTAAGATTGAAAGATACATTTATTATATGAGTGCTTAATTTTAAACATCATACCCATATATCGTATGTGTATGTCATATGTCAAGAACTTTACCCTTTTTCAGCCTGTTCTACAGATTTGTGAGAAAAGGTTAGACTGTCACTCTGGCTGCAGAGATACATATTTATATTTTGACAGTGTTGCCACTTTTCCTATTCTGTGTTCCTTACTTTCACTCTGAAAACCTTAGAGGTAACTCAGCTGGTCTTTGGATTACTTGATAATAATTCATGCGTCTACATTATGTGGAAGAGATTTCTGTCTTTAAAATCTAGAGTAATCCACGTTTATGTGGTACTTCACATTGGAGGAGAACTAAGTGCTTTTCAAAGATTTGTGAGGTGAGGTGATGAAGACTTTTCAATTTTATTTTGCTAAAGAATAAGCCACAAGAAAGACTGTATTTTCAAAACTGTTCCAAATAGCTGTGAATGGTTCATTTTTCAGAAAACTCATTTGAAATATTTGTAGTGAGAACATGATGCTGAGTCTCCATCACATTGCTTTGAGTGGTAACTGTAGATGCTCAGACCTTTTGAAAATAAAAAACCAACTCTCTCAAATGATGTATAAAAATGGTGGGCACTTTTGAAAACGTTGAGCTGTATGATATCTCAAAAAATATGCAGGAGTTCTGTGAAGTATTCAGAATCAGAACATAATTCTTCTGAGTATGATTCCTGCCCCAGAATTCTGCTATACTGCCTGTTTCATTGCTCTCAAAGAGCTTTTAAATTTACTCTACGGTGGTCAGCAAATGGTACAATAGACTTGACATATGCAGTACTGCTGCTTTAGCAGAAGGACTCACTCCATTTTGACTTTGGCATTTTACTGCTGAACAGATTGAGTGAAGGGGCTTTTCATGAAAAGCTGTTTAGTTTAAGGAGTCATACAAAAGAACAGAAAGTGTATTTTTCTGAATCTATAAACCCACTTTTGAAGTTCTAGTTCTTATCAGTCATTCACTAAAGGATAATCTTTCTCATTTCCCAGCGATAAAGCCAAGTCTATGAATGTGGTAATTTTAATAGAGCATTTGAAAGTGATCTGATCAGGAAAGTGATCTTTAACAGGAAAGCATCTGGCTCCTATTTATGTTATTGAGATCCATGTGCATGCAGCTTAGGTCAAAATATGCCCCAAGTGATTTATATGGTTGGAGTTGGCCCATATCTCATAGAAAGGCATAAAAAGATTCTCATTGAGTAAGACAATTTTACAACAGAAAATTTACTCTCTAGTTTACCCAATAAACACTGGTAGATTTTAGTGGGAATAATGCATTCATCCACACATGGGAGAGTAAGAAATAGAGAAGAAATCCCAGAAACATAAACACTGACTGTATCTGTCTATCTATTTAAGTAAAAAGAATTATGATAGACACTGGTCATCTAAATAGAACAATAGTAATAGAATTTTATGTAATTGTTGAACAAATGAGAAAGAAATAAGATTAAGACTTCAGAGATTAAATCTAAATTTATTAGGGTCCTATCGGATACTAAGCTTTATATTTATTTCTATTATAACTATAGTTTCTATTTAAGAATAAACTAATCTTCCTATAGACATGCAAGAATGTTATAGTTTAAAACACTCAGTTTCTCCTATTTACAAGCCCATACCTCAGTACTAGAACTCTGAAATTCTGTAGTAGTGTCTTTACTCAGGGGGAAGAACTCAAGAAGATTCATTCAAAAAAGTCCATTAAGTTCTGGGTTACAAAGCTGTAGGTGCTAAAAATGCCACATATCTAGTCCCTACTGTATCTGGGTAGATTTTTGGTTATTCTATTTAAATGGCTGCAATTCAAGCAAACCATCTTTATTTAACAAAAATTTGATTTTTTAAATTTTAATTAGACCACTTATTCAAAATCTTCGCGGAAATACTTTCAAATCTGCAGATGGGAAGCACTACATGAGAACTGGGTATTATTTTTTATTATTGTTAATGTTGGTAATTGAGCAAAATCTACATTTTGGGAGAGTAGTATACACATAGAAGTGTTGCTAATTTAGACACTCTATAGAGATGCAGATAAATGTAATTATACATTTACTTTAATATCTCCTTTCACATCATAACCTGTCCAAGCAGCTTTACAGTAAGTAAATATTTGACAAATTGAGCCTATTGCATCATTCTTTCAAACTAATAGGAGACAGGATTCTGGATGTGTGATGAAAGGCATTCAACAGTCTGAAAAGACATGCCTGAAAATTTAAAACCTTAGGAAAATGTTTACAATAATCTGGATAATACACACAATAGACATATACGTTTTCACTATACACGTCCCCTGACATTACTCGTGCTCTTGTCTTGCTTTTACATATTTGGAGAAAAGAAATAAAATATAATAATAATAATTTTCTTTTCTTTTCTTTTCTTTTCTTTTCTTTTCTTTTCTTTTCTTTTCTTTTCTTTTCTTTTCTTTTCTTTTCTTTTCTTTGTTTATTAATAGTTGCCATAGCAGTCATTGTTGCTGTAGCAATTGCAAACAAATAAAATAGAAACCAATCCAAACCCTTTACTGGAACTGGAAGCTATAAATACTGTGAAGACTCAACTGTGACTTTGTTACAAGATTCAAGTTGGCTACTGTGCAGGTATGCTGCCTCAGGATCACACCTGAAATCAAAATATAAATCAAAATATTGTAATTCAATCACTAGGTTTCCTCGATTCCATTTCTTTAAAGATGTCAAAACCACTATCCTTGCCTTAAGCATTTTCTGAACCATTCTATAAATTTGATGGACATAATTTTTTCTGAATGCACATAAACTGTTCTCTCTAAATTAAATGAGGAACTATAAATAACATATACCTCAACCCAGATTCAGATTTAATTGCTGATTCTGACTGCAATTAAATTTAGATTTAATTCATCGAATGCTTTTGATTAACATAAGAGTTCATGCTTTGTTCTTTCTGAAGATCAGCAAGATTTTTTTTCTGTCTGAGAAAGCAGTATTTCTGACTAGGTAGATGAAGAATCTACAGCAGAAAACACAGTAAATGCAATTTAAACATTTCCTGCTAAGAATTATCTGTGAATGATTAGATATTAACAGATTTGTTTGTTGTTTCTGATATAAACGGCTCAGTTATTGATAAAATTACATATTTCAAACTGATTTCCCACATGCTTCTAATATTTATTCACTAGAACAATTTTTATTAGTGTCCGGTACACAAACTCGCATTGTATCATTTCTGGATGGTTATCTACTCTACAGAATTGCTTTTAGCAAGCTTCATGAATATTCTGGGACATATATTGGGGAAAAATGAAACTGATATGAATCTTCTCATTACTGTCTTTTGTTCAGAAATTTTCTGATAACAAAGCAAAAATATATTTCATGTGCATGTCTAAGTAAACAGTACTTCATGACAGATGCCAAAAACTACCTTCAATATATTACCTGTTGCATATTTTGTGAAATTTACTTCATGCTAGGCTTCATAGGAATATAGCACTTTTCTACCATCTAGTTTATTAGTAGATTGTGCTAGTGAAGGATGGAAACACACCTATTAGAGCACAGCAACATACTGTTTGAAGCTCCCCTATGACAGACCAGCACATTATATAAAGCTACTGCAGGAATACAGCAAATGAAGCTGGGTTGCCTGCAGCTTGTAAACATGACTTCTAAACATGACATAAAAGTTAGGCAGAATTAAAGAGGAAAATGTGACAGGTATATAACTTCCTTATGTGCTCTGAAGTAAAATACATAGCAACAGAAGGGTGGGGATGTCCTCCAATAAACTCTGCTGCACTAGCATTTTAGTAAATGAACAATAGTGACAAGTGTTAGCAGAATTTATGTCCTCCAGCAATACAAAATCAGTAATTTACACCTACTGCCTGTTAGTTATCCAGGTATTCAGAAATTACATTTTTATGCATTATATTAAGTCACATTTGTGGATTTTGGGCATCTCTCTGATGGAAAAGTTTTACAGAATTTTATATTCTTGTAGGAGACCTTGAAAGCATGGATATATACGGATGCAAAAATGGACAAGCTAGGTATATAGGAAGAGTAAATTTGTCTTTATTAGATCAACTGATAAGGTTGGAAAAAAAGACAAGTGTGATCCTTTTTTACTTTGTGTTTACTTATTTGAAGTTATTTTTATAGAACTATATCTGTTTCACCCTACTGAATTAGATGATTTTCCCCTTACAGTCTCTCTTTTAAATGACTGGGCAATGTCAATCTTATGACTGATTTCTTTAATAATTTTGTATGTAAGATTTTCATGTCAGCGGCAGGACATGGGACAAAACCAATCTCGTTTTTTAGCACTGTCCTGAGTTGAGAGACACAGGACTAACTTTTCTTCTAATGCTGGGGAAAATTGCACTTTTAGGAGACTCTAGTGTCTGAATTTGTGAAAATATTTACTTTATAGCCAGCCAGGCTCTGTGGGATTCAAGGTTAGTGTTTTCGAGCCTTGCCAGGTGCAGGGACAAGGAGGAGCAAGGCCTGGGCATTTGACCCAGGCTGGCCAACAGGAGTATTTCATACCATGAACATCATATTCAATATAAATTAGAAAAGTTTGCTGCATAGCGGGCTCTCTCCCTGATGGCGGTGGTCCAGACAACTCCTTGCCCCGGTGCCGGAACCCTGAAGCCTTCCCTTCCTCCTGAAGCCATTGCGCTCGCAGTGTCCGATACTTGCTGTCCACTGCTGGGAGTGCACAGCTTCCTGCTGATATAGATGGCTGAGTATAATTCCTGTATATCTTACATCAGTATCAGGATTAATACTGGTTCTTTAGTATTATTGTTAATTATTTAGTCTTAGTCTATTAAATCTATTTATATTTCAACCCTTGTGTTTCTTTGTGTTCCCCGATTCCCCTTTCCGGGTGGGGAGGGGTCATCGGGTGATAGAATAATTGTCTAATGACAATAGATTGTTATGGGTTCTCTCAAACCATAACAAGCACTAGCACTTGATATAATATTCAGATTAGTGGAACAGATAGGGTCAGTTTCCCTTTTTTTGATGGAGTCAATTCTGAGAGTGGTAGCTCTCGTTCCTGGCATACTATAACCCTTTGTTCCTCTTAAAATACACTTCAGTTCAGACATATTTGTCTGCATTTTACTGGTAAAGTGAGCACAAGAATCCACAAAGAGGAACTAAGGTGCTTGGTTCACACACCTCTCCAATTCCACAGAGGCTAGCCAAACTGAGCAGCTACACAGCTCACATCCAGCCTCATCAAGTCAGAAGCTGAGGGAAGCTGCATTGTGTCTGAACATTTTCAGGTGCAGCTGTGATCTCTTGTAATTGATTTTTTTTTTGGTTCATATTGAACTGAATGCTGATTATTTCATACTGAAGGCTACCACATTACATCTATGATATAATAAAACCCTGGGCATGAAATGTGGCTAAATTACTAAGAAAATGCTAGAAGACCTTTTTATTTGTGGTTTTTTTTTTTTGTATTGATAAAAATTGCAACTTCTGAATGTGAACTTCAGAATCTCTAAGGAGGAAAAAATGGAAGAATCATTCATGGAAGCATATGGGCCTATGCTACTCTGTCACACAGCAAAAGTCATAGAATCATACAACAAGAATGGGTTGGAAAGGACATTTAAAGGTCATCAAGTCCAATCCCACTGCAATGAGCAGGAACATCTTCAACTAGATCAGGTTGCTCAGAGCCCCATTCGACCTGACCTTGAACGTTTCCAGGGATGAGGCATCTACAGCCTCTACAGGCAAACTGTGCCAGTGTTTCACCACCCTTATTTCTTCCTTATACTAGTCTGAATTTACCCTATTTTAGTTTAAAACCATTACCCCTTGTCCTATCACTACAGGCCCTACTAAAAAGTCTGTCCCCATCTTTCTTATAAGCCCCCTTTAAGTACTGAAAGGATACTATAAGGTCTCCCCAGAGCCTTCTCTTCTCCAGGCTGAACAACCCCAACTCTCTCAGCCTGTCTTCATAGCAGAGGTGCTCCAGCCCCCTGATCATCTTTGTGGCCCTCCTCTGGGCCCACTCCAACAGGTCCATGTCCTTCCTGTGTTGGGGACCCCAGAGCTGGATGCAGTACTCCAGGTGGGGTCTCACCAGAGTGGAATAGAGGGGCAGAATCACCTCCCTCGACCTGCTGGCCATGCTTCTTTTGATGCAGCCCAGGATATGGCTGTCTTTCTGGGCTGCGAGCGCACATTGTCGGCTCATGTCGAGCTTTTCATCCACCAACACCCCCAAGTCCTTCTCCTCAGGGCTGCTCTCAATCCCTTCATCCCCCAGCCTATATTGATACCAGGGGTTGCCCTGACCCAGGTGCAGGACCTTGCGCTTGGCCATGTTGAACCTCATGAGGTTCACATGGGCCCACTTGTCAAGCTTGTCCAGGTCCCTCTGGATGGCATCCTGTCCCTCAGACATGTCAACTGCTCCACTCATCTTGGTGTTGTCTGCAAATTTGCTGAGGGTGCACTCAATCCTACTGTCTATGTCACTGATGAAGATATTAAATAGTACTGGTCCTAATACAGACCCCTGAGTGACATCATTTGTCACTGATCTCCATCCGGACATTGAGACGTTGACCGCTACCCTCTGGATGCGACCATCCAGCCAATTCCTTATCCACCGAACAGTCTACCCATCAAATCCATATGTCTCCAATTTAGAGAGAAGGATGTTGTGGGGAACCATGTAAAAGGCCTTACAGAAGTCCAGGTAGATGACATCCATAGCTCTTCCCATGTCCACTGATGTAGTCATTCCATCATAGAAGGCCACTAGGTTGGTCAGGCAAGACTTGCCCTTGTTGAAATCATGCTGACTGTCTTGAATCACCTCCCTATCCTCCATGTGCCTTAACATAGCTCCTAGGAACAAAACCATGAAGCAAGTTCCAAAAACTATTATTTTTCACTGTGCACTGGTACATTAAAAACAGGCCTGAACAGTAACTCCAGAAAAAAACAAAAGCAGAAAGTATTATTTTTTTTTTGTACAATGACTGCAGTCTTGAGCATGCTGCACTGAAGTGAAACCCATCACTTGTAACCAAATCCCATTACTCATAATGTCCCAGGGAACCTCTATTCATTTTTATTTGCCAGTTAAGGATAACGAGTATTCACTTTTTTAAAAAATGCTTCCTTCACTCTCCGGTATTGACAGGAACTGCCCACATGGCTCCTGTTGGTCTGTTCTACCACTTCCAACTTTTGGTCGCATAATTCATTTGTTTACAATTGCTACAGCAACAATGACTGCTATGGCAACTATTAATAAACAAAAGAAAAGAAAAGAGAAGAGAAGAGAAGAGAAGAGAAGAGAAGAGAAGAGAAGAGAAGAGAAGAGAAGAGAAGAGAAGAGAAGAGAAGAGAAGAGAAGAGAAGAGAAGAGAAGAGACGAGACGAGACATCTTGCACTAAACTGCAGGAAGGTAAAACATTGTAATCTTCGGCTCACTTGCTGCAGGACCAGATTCCATTCCCCTTTCTCACTCAGTGAGTTAAGGCACAGGACTGATTAAGGAGAAAAAAGCTAGCAGAAAGAATCAGACTATCAGAATTTACCCCATAAGCTTTAAGTTACCCGCTTCTGAAGAGCCATGGTTCGCATATGCAGGGAGAAGACATGAAAGGCCAAAGCTCAGTTAGAGTTGAAACTGGCCAGTGTCATGTCAGACAACAAGAAAGGCTTTTTTAAGCACATTAATAGCAAGAGGAGGTCTAAAGAAAACATTGGACCGATACTTGTTGAAGATGGTCACTTGACAAATAGGGATGAAATAAAAACAGAGGCATTCGATGCCTTTTTTGCCTCAGTCTTTCATAATACTGATAAACCTTGGGCTGCCTGGTCCCCTGAGTCAGAGGACCATGACTGCAGGAACAGTGACTTTCCATTTGTGGACAATGAAATTGTAATGGATTCACAAAGGGAAAGTCCTGTTTAACTACTCCTATGATAAGGTCGCCTGCCTAGTGGATGAAGGGAAGGTGGTGGATATAGTTTCTCTGGATTTTAGCAAGGCTTTAGATACTGTCCCTCACAGCATCCTTATGGACAAGTTGTCCAACTGTGAGATGAGCAGGTACATGGTGCGCCAGGTGAAGAACTGGCTGAATGGCAGGGTTCAAAGGGAATGGGGCTACATCTGGCTGGCGACCGGTCACCAGCAGTGTTCCTCAGGGTTCAATCCTAGGCCCAGTTCTCTTCAATATTTTTATCAATGATCTGGATGCAGGAGTCGAGTGCACCATTAGCAAGTTTGCTGATGATACCAAACTGGGAGGCGCTGTTGACTCTCTCAAGGGATAAGACGCCTTGCAGAGGACTCTAGATAGATTGGAGCACTGGGCAAGCAATTAATGGGATGAAATTTAACAAGACCAAATGCAAGATTCTTCACAAGTTTTCGGGTTGTTTTTTTGCTGTACTCTGATATAGCTCTTACACTGTTGTTATTTGTCACCTTCCCAAGAGTGGCATAATTAAGAGCTGTTGATATTTTTGTGCATAGTTCTTTCCTTCTTTCTGGACATATGGTTTTCTTTATTTGTTTTATTTTTAAGTCTAATTTCATGTCAGTGGAGTGAATTTATATTTGCTGAAGGTGAGGTGATTCCCAGATCCTGGAAGAGTTTTTTCTTGGTTTTGAACTGGATCTAAAAAGAGCTATGTTGTCTCAGAAAACTGAAACTGTTGACGGTAGTCATTGCTTTAGAGTAATTGGTAGGTGAAATCTTAACAGGTGAAGACAGAGAGACCCCTTTGATCTGATATGAAATTCTAAGGAGTGCAACAATAGAGGTTTTAACATAAACCTATTGGGAAATGATTAACTGGGCTAGTCCGATGGTCGGTCCAACCCATTTCTTTGTCTTCATCTCTACCTGGCAACAGATTCTTCTTGAAAGACTATTAGAAACAGAAAAAGATAGTGTTCACTGCCCTTGCTTGGCCTCCCTGCATCTAGCCACCAGTGGGGACTAAATTGCTAGTTCCCCAAGTTTATTAGTCAATGGCTGTATCTGTGAACTCTCCAGTTTCATTTTGAAACTATTAACTTCTGTTTTGTGGCAATGTACAACACAATTTAATTGTGTGCTGTGTGAAAAAGTACTTCTTTTTCCTTATCATAAATGTGCTCCCTAATTACTTAATTGAACACCCCATATTTTCTTTATTATGAAATTACGAGATACAATAATAGTTACTCCATCTAAGTCTTTACAAATTATTCATTATTTCTGTGGAGTTTTATGGAGATCTTCCACAGTTGTAAGTTTTTAAAGCCAAAAATTTATAGTCTGTTTAATCCCTCCCTGCATTTCACTGGAATGTCATACCACTAATAAGCCTTGTCACCTTCTCTGAACTGTTCACAGTGAGTCTGACTTTTGCCTGTGCACTAATGGCCAATTGGGAGTTTGTGATTACTTGTCGTGTAGGTGTAGCATCCTTGCCTTTCCCAGATGTATTACCGTGTACTTGGCACCATTTTAGTTCATCTGTCACTTTATCACAGATTCATTCATTATTGAAACTATCATTCTTTATAGTTTCAATCTTCAATATCCCAAATAAAATGCTTGCTCTCAGTGTCCTAATTTCCAAACTGCTGAGGAGACTTGGTTTTGCATTTTGGACATTTTGCAGTATAAAATATAAACTGAAGTCTTTTCCATTTACAATTTAATGTAGCTAATTTTGCATCTCATAATATTTTTGTTTTCCTGTAACCAGTTCATATTTCTTTGTATTAAACTAGAAAAAATTGTTATGAATTGTCCCTAAGATATTTTTAGCCCTTCTATTTGGCTGAAATAGAAATGTTAATAAAGAGACAGTGTGGGTTTACAATGGTCCATCAGTGCTCAGACAAGATGCTTTAACTTTTACATGTTCTTCCAAATAGTTTTTGATTTTTGTTTTGCCAGCAACTTGATTGTCAGCAAGCAAAGTCTTGATGTTATGCATTTGAACTAAGATTAAAAAATCAAAACTAAGCCTTTGTGGATTGGATGATGTTACCTATTATAAACTCAACTGGAATCCCATGGAGAATGCAAACTGAATAATAGTATGTAACAACCTGTTATTCAATATTTTGTGAAACTAAAAGTAGTGGTCCACTAAGAAAAGCTATATTTTACAATGAAATTTATATCATCCTTTAATTAAGGACCACTAGAAAACTCAAATAATTTTAGAGGGCTTTTTTTAGTTTTGCTGTCTTTAATTATTGCAAACTTTCTTCTTGAACACCCTTGGTGTTTGTGCATTACTGCTTGCAGAGAATAAGACTGCAAAAACTACACTCCTGCTTCAAAAACTACACTACTATGTTCCACCATTGGATGCTGTATATCATGCTTAGGTTTTCTTTTTTAAGGTATAATAAAATTTTATTTTATATAGTGCCATTATATGCAGGAATTTCACCTCTTCTCTCACTATGTTTTAATTTTTAGTGAGATCTGGGTTCACTTAGAACTGTTCTCAGGCTCTTAAGAAGATAGATTGCTGTATATTTCCTATTGCAAAATTGTTTCAGAAATGGTTCAGAAGTGAGTTATATTTCCATTTTATGATTCTTTCTGTAGCTCCTTGCTTTTAGTATTTGCATAGATTAAGATATATATATATGCATGACATGATTATTAAACTTATCCTGCCTGTGTTCCCTTAAAGACTGTGGAGTGTTCCAACATTTTCATCTTTGAGTGCCTGTCTAAACAATGATTATTAGAGGCTATATGCCAGACTTGATAGACATTTATTTTAAACAGTAATGCAGGTACTGAAGAGCCAATGTTTAATTATGTGTATAAAGTTTCATGTTTGTATATTTTTATCTGCTGTTGTCCCTAATCTACCATACAGATGCTAGCTTGAAATGAAATTGTTACAGAACGTGGATCAACACTAGTAATATTTCTTCAATTATTTCTTTATTTCTACAGGAAATCCCATTTACAAGATGACTGGATCTTTACAAACTTAGTCATTTGCATTGCCACATTTTTAGCCAGTCTTGGTTTTAGAGACACACAAATCAAAGCACGGGTTTTCCTTTATTTGTAGAAAAAAGTATTTGGATGTTCAAATTAAATAGCACTGTTGTCCAGTTATGCAAATTGCATATGTAAATACCTATATGAATGCATAAACTGATGTGTGCATGAAATGTACAAATGCATAAAATTAAAGCTGCCATGCAATTCAGCTTTTACAATGTTGATATGCTTCTATAGTATTGGATGGGGGAGAAAGAGGGAAGAGTTGTCCGAAAAAGAAGGTAAGTTATTTTTTTAATAACATTTTGTGTATTAAAATAAAGGCATAAGAAAAAAAACCACCACAGACCCCTAGGATGGTCATGGATCGGTTAGTCATAGCAGGCTTACTACTAAAGGCAATATCTACAGGGTTCCTCTGTAGAAAGCTTCCAATACAAATATACAGGCATCTCAAATACATTGGAAATCCAAAAGCTGCTTTACTCATAGACAATCTGTCAGTTCTGTTCTTTTGCCCATAACTAGACTCAACTGAGACCAGTATAAAACTTCTCATTGATTTTATGGGTTTTGATTGCTTTGACTTCTAAAATAATTTTTTTAGGACATGAAAAAAGCAGAGAATTTTGGGAAAGTTGGAAAATTTTCAATTTTTAGAATTTGGAAAATGGATGAATTTCTCTAGTGACCAGCTAAATTGAGGAAACACTGCCTAATTGTTTCTCACTTTTCATGTATGAACTATATGAACTGAATCAGGAATGCTATATTTCTTAAAATGAAACACAGAAGAGTAAGACTGACTTCTGTTAATATTTTTGGCTTCCAGCTTTACTGTGAGTACCCAAGATGTTGCACAGGCAATATTGATAGCTAGAAGTCTGTTCTGCCAGAATGAATAAAAGGGAATTACTGCTAGGCCCCTCCTTTTTCTTCACTAGAGAAGGATAATGCTGGCTCCACAGCATTTGTTCCCCTCTCTGGAATCCTGTTGAATTAGAGTTTTTCCATCTGTTGAAATTATCATCAACATTTGTGGCTGATATGAGACAGCACCCGGGACCTTGTAGTAAGTGATAGCATTTTTTCCACCGTAGACTTGTCAGCGAGTAGATGGGAGAACACTGGAACTACATACAGACTGCACGCAGTATGGCTTCTGCTTCCACTTAAGGATGGTGAGTACTAATTTTTTAAA
Source organism: Numenius arquata (assembly GCF_964106895.1). NCBI lineage: Eukaryota > Metazoa > Chordata > Aves > Charadriiformes > Scolopacidae > Numenius > Numenius arquata. Next base: position 7,599,685 of record NC_133615.1, read on the forward strand.
AAATGCTTCCTTCACTCTCCGGTATTGACAGGAACTGCCCACATGGCTCCTGTTGGTCTGTTCTACCACTTCCAACTTTTGGTCGCATAATTCATTTGTTTACAATTGCTACAGCAACAATGACTGCTATGGCAACTATTAATAAACAAAGAGAAGAGAAGAGAAGAGAAGAGAAGAGAAGAGAAGAGAAGAGAAGAGAAGAGAAGAGAAGAGAAGAGAAGAGAAGAGAAGAGAAGAGAAGAGAAGAGAAGAGAAGAGACGAGACGAGACATCTTGCACTAAACTGCAGGAAGGTAAAACATTTTAATCTTCGGCTCACTTGCTGCAGGACCAGATTCCATTCCCCTTTCTCACTCAGTGAGTTAAGGCACAGGACTGATTAAGGAGAAAAAAGCTAGCAGAAAGAATCAGACTATCAGAATTTACCCCATAAACTTTAAGTTACCCGCTTCTGAAGAGCTCTTTTCAACTCTCACTATACTGTTGACTGGAAAAACCTTAGTTTTAAATCAGCCATTATCACTGTTTTTACAAGTTACATGGATCATACAAGTACATAAGTACCAGACAATTCCTAGTGTATTCAGTTTCACAAAACTCCTGTACAAACACTCCAGTGAGCTGGGCAAGCATTTTGCAGAGGGGAGATTGAGATATAGAAAGAGCAAAGTATCAGACTCGTGGCTGAGTGCATACAGTGTAATGAAATGCAGTCAACAGCAAAGGCACGATACCACTTTATGCATGCTCCTAGCTATGGCAAACATGAATTAAATGCATTACCTTATGTCCTGGTTTCGAGGTGGGGCCACACTAGTGCAGTGTAGAGTGGGACAATCACCTCCCTTGACTGGCTAGCTATGCTGTGCTCAGTGCACCCCAGGACACGGTTGGCCCTTTTGGCTGCCAGGGCACACCGTTGGCTCATATTCAACTTGCCATCAACCCAGCCCCCCAGATCCCTATCTGCGGGGCTGCTTTTCAGCCTCTCGTCCCCCAATTTGTATGTATAACCAGGATTACCCTGTCCCAGGTGGAGAATCTGGCACTTGCTCGTGTTAAATTTCATATGGTTGGTGATTGCCCAGCTCTCTAGTCTATCCAGATCTCTTTGTAAGGCCTCTCTACCCTTGAGGGAGTCCACAGTTCCTCCTAATTTAGTGTTGTCGGCAAACTTACTTAATGTACATTCAGCTCTGGTGTCCAGATCATTTATAGAAACATTAAAGAGCACTGGCCCTAAAATTGAGCCCTGGGGAACCCCACTGGTGACTGCCCACCAGCCTGATGTAACCCTTTGAGCCCGACCCGTCGGCCAATTGCTCACCCAATGTATTATGGACTTGTCTAGCTGTGTGCTGGACAGTTTATCCAGAAGGATACTGTGAGAGACAGTATCAAAAGCTTTGCTAAAATCCAAACTCCCCACATCTACTGGCTTCCCTTGGCCAACTAGATGGGTGACCTTGTCATAAAAGGAAATTAAGCTAGTTAAGCAGGACTTTCCCCTTGTGAACCCATGCTGGCTATGACCAATGACTGCATTGTCTCTCAAGTGGTTTTCGATAACTCCCAGAATAACCTTCTCCATAATTTTACCAGGAACTGAAGTGAGACTGACAGGCCTGTAATTACCAGGGGCTTCCTTCTTACCCTTCTTGAAAATTGGGACATTTGCCAGCTTCCAGTCAACTGGGACCTCTCAAGACTCCCAAGACCATTGAAAAATAACGGAGAGAGGTCCCGTGATGACATCAGCCAACTCTTTCACTACCCTGGGATGAATCCCATCGGGCCCCAGAGATTTAAGTGCATCCAGCTGGAGCAGCGAGTCTCGAACAACATCAGAGTCGATTGGGAATTTATCATCCCCCCAGTCACAGTCTTCCAACACAGGGCTCCGGGGGTCCCAGGGCCCATCATTGGTGTTGAAGATGGAAGCAAAGAAGGCATTAAATGTCTCCACTTTGCCTATGTCCCTATTTGTGAGGTGACCGACCTCATCAAGCAAGAGCCCAATGTTATCTCTGATTCTCCTTTTGCTATTAACATATTTTTAAAAGCCCTTTTTGTTGTCTTTCACAGTGCTGGCCAGCTTGAACTCTAATTGAGCTTTGGCCACATGGATTTTCTCCCTACAGTGGTGAACAGCATCTCTGTAGTACTCCCGTGTCACCTGTCCTTGCTTCCAAAGTCTGTACACTTTCCTTTTCCGCCTAAGTTCTAGAAGAAGATCCCTGCTCAGCCAAGCCAGCCTTCTGCCCCGCTTGCTTGACTTCTGACACTTTGGAATTGCCTGCTCCTGCACTCTTAAGAGATGGCTCTTTAAAAGTGACCAGCATTCCTTGTAGAATAATTCATTAATTAAGGACCATACAGTCCAACTCCTCCCTTACATGAAGCACCACCCCCCCACCTCGCCTGCCCTGCCTATCCCTCCTGAAGGGCCTATAACCATCCACCATGGCACCCCAGTCACAGGACTCATCCCGCCAGGTTTTGCTTATGCCAATGATGTCGTAGCTCTGGGACTGGGCCAAAGCTTCTAGCTCCTCTTGTTTATTCCCCATGCTGGGTGCATTAGTATAAAGACATTTCAGATGTGCTCCAGTGTACTCAGCACATCGCAGAGCAAACTGAAGGACCTGGCTAGCACACCGTCCCTCAAACATTGGCGTGCCGCCCCCAGGCTTTTCTCTAGCAAGCCTGGTTTTATCCCTTTCCCCCTTCAAATCTAGTTTAAAGCTCTTTCAATATGAGAAAGCAGTAAAAGAGCAGAATAAAGAAAGAGCAATAAATGAAATCCACATCATCCCTTTCCATCTTGTAGAGAATTTCTAAACTGTAAAAATCAGGGTCCATTGTGAAGCAGACCTATTAGCCAGAATGACTCCTGTGTCTGTTGTGCTCTCTGGAACTCAACCGGAGGTGTGGGGGGCACAGAGCCATGCAATCTCCATTGAGACTTCTGTCTGTCCTTGGATATCTGTCATGTTTGGGGAACAGACACTGTTCCCAGTTTTTTTCTACTAGGGAGTATCCCTCCCCTGCAGTCCCACAAGAAGGATGGTTCACCTATGCATATCCTTGCACAGACTCCTTTTGCCACCTTCTTTTGTAAAGGGATCATTTTGACAAAAAGTCTCTCTCATGCAATCTTATCTTTTAGAGTTATTTCTAGCTGTTCGCCCCAGCTTGCTGTGCCTCATTCATAGCTGGCTCCTATCAAATTCTTTAAATGCTTTATGTTCATCACTTTCTTAAACAAAAACATACTACTTGCATGTATCCTAGGTGCATTAGTAGGATATCCACCACCACTAAACACACATACTCCAACATTCTTGAAGAAAAGCTTGTGCCTTTCCAGCATAACGCCAGGTACTTTCTGCCTTTCAGAAGCTCTCATAAAATAAAAGAACATGTTGTAAGGTAATACTTGACATTTACCCCAAGAAGACAACACATTAGAGGGCAAAACAATAAATGAAATTGGGAAAGTACCTGTGGCAGAACTGATTCCAAAACAGTGTAAGAGGCAGACAGAGAAGACAGTTGTTACTCTGCACCTTCTGCCCCTGAACAGCTGTTATGCCTATATCATTTCATATCAATAACTATCAGTGACAAATACAGTAACAAATCTTTCATCTTCACATCAAAAAGAGATCTTTCCAAGGGCTATTGATACGAGAGGGAAAATCCAGCTTTTTATACTCATGTTTTAAGAATGTTTAATTTACATACAATGCAGGTGCAAGTTAATTAATTCCATTAACAACGTTTTTTTCCAAAGCATTGTGACCAAGACGGTAACTTTTATATTAGTATCTTTGTAAACAGGAGTCTAAACTCAGGATTTATGTATAAGACTTAGGCAAGCTGTTTATTCCACATACAATTATGATATGCTGTTAGCAAAAAAAAACCCAAAAAAACCTAACCCAAACCCCCCCCCCCCCAAAACCCAACCCAAAACTGGTTGAGAAAGTAATATACTCAGTAAGGAAAATCAGGAAAATCAGGACAGGCTTGGTGCCATGACAACTTCCCCAGTATCAATAGCTTTGCTAAAATCCAAACCCACCACATCTACTGGCTTCCCTTCGTCAACTAGATGGGTGACCTTGTCATAAAAGGAAATTAACATGATTTGCCTAACATTATACAACATGTCACAGGATTAATTTTCCACATTCTACATCCATAAGTTGCTTTGGGCAAAATTTGGCTTTTCACCAGTTGAATCTATTAATATCCTGATGCTGTGTTTTTCCTGACTTAAGTAAGGGAGTGGCTTAGAGACTATTTCAAGTTCAGTTGTTTCTTTGAATATTATCCTTCTTTCATTATAGGTAATTTCAAGCAACTGCTCCTGCAACTTGGCTGTTAATTGTGACCTCTACTTGTGTTTTGTTTTATTATTTGAGTCACTTTGTGTGCCTTGGTTTTTATCTTGGTGAGGGGATGGACCATGTTCCTTACTACTTGCTTTTAACATTGTCAACATTCATTGCAGTCCATTGATAGCTGAAATCAAGAGCATCATATGTACACCTGAGGTAAGTTAAGAGGCATCCACACATGGAAATTCTAGCTATCTGCACTTTGTCAATTCTTTCTATAGTTTGTGTAGTGGTAAATGCTATGAACATGTTGAAAAAGTCTGGGGACAAAACCTTGTGTCTGAGCCTGCCCAAAGGAAAATCAGCTGTGTCTCCTGCAGTTGATGTTGTAGTCTGTTATTGAAAGGCTGCATCAGAGGCAGGGAAGTTCCTGTATCTTCCAGAATCCATGAAAGAGTCATGTCATGATTGGAATAAGAAAAGGGAGTGAATATAAACAAAGATGCTTTTCTTCTTTGAGGTAATCCTTCTATACTCAGCCTTCTAAATTGTTTTACTATACAGCCTTCTTTTGTGTAAGAAAATTCACAGTCTTTTTCTTTGTGTTTGTACAGAATGTTGCACACAAAATCCTGGTCTGTGATTAAGATTCATTTGTACTGTTATCAGTGTTACTCCCATTAACAGTTTGGACAAGCATTATCATCTAATGCACAGTGCATTGTACTGGTATTCATGACTGGGATCTTTGCTTGATTCTGCTATTGATCTGCTGTATAATCTTTGGCAAGCCAGTGGAACTCTGTGTTTCACTGTTTCTATATTCCCTTTCTCTTTCCTCAGCTTGACTTATGTTAGTAAATTTTTCAGGGCAGGATGTTTTCTTACTGTTTGTGCAATGTGCAGCAAAAATGGGTCTCAGATCTTGACTGGACTTTTTATGCTCTGCTATACTTTACCAGATAAAGATATTTGAAAGAAATGCACAGAATTTAATCCTAGTTTACTTGCATTTAAAAGTAGTGGTCCCTATACAACTAAATTCCAAGCTTCCAAACTTTTGGGGGAAATTTTGTGAAAGGAGATGCAGCATGTCTGTTAAACTGAGCTGCAAGCAGAATTGTGCAAAATATTTGCAAATAGCCCTTGGAAAATTTCTCTAGCTTTAATATTTGTCACAAATGTTATGTTCCAACAATGCTTTTTATAAAGACTGGTCATGAATCATTTTTGTGAATTTGATTTCAGGAAATACATTGTTTTGTTAAGAAAAGGTACTTCATTCTGATGCCCTTATATTCAGTGAATAACTGTTTTCCTAACTGAAACATGCAGATAAAACTCGTGAGCCAGCTTTAAGGACTGGATTTTCAATTTCATTATGATCTTGATGCAACAGCTCAGAAAATGTTAATGCATAGTACTCTTAATGCTGGTGCAAATCCTGCAGTCTTTGCCTATTTCATGACAAATTGAATTGTCAGCATATACTTTTTAGGGACAATGCATATTTTAAAATAATTATGTCAAGAAAATTGTTTGTGTCAAATGCTTCAAGTTATAATGAAATAAGAAGGTATAAAATGTTTTGAACTCCTATAACTGCATCAAATTCAAAACAGAAATGGAGCAAAACTGTCAGCCTTGTGTTTGTATAAGAATTCAGGCTAGATTTGGTCATAAAATAATCCAAATGGGAATTTCATGTATTTCTTTGGTTGTTTATGCTGTCTCCCATATAGTGCGCCTTAATTTTGCCTTTGACTTTGTAAGAGATACTGATTGGGATTGCTGGCTTAGGAGTTCTCCCATTTGAAAGACTGTAGAGAATAAAGACTAGCATAGACCATGCAGTTGGATTTGTGTCTAAACCACAAAAAATTAAGAATACAGATATTCATATAATCATATTTTCCTATATGAATTACATGAATTAAATGCATTACCTTATGTCCTGGTTTCGGCGGGGACAAGGTTAATTTTCACAAGAAACTGGGACGGGACGCAGCCAGAACGGCTGACGGAGCTGTCCGGCAGGGCAGAAATCGCTGCATGGGAGTGGGCTGGGCTTTTCGGATTCCAGTCAGTGAGCAGCTAAATTGTGCATTAATTGCTTTTGTATATTCTTTTATCAGTATGATTGTTGTTGTTTTCCTCTTTCCTTTGCTGTTCTGTTAAATTGCCTTTATCTCAGCCCATGAGTTTTGCCTTTTTCTTCTGATTCTCCTCCCCATCCCACCGGGAGGAGGAGTGAGTGAGTGAGCGGCCATGTGGTACTTAGTTGCCGTCTGGGACTAAACCACGACACCTTATACTTCAGAAACGTTACATGAGTGACATCATGGTATCTTAAAGCCTAAGTTAAAACTCATGGAACCCAAATCTATTACAGGAATACGTCATCACTACTGTGCTCGGTCTCAGGAGGCTTAAAACAAATTGTATATGTTATTTTCCTCATGAAAAAAAATGATAGCACTTAGCAGGTTGTGTCTGTTGCTTGGATAGAATAGGCCCCGCTGGCTTTATTTTTTTAATAAATTATGCAGAAGTGGTAAACTCTCCCAAAAAGGGTCAACATCCTAATTAAGTTACGTTCACAGAAATCCTAATTGAAGAAGAGAAGGGTGCAGATTAAGTCTGAGTAAGAAGGCAGTTTGGGGACAGGGCACCACATTATTCACCACACCAGAAGGTTGTGCCACCGTACAGCGAGACCTGGACAGGCTGGAGAGTTGGGCGGAGAGGAACCTGATGTACTTCAATAAAGGCAAGTGTAGGGTGCTGCACCTGGGGAGGAATAACCCCATGCACCAGTACAGGTTGGGGGCTGACCTGCTGGAGAGCACCTCTGAGGAGAAAGACCTGGGAGTTCTGGCGGACAACAGGATTACCATGGGCCAGCAATGTGCCTTTGTGGCCATGAAGGCCAATGGCATCCTGGGGTGCATCAAGAAGAGTGCGGCCAGCAGGTGGAGGGAGGTTATCCTGCCCCTCTACTCTGCCCTGGTGAGGCCCCATCTGGAGTACTGTGTCTGGTTCTGGGCTCCCCAGTGCAAGAGAGACAGGGAACTACTGGAGAGGGTACACCAGAGGACCACAAAGATGATTAGGGGCCTAGAACATCTCTTATGAGGAAAGGCTGAGGGACTTGGGTCTTTTTAGTCTGGAGAAGAGAAGGCTGAGGGGGGAATCTGATCAATGCCTATAAATACTTAAAGGGTGGGTGTCAAGAGGATGGGTCCAGTCTTTTTTCAGTGGTGGCCAGCAACAGGACAAGAGGTAACGGGCACAAATTTGAACATAGGAAGTTCCATCTGAACATGAGGAAAAACTTCTTTACTTTGAGGGTGGCAGAGCCCTGGAACAGGCTGCCCAGAGAGGTGGTGGAGTCTCTGTCTCTGGAGACATTCAAAACCCGCCTGGACACGTTCCTGTGCAGCCTGCTCTAGGTGGACCTGCTCTGGCAGGGGGGTTGGACTAGATGATCTCCAGAGGTCCCTTCCAACCCCATATCCTTCTGTGATTCTGTGATTATGAGCTTTGAAACCTGGAAGGCAGGATCCTTCCGAGGGCCCCCAGTATCTCAGTGAAAAATCTTAAGGGTGTCCAAGCGGTAACACGATACTTCAACTCCCAGAATGGGAGATCTTTTACTTGAGTAGACTAGAGGTTCTTTGATATCAGTGTGACAGCAGGGAAAGTACCTAAACTCCAAAAGTCTCCAAGAGAGTTTGCAATGTATCATCTCTCTTGGATACAAATCCAGTGGGCTTTTTTTTTAATCTACCAAGCAGAAAAGCAAGAAATAGCAACTTTTTTTCTTCTCATAAGCATTTTCAAGAAATCTTTATCTGGCTTGCAGAATAAGAAGCACAGGAGTATCACACAAAGCTATTTCTAGAAGCATCATTTGCAACTACTGAGAATACCTGTTTTGTTAGTATACTGTTTAGTAGTAGGTCTCAGTCATCAGTCTTAGAAAGAAGATACAATTATAAACTAAAGAAAGAATGCAATTTTACTACTCACTGCCACCATGAACAATAGTTAGCAATGGAATTGTAAAATAAGGAGTCACAGAATTGCTTGTGAATGCGGTTCAATCCCTCTTTGATTTCCCCAGTATTTCTCCAGGATGTCAAATCGTACTGCCCAAACAGATGTTTTCGTCATGATTTATTTCATGAAGAGTTTCTAATGTTGCAAGAATAAGATACCATACAGAAGTCTAGACTCATAGAATGTCTCAAGTTGGAAGGGACCGATAAGGATCATCGAGTCCAACTCCCTGCTCCTCGCAGGACTACCTAAAACTAAACCATATGACTAAGAGTGTCATTCACAAAAAAAGGAGGGTAAAGGAGAATCTCCATCCTTTATTTGATGCAGGGGTGTCTGTCCCTTCTTCGGGTGTCTGTCCCTGTTTCTCTCTCAGGGAGGACAGAGCATGATTCCACCAGTCTATTTCTGTCTTGCACTCTCTGATGCTCCTTAGCCTTTCTACTTCCTCTCTTAGCTCTGCCACCAGGCTGAGCAGATCGTACACCTTGTCACACCTCACACAGCTGTCTTCCCTACTACCGTCCATTAGCCGTGTAAGGTTGTGGCACTCACTGCAGCCTGAGACCTGGGTGGCTGCATGTTTCCAAGGGAGCTCTGTCTGTGTGGCTACATCTACTCTGACAAGTGCAGAGGACATAGCTTTCTGCCAGGCAGAGACCATGGCTAAGCCCCCTCTCACCAGCAGAACTCCTCTCTTGAGCTGGCAGAGTTTTCTGCGCCCTTCTGTGCAAACTGCAGCACAAACTGCCGCACCACGCTCTGGCTGACATGCCACGCCCTGTTTGCCCGTCCTGTTCACCGTGTACATTTCTTCTTCTTTTAAAAAGACTCCTTGTCCTCCTCCTCTCTGTACGTCGGCTTAAGCACAATGAAACCATCCCTTCAATCTCTGTCGTGATTTAGACTAGGCTGGCCAATAAACGAATGACAGATGCTCTCTTTAACATCTCTCCCTCTCTTCAGAGAAGAGAGAGAGAATGAGAGAGAGAGAATTTATGGGTTGAAAAAGAAACTAAACTACTTTAATGAAATATTAATAATAAAATAATAAAAAGAAAATATAATAATATTAATAAGAAAATAATGAAATATATACAATATATACAAAATCCGTATCAAGCTCCCAGGTTGATGATCGCGTCACCGGCAGGCACTAGGAAAGTCCCAGACTGGACTCAGTGACGGATGGGAACTGGATTCCGGATCTGGATTCAGGAATGCGCTGATCGGGATCAAAGGCAGATGAACAGACAGGGTCCTCCTTGGATGCCAGGCATTGAAGAAAGAGGCTGACCCCTTTGATCCCTCAGCTTTTATACTGAGCATGATGCAGATGGGATGGAATACCCTGTTGGTTAGTTTTTGTGGGAGAATGGCTAGCTGAGAAGGGTCACGTAGACATGATCCAGCTGGCCGAGCAAAAGCTTGAGAAACATCGGATTCAGCCCCCGTAACTACTGGGCTGGTAAAGACACCTTGTCCTTGACTATAATTGTTGTATGATAACAGGGAGGTTGCAGCTGCTCAGGCATGGGAAAAGAGGATGAAAGTAACTGTAAAGAAGGAACCAAGGGCGGAGTTGATCTTTCTAAGAACTAACCAATCATGAGCTTAACTTTTGTAATATGTATGAGCTAATTATGTTAGAACATAAAAGGCCACTGTGTGAATCAATAAACGAAGCTTGCTGATCACTCATATTGAGTGGCCCTGTCTTCCCTCCGTCGCGACAAATGGCGCCCGAAACAGGGACCCTACAGAGGGCTGAACCTGCGAGCCACGGTCAACGGAGTCTCAGTGCTGGTCCTGTAAGCAGCGCAGGAGGCGAAAGGGATTAAAGGAAAAGGTCCCCGCACCCAAGAGCGAAAGGGATTAAAGGAAAAGGTCCCCGCGCCCAAGAGCGAAAGGGATTAAAGGAAAAGGTCCCCGCGCCCTGGAGCACCTATAGAGAGTGTCCTGCCGGCTACGCGCTGCCGAAGTCTGGAAGGCTGCAACAGCGCGCTGACGAAGGTATGAATAGACAAGCGGCGTATGATTTGCTCAAATGCTTTTTAGAAAAGCGGAGCATTTAGGGTATAGATAACAAAGGTATGAACAGACAAGCGGTGTACGATTTGCTCAAATGCTTTTTAGAAAAGCGGAGCGTTCAGGGTATAGATTGTAAAAGGGAGTTGCCTGGGTTATCAGCGTATGGAGTAGCAAGAGGTTGCTTTGATAATCCAGATACGGTTTGTGAACACGAGGAATGGCGTAAATATGAGGATAAATTGTTTGACGAAGTTATATGCGATAATAAATCAGCCAAAAAGTTGATAAAGCCATGGCAGGCAGTCGCTAACGCCCCGTTGCAAACCGAGCTGAGAAAAAAAAAAAAAAAAAGAGAGAGAAAAAAGCTGTTCACTCAAAAAAAAAAAAAAAAAAAAAAAAAAAAAAGGAATCCCTTCATATATGGGTATTAAGCAAGGAAGAGAGGAACCATTTGGCCTATTTATAGATCGAGTAGCAGACGCCATACAGGCGGCCGGGGTGCCCGATTATCTCAGAGGCACTATACTAAAGCAGTGTGCTATACAAAATAGTAATCCGGCCACACGCAACATCTTGGCTACATTGCCAGGGACAAGGACTATCGAGGAAGGACTAGAAAGGATGGCTCAGGTACCGGTAGGGCCACAGGCAATGTTAGTTGAGGCAGTAAAGGAACTAGGGAATAGTCTAAAGGAACACGCGCAGGCTACGCAGAGTCAAGTTCTTGCAGCCCTTGCTCCTTTGCAAGCCTCCATTCAACGATTAAATGCTACTGGATCATCTCGCCCACGATGCTACCGTTGCGGCGCTGCTGGACACATCAGACGGAACTGCAACACCGGCTGAGTATGGTGCAGAAACTGCCGGTCGGACAACCACAATGAGACTGCATGTCGCGCTTCTAAACCGGGAAACGGACGATTCAGCGGGAAAAGCCGCCCCGCGCCGACACAAAAAGCGGCTGCATATCCGGCAGCACTCAATCCCTTCAGCTCAGACCAGCCACAAGCGGAAGCCTCGGCTTGGACCTGGCAACAGCAGTAGATTGTACCCTGTTGGACTCAAAGCCTGTCCGGATTACCACTAGCACTCAAGGACCAATCTGTATCAATGGACAAGCTGTCGGAGCACTACTTATAGGCCGTTCATCAGCCACCATGCTGGGACTTAATGTGTTGGTGGGACTGATTGATAAGGATTACCACGGTGAGATCCAGATCATGGCCCACACGTTATTCCCACCGCTCTTCATCGCTAAAGGCACCAAGGTGGCGCAATTAATTCCCCTACCACATCTTGCGGGAGCCCTTCCACCGCTGCAAGAGCAGCCACGAGGGCAAGGAGCCTTTGGATCTACAGGACAAATGGCCCTACTAACTGTCGGCTTGCGCCAAAGGCCACAACGCCCGGTTGCTGTGCAATACGCCAACCTAACTATATCACTTGTTGCTCTTCTAGACACTGGCGCTGACATTTCCATAATCAGCACGCATAAGTGGCCGGCTCAATGGCCGACCTACGCGAGCAGCGCCACGGTCGCGGGAGTAGGAGGATTGACCCTTGCTCGCAAATCACCCCTTCTACAATGGACCATAGGGGACAAGGTACCATCTGGGTTCCCAGCCGTTGGGTAAGACCCACCATCGACCACCCTGAAGTCGCCGCTGAAGGTGACCCGACTAATCACCGTAAACCAACGGACTGAGACCGCTGCGCCTGAGTGTGAACCACGAGGTCGCAAAGACAGAAATTAATTGTACAGTCTGTGGGGTCTGTAACCCCTAGGTATTATGTGCATGCTATTTGCTTAGAAGTTGAAACAGAGAAAATGGTTAATTTAGGTATAGAAAGCTTTATAGTAGTTGCCTTAGTTGTAAGCATAAGAGCCATCCCATATAGCGAGATGTTTGACCCACGAGAAAATGTGTGGATAACTTTAGCTCGATCACTCAACACGACCAGCTTTTGTGCAAGCCTAGCAACACCCCGCTCCCCATTTACTACGTGCCTTATAGGGGTGCTCTTGGAGACTGGTTGGGTCTGTCCGGATGGCTGAGAAACCTTTTACAGACAGGATTGCTAGTCTTAATCATTGTACTAATAGCGTTGCTTTGTGTGAGTTGTGTTGTCTTGTATGAAAACCCTTGTGTTACGGATGTTTAACCAAGCCTGTGCCATTCAAAATAAAAACGGGGGAATTGTGGGAGAATGGCTAGCTGAGAAGGGTCACGTAGACATGATCCAGCTGGCCGAGCAAAAGCTTGAGAAACATCGGATTCAGCCCCCGTAACTACTGGGCTGGTAAAGACACCTTGTCCTTGACTATAATTGTTGTATGATAACAGGGAGGTTGCAGCTGCTCAGGCATGGGAAAAGAGGATGAAAGTAACTGTAAAGAAGGAACCAAGGGCGGAGTTGATCTTTCTAAGAACTAACCAATCATGAGCTTAACTTTTGTAATATGTATGAGCTAATTATGTTAGAACATAAAAGGCCACTGTGTGAATCAATAAACGAAGCTTGCTGATCACTCATATTGAGTGGCCCTGTCTTCCCTCCGTCGCGACAAGTTTTGGGTCACCTGTCCTGTCTGCTCCTCCCCACAGGTGCAATCCCTTTACTCTTTTCTGCTTCTGACCCTCCAACAGGGAAAATAACAAAGTTATCTGACCTTGGTTGTTATAGCAATAAGTATAAGCAGGAGCCTCTCTGCATACCATTCCTTGGTATTAAGTATAAACATCAGGCCTTATCGCTCTGGAAGCAGACACTGTCTGAAGAATATGCTGTTAATTTCAGAGTTGTTAGAGAGGCTTAACTGAAAAGTAAAATTACTGAAAAGAAAATTGGTTATGTTTTACCTCAAACCAGGACACATCAGTCATTAAATCCATATACAAATGAATGTACATTTCTTCTTCTTTTAAAAAGACTCCTTGTCCTTCTTCTCTCTGTATTTTGGCTTAAGCACAATCAAACCATCCCTTACAATCTCTGAATCTGTGCTCACAATTTGCTGCACACAGGTCCTTGTAGTTGCATGCAGCCTAATATGAGCTGGCCTGATAGTCAGAAACCAAACCTCTCAATATACACATTTAAATATAGATTTTTGAAGATGCCAAAATTGAAGATACAATAGTCATAGTGGTAAGTACACAGAACACAAACCTCTGTGAGGGTTTTGACTCCACTGTCCATATGGAGTTATGAAATCACCATGCAAACACAAAAAGTGTTTTCTAAACAGCTCATCACCCTAGGCCCAAACCAAACAAGCACAGAGACTGAATTACTTCTTGCCCATGGAGAAAATGTTGGGTTTGATCGCAGGGTTGAGGTTTTTGGCAGGGCACCAGGTAGCTCCCAGCGTTGCTGCCTGTATCACACAGAACTGTATATAACTAAAGGGCAAACATAAGATTCCCACTGTGCCAACATATCAACTTTTGTAAACACAAATATGGAATGAGAAATAAGAAGCAACAAGACTATATCATGCCAGTGGTACATGCTGGATTTATTATTCTAGTGCATATGCTCTGAATCCAAAGATCTTTGTGGGGGTTCCACTGCCATTCTCCCTCAAAATTAGGCATTTCTAAATTCTCAACAGCTGATGAGAATACTTTTCAAGTTAAAAAAAAATCCTATGTGGAGAAATCTAGTTTAAGAATGTCCATTTTTTTCTTACTGCCTTTTCAGTTTTTATTTTCTCACTATAGTGTATCTTGAATCCCAGTCAGTCATTGAATTGTATCCAAAGGGTATCCTTGCAATGCAGTGTTTAAGGACAACAGCTCTCCTAGCCTCTTCAGTCACCAACTCCCTGCTGTTGAGCAGGTTACAGAGAAGATGCATAGTGTAAGAACAGAATTTTACATAAACCATCTGTGACAAAGGGAAATTTAATAATTTGAATTGTCTCTTTTTCTGATGTTTCTAATGTTTCTAATGTTGCAAGAATAAGATACCATACAGAAGTCTAGACCAGTCTTTTTTCAGTGGTGGACAGTGACAGGACAAGAGATAATGGGCACAAACTTTAACATAGGAAGCTCCATCTGAACATGAGGAGGGACTTCTTTACTTTGAGGGTGGCAGAGCACTGGAACAGTGCCCCATTAGAGGGTTGGAAATGGAAAAGTGTAGAGGGCTCTCACCTGCAGGGAGGAGCGGACAGGACAGGTGACCCAAGACTGACCAACTGGGGTATTCCATCCCATCTGCATCATGCTCAGTATAAAAGCTGAGGGATCAAAGGGTCAGCCCTCTTTCCTCAATGGCCGACGTCCGAGGAGGACCCTGTCTGTTCATCTGCCTTTGATCCCGATCTCTGCATTCTTGACTCCAGAGCTGGAATCCAGTTCCCATCCGTCTGGGACTTCCCCAGTGCTTGCCGGTGACATCATCCTGGGAGCTTGATACGGTTTTGTATATATTGTATCTATTTCATTATTTTCTTTTTGATTTTATTATTACTATTTCATTAAAGTAGTTTAGTTCCTTCTAAACTCGTAAATCTCTTTTTCTGTCCTTCTCTCTTTGGAGCAAGAGGTGGGGGACAGCATCTGTAGTCCATCATTGGGCAATTCAGCTGAAACTATGACAGATTTTTTGGTGCCCCCGTGGCGCTCGAACGTAGCTCGACCTGAGCTCTGATAGATTGCCTGAATAGTTTGAATTCCAGCTTGGTTAGGGAGAACAGACAGCTCACATCATGTCGTTCTTACGTGAAATGTTATATTGTGCCTTTAGAGAGCCTTGTTTGAAGTTAATTGATGCAGTGCTGCTTAACTTGCCGAATCTGTTGCATGGTTTATTTGTTCTTTGTGTTTGTATGCGGTGGTCTAAGCGTGCTATTTTGGTGTGGATTGGCATTCAGATGTTGTCCTGGTTCCGGCAGGAACAGAGTTAATTCTCCACAGGATCTAGCAGGGCCACAGGTATTGCATCCCATGTGAGCCATGCCCAGGGGGTAGCCGGGAGCTGGCCGGGGGAGGGGGAGGAAGCCGCAACGGGGGAGCGGGCTGGGGTGTCCCGGGTCGGGTCTGCGAACGGTGGTATCATAATCGTGGTTGTGAATTAAAGAATAAGGCTAGGTATGGCTTGAAGGTTTGCTTACCTAAGTATGAGTTAGCAAATATAACTTGGCTGACCACAAATAGGGGCCTACACCCCTGCAGAGCTACGATAAGTAACAAGACAGGAAGGTACCTATGTAGATAGCAATTGTGAGGCCAGCACAATGTTATCTTATCTCTGACAAATGGGGGGCTCCAAGAGGGAGGTAGCATATGGTAATGAGTTACTGGAAACTAATGAATATGTTAAAACTCCTTGCATGAATATGTATGTATGGTGTGCATATATGTTGTTAAACTGACTCTGTCGGGCACGCACATTTGGAGGAGCTATCCCCTGTGCGTCCAGCGCTGCAATAAAGGATACCTGCTTAATAGTCATCCCGACTATTGAGTCCTGATTTCGTCTTTCACGGCATCAATTCTGGCACCCCAGATGGGACCCTCTCTGCTCGGCTGCAGGACCCTCTGCGAACAGGACTCCCTAGGGTACCCCCGGGATCTTCCCGGAGGGACTCCTCGCCTCATACGGATCACTGCGGGGGCAGACAAGGACCATCTAGAAAATAAGGTATTCTTTTAAGAAAAATTAGAGAAAAAAAAAAAAAAAAAAAAAAAAAAAGAGTTTTGGTTTTTGGAACCGGTCATTTGGGGTTCCCATAAGTCGTAGGAGACGTCCTACGCAGGGCGCTGTATGCCAGGCTACTAGTGCCTGAGGGCATACTGTGTACGTGAGTTGTGCTGCGCAACTCAGGTTGTGCTGCGCTCTCTTGCATTACGTACACTTGGTTTGGTTTGTGTATGCGGGTATAGGCACATTTTGTGCTTTGTACTTCTGTATTTCATACACTTGGTTTGTGTACGCGGGTACAGGCACATTTTGTGCTTTGTACTCCTGTATTTCGTACACTTGGTTTGGTTTGTGTATGCGGGTATGAGCACATGCTGTGTTTTGTACTTTTGTATTTCATACACTTGGTTTTAGTACGTTAGGTACGGTCGCGAGTAAAGCTAAGTACCTTTGCATTAACGTACTTTGTGGTGGTAGTAACTTATCGGTATTGAAATTGGAACTGTTTAAAGGAATTGTTTATTGAAAGTTGATTTGGATTTGGTAAAAGGTGTGTGAATGAATTGAGCTAGCTCTTGTATGACTGAGACGCGGCACAGCTGCGAAGCGAGTGTGGAGTTCTGATCCGCGGTTCCGTTATCCCGCGAGGGGTGCGGCCGGAGATGAACAAAGCGAGTATATTTGGTTGACTGGATGAATATGATCGGTCATATAAATGGATATTGTCCTTTCCACCCAGATAACGGGTGTAAAGCAAACAATAAGTGTTAAGTGTTAAAATTGTTTTAAGATTTTTTCACTGGTTTGGGTCTAATTCAGATTGTACTGATCTTGAGTGCCCTAATTGCCAGCTGTGGATGCAGTGGGAGGAATATTGAGGAGACAGATTGTATCCTCTAACTGTACTGTGTTAAATTAGCAAATATGGGGGGACAGCAAAGTGGCGGAATTGTGAAAAAGAGCCCCATAGGATGTATTTTAAAACATTGGAAAAATATAGGAGGACCGTCAGGTGGGAACGTGAATAAGAAAACTTTGATAAAATATTGTAATCAATGGTGGCCCTTATACAAATTAGATGATGGAGAAAAGTGGCCTCTTAATGGAACTCTAAACTATAATACTATGTTGCAGTTGATGTTGTTCTTACGGAGAGAAGGAAAATGGGATGAGGTTATGTATGCGGATATGTTTTTCACTTTGCGAAATCATCCTGAATGGCAAAAGGACTGCGGATTTAATATACCACCGCAAGACCCTTTAGTTTTGTCCCTCGAGAAAGAACATAAAGATAAAAGGAAGGGGCAGCAGAAAATGAAGAGATGTTGCTCGGCATGTAGTATTGGACAAAGGTGTTTAAAAGTGACAGAATCCAGTAAGAGGAAAGAGGAAACAGAAGATCAGCTTGAGGATTTGGGAATGTCCCCCCCTCCATTGCCAGATCCGCTTTCTCCACCCCAGTCGCCATTCCCTGAGACAGAGGGTGGCGGTAGCGGTGAGGAAGAAGGGGAAGCGGCAACTGCTTTTACTCCAGTTACTGCAAGAACCAGGAGCAAAACTCAGAGAGCTCCACAACTCCTAGCCCCGTTACGGGAAGTAATGGGATCTAGTGGACCAGCTAGAGTGAAAATTCCGTTTTCCACCACTGATTTAAATGACTGGAAGGAGGTAGCTAGAGGGTATCGAGATGATCCCTCTAAGGTGGCAAAACGATTTGAATTGATAGTTAGAAATCAAGATCCAGATTGGAGAGATGTAGATTTAATCTTGGGGGAGATGACTGAGACAGAAAAACAGTTGGTATTAAAGACTGCCCGAACCCATGTGCAGGCTCAAATTACAGGGAGAGTCCTGCAAGGGAGTGTGGATGAGCACGTCCCACTGACTGATCCGAACTGGGATCCCAATGATGGACAAGATTATGCAATGTTAAGACGATATCGAGATTGGATCAAATTAGGGCTGGAAAATGCCATTCCAAAAGCTATAAATTGGTCAGCATTATATGCTGTCAAACAAGGACAGAGGGAGACCCCTACAGAGTTTTTGGACAAACTGAGAGAGGCAATGAGAAAATATACCACTTTAGATCCGTCCTCAGATATAGGGAAACAACAGCTTGTTTCCTTATTTTTAGGACAATCATCCCCAGATATTAGAAAGAAGCTCCAGAAATTAAAAGAACCAGATATAAGGGATCTCGAGAAATTACTTGAAGAAGCCTGGAGAGTTTTTAGAAATAGAGAAGATGTAGATAGGGGAAAGCTGACAAAAGTGATGGCCACAGCCACTGTGGCAGCATTAGAACAGAGGGGAGTAGTGAATGGTAGGGGATTTAGAGGACCTGGAAGAGGGAGGCCTTTTGGGAATAGAGGAGGATTGAGGAATTTGGCAAAAGGCAGAGGGGTTAATGTTGAGAATTTATTGGAAAGGAATCAATGTGCATATTGCCGGAAAACAGGACACTGGAAAAATGAATGCCCTGAACTTAAACATACCCCACGTGCCCTGATAGCTGAAACAGGGACTGATTGACGGGGACCTGGGGCATCTACCCTAGCGGATCCACTGGTCAAAATAAAGCTAGGGGAACAAGAGAAAGAAGTTGAATTTTTAATAGATACAGGTGCCTCTTTCTCTGTTTTAAATCAAGAATTAATGCCTGTAAGCAAGGATTTTGTAAATGTAATAGGAGCCACTGGCCAGCAGAGAAAGGCGTTCTTTTCGGAACCCCTTAGATTTAAATTAGGAAAACAGATCGGAATACATCGATTTTTATACTTGCCACATTCCCCCAAATCACTGTTAGGGCGAGATTTATTAGAGCAATTAGGAGCAGTGATAGTTTTTAATCAAGGAGCCATGGAATTAAAAGTGAAAGAAGATCAGTTGATTGAAATTTTGAGCCTAGCCCTAATGCACTCTGAAAAGCCCACTGTGTCATCACCCGAACTTGAAGAAATCATTAATCAGGTATATCCAGGGGTTTGGGCTACAGGGACTCCAGGAAGGGCGAAACACGCTACCCCCATAGTAATACAACTTAAGGAGGGAGCAAGCCCAATACGTCAAAAACAATACCCCCTGAGATTAGAAGATCGCAGAGGGATAGAAGGTCCAATTAAGAACTTTTTACAACATGGACTACTAGTGGAATGTGAATCAGAATATAACACCCCCATACTGCCGGTAAAGAAACCAAATGGAACTTATCGGGTAGTTCAGGACCTAAGAGAAATAAACAAAATTGTTAAAGATTTACACCCTGTAGTTGCCAATCCCTATACATTACTTACCAAATTGAAAAACAGTCAGGTATGGTTTACAGTATTAGACCTAAAAGATGCATTCTTTTGTCTGCCTTTGGCTAAAGAAAGTCAGAAGTTGTTTGCTTTTGAATGGGAAAGCCCTACCACTGGTAGGAAAACCCAGCTTACTTGGACAGTGTTACCCCAAGGTTTCAAAAACAGTCCAACAATTTTCGGAAATCAATTAGCACGTGAGCTTGAGGGATGGAAGCCTCCTTCCAAAAATGGAACCCTTTTACAATACGTGGACGACCTGTTAATAGCAACTGAAACCAAACCTGAGTGTATCCAATGGACTGTGAGCTTGTTAAACTTTCTTGGACTAAATGGATATCGAGTCTCTCAACAGAAAGTTCAAATGGTACAACAGCAAGTGACCTACCTGGGATATGAATTATCTGGAGGACAACGGGAGTTGGGAACTGAACGAAAAGAAGCCATCTGTAAAACCCCACTTCCTCAGACGGTAAAAGAACTCAGAACCTTCTTGGGAATGACAGGTTGGTGTCGATTATGGATTTATAACTACGGAATAATAGTGAAACCTTTATATGAACTTTTGAAAAATAATCCCATTAGATTGATATGGTCCAAAGAAGCTCAGAACGCATTT
This sequence comes from Numenius arquata, assembly GCF_964106895.1. Lineage (NCBI taxonomy): Eukaryota > Metazoa > Chordata > Aves > Charadriiformes > Scolopacidae > Numenius > Numenius arquata. The sequence goes on from NC_133615.1 coordinate 7,619,700, forward strand.
GAAATACTCAAAAAGGAACTCATGAGAGCCCCGGCCTTGGGCTTGCCTGATGTAACCAAACCTTTTTGGCTCTTTTCTCATGAGAAACAAGGAATAGCTCTAGGAGTTTTAGCTCAGCGGCTGGGACCATACAAAAGAGCTGTAGCTTATTTCTCTAAACAATTAGATGAAGTAAGTAAAGGATGGCCAGGATGTTTACGAGCGGTAGCGGCCGTAATACTAAATATTGAGGAAGCCCGGAAATTTACCTTGGGCCAGAAGATGACAGTGTTGGTTTCGCATACTGTATCCGCTGTATTAGAACAAAAAGGGAATCACTGGCTTTCCCCATCCAGGTTTCTGAAATACCAGGACTAACATTGTGAACCCAGCTTCTTTCCTTAGTGGAGCAACAACCGAACCACTAACACATGACTGTTTGGAAACAATAGAGGCTGTGTATTCTAGCAGACCAGATCTGAAAGAAGAACCCCTGCAGGATGCACAGGACTCCTGGTTTACGGATGGAAGTAGCTTTGTCCGACAAGGTATCCGTAAGGCTGGATATGCAGTGACCACAACAAATAAGGTAATTGAATCCCAACCATTGCCTACCGGGACATCAGCTCAAAAGGCTGAGATTATTGCCTTGACTAGGGCTTTGGAACTGGCGAAAGAGAAAAGGATAAATATATGGACAGACTTCAAATATGCCTTTGGAGTTGTTCATGCTCATGGAGCAGTCTGGAAGGAACGAGGATTGCTAACCGCACAAGGAAAACAAATCAAACATGCAGAAGAAATACTTCGTCTACTGGAGGCAGTACGGTTACCAGCTAGCGTCGCCATCATGCATTGTCGAGGACATCTGAGGGGTAACACTGACCAAGAAAGAGGTAACAGATTGGCTGACTATGAGGCTAAACAGGCAGCAGAAAGAATACAGAAAGAACAAATTCTAGCCTTAATTCCAGACAATAGAAATCAAGACCTGGATGACCACGAGGGCATTAAATATTCTAGATTAGATGAGGAGTTCATACGAGAATTAGGAGGACAAGTTCCTTCCCGGGGATGGGCTCATTTGAGTGATGGTAGAATGATTATACCTGCCAAACTAGTGTGGGGACTTGTTAAAGAAGAACATGATAAGACACATTGGGGAGCAGATTCGTTATATAAATTTTTAGGCCAAAGATGGATAGGGAAGAATTTATATACCACTGTTCGACAGGTGACTCAGCAGTGTGAAACATGTTTGAGAAATAACCCCAACACAGGTAATCGAGTACAGTTAGGAACTATTGGGAAAGGAAACATACCAGGAGACCATTGGCAAATCGATTTTTCCGAACTCCCAAGAAAAGGGGGGTATAAGTACTTATTGGTGCTTACAGACACCTTTTCTGGATGGCCAGAGGCTTTTCCCTGTAGAACAAACCAGGCAAGAGAAGTGACTAAAGTGTTATTGAACGAGATAATACCTCGATTTGGGGTACCTATAGTCATCTCATCAGATAGAGGTACTCACTTTTGTGCACAAATAGTGCAGCAAGTTAGCAAACTATTGGGAATTGATTGGCAGTTACACACCCCATATAGGCCGCAGGCCAGTGGGCAAGTAGAAAAAATGAATCACATGATAAAACAGCAGATAGCCAAAATATGTCAAGAAGCAGATTTGTATTGGTATCAAGCATTACCCATAGCTCTGCTTAGACTACGTGTAAAGCCAAGAGCTAAAGAAAACCTAAGCCCTTTTGAAATATTATATGGGAGACCATACCAGACAAAATATAAAGGAGAAGATTTAAACCAGTTGGGTAATTCTTATTTACAAAAATATGTTATTTCTTTGGGAAAACAATTAGAGAAAATCAATAAGAGTGTCCTAGGAACTAGAGTTAAGGGATTGGATCACGCTATCCATCCCTTTAGTCCTGGAAATTGGGTTTATATCAAAAATTTTTCAGGCAATCCACTGGAAGAGAGGTGGACCGGACCATTTCAAGTGTTACTGACCACCTTCACTGCAATCAAGGTGAAGGAGCAGCCGTCCTGGATTCACTACTCTCGAGTGAAAAAAGCTCCAGACAAGCAGTGGACTTCTGAACCTTTAGGACCTTTAAAACTAAGATTACAAAAGACGGCTCCGAGGCATAAGGAAGATCCCCAATTTGAGCAGAAATGGACCTCCGAATGTACCGGATCAGCAAAACTGCGATTCCGGAGATCATTATTGTGATCTTCTACATCACAGCTGGATGGACAGAGAACTGCACCACCCATCAAGACCTAGATGATGTCCCCGACCCCGAAGACTGGACCAGGAATGGACATTTGGGCAATGCAGGTCTGAATATCACATATAAAAAGACTAAGGTATACACAGTTTTAAAAATTGATGGCCAGATTAAAAGAGACTGGGGAGATTCACAACAGATACCATCCTTTGAAATAAGAGAAAACAGCTTGATTGATATAGCATGTAAATTTGATATGACACAAGTGTACTTAACCTCTGTAATAACGGTTGGCATTTATGTATATAATTTAGAAGAGCCACAACAATGCATATTTTCAGCAGTATGTACACTCCACCAAGATTACTGTCGAGCAGAGGTCCAACCTAAAGTTAGTTCAATGATTAGGTGCATAGGAGTTATACATGATGCAAGGGAAATTATAAGATCATACCGACAAGCGGCCTTGATTTTAGTCCCAAAGGATATAACCGCCACACATGGTATGGATACTCTCTCTCCCCAACTTATCCCCTTTCCAGAAGTGAAACGTTCAAATACTATTCTCAATTATAATGCACCAGTAATATATAAAAATTATGTAATATATAGGGAAAATATAGCATGCAAAAAGGAGATAAAAACTTTCACTCAAACATTTACCTTTAGGAGTAGGGTTACTTGTAATGCATCTGAAAAGGCTGAAAACATCACTATAAATATAAAATACAATAGCACTGAAAAAGGGAAATTTACCATATGGGAAGTACCAACAACTGCTTTGAAGGCTACATGTCAGCAACCTCAATGTAGCCTTACTATAGTAAATAAAGGAGAAGCAGTTTATAAGATATGCGCACTATGGAGTCTAGAAAGCCGTGCAGCAACATTCCTATTCCCCTTTGTGCTCTATGTGCCTCGGAGAAATATAATTACTCCAAGTCCAACCACCATCCCTCTGTTTGAACCAGCTAAATGTGCTGTGAAATACCATAACCTTTCGTTCGCAGGCCCTTATGTAGTGAGACAATCCAATGAGCAGAAATTATTTCTGGACCCCACATATTCTTTAAAGAAGGTACGGGTAAAGGTACAAGCTGATATATCTCAGATGAAATCAGAATGCTTACCTTTTATTTCGCAAAGTCTTAAAGGATGGAAGGCATGGTTACATTCCAGAGCTCACCACTCAAGGAAACAGAGAGATTTAACAGGATGGTTTGGATCTGGACTAGGAGTTTTAAACTCGATTGATCAGGAAGTAATAATTAATAAACTGAGCACAGTCACCTCTGATTTAGGAAGGCTAGAAGTACCACTAAGGTCATCTTTAATCACTCTGGCTGAAACTCAGCAATTAACTGTTGATTTCGTTTCCCTATTATCTAACCATACTACTGAGGATTTCCAAGCAGTAGCAACTTTTGTAAAAGGACTACAAGGAAATGTCTCTATTGCCATTCAGTGTATACAAACACAACTTTGGATACAATCTGTGGTTTCTGATATAATCAGAGAAGGGATGTCAGGAAACCTACCACAGGAAATTAGAGAAATTATCGCTAAGAACGATACTACCACCCCATTCGAATTAAAACATCAGGCTTGGTGGCAATTAGTTAATTTCACCTATGATGACACAAAAGAACGAATTGAAGCCTACGTGCTGACAATTCAAAAGGCAAAGGTATGGGATATTTTCCCTATTTTAGCACTAGGGGCAATCCATCAAGATGTAGTAGTCAGACCAATAAACCATAATGTTTGGGCAAAATATAATGATGATATAAGAAAATGGCAGACCATTAGTACCGAAGCCTGCATCCCAAAGGAACAACTAGGATATGTTTGTGAGAATGCAGTAATTGAAAACGAAGATTTGTGCTTAGACACAGAGGACAGTACATGCACGTTTGAGATGCTTCCCTCAGAACATGCTCAATCACAGGTGTATTATGTAGGAAAAGGATGTGTCTGTATAAGGACTAGTTGTGTTAATGTCAGCATTGATACTTGTGAAGAAGAAACAAATGGAACTAACTTTTGTGTTTGTAATTTTACCAAGATACAAGGTTGTGATTTTAATTATTCTGCTCCAATAACCACTTCTCAGTTGATCTCTGACAGTTTCATGCTATACAATGATATACCTAAATTACAGATTGGAATGGACATTAATGTCCTGAAGAAAATGCTTTCCCACCCAGACATTAAAATGTTGCTAAAGAGGGTGAAGGAAGCTTCGAAACGAACATTATGGCAAGTCCAGCATGATACTGTAGAAATAAAGAACATCATCACAGCCATTGAGAAAACTGGTGAACATCATTGGTGGGACATTTTTCTAAATACCTCACTAAAATCTCCAACCACTGCACAGGTTTTCAATTTCCTAGTGCATCCTGTACTAGTGCTGATTTTTGCAGCCCTACTGCTGACTATTCTCAACATTTGGCTGTGGTGGAAAGTACGAACTGTTGCTCAACAAGTACATGTATTATGGACTGTAAACAAAATTATGCAAAAGAATTTGCAATAGCATAAAGAAAAGGGGGGATTGAATTAAAGAATAAGGCTAGGTATGGCTTGAAGGTTTGCTTACCTAAGTATGAGTTAGCAAATATAACTTGGCTGACCACAAATAGGGGCCTACACCCCTGCAGAGCTACGATAAGTAACAAGACAGGAAGGTACCTATGTAGATAGCAATTGTGAGGCCAGCACAATGTTATCTTATCTCTGACAAATGGGGGGCTCCAAGAGGGGGGTAGCATATGGTAATGAGTTACTGGAAACTAATGAATATGTTAAAACTCCTTGCATGAATATGTATGTATGGTGTGCATATATGTTGTTAAACTGACTCTGTCGGGCACGCACATTTGGAGGAGCTATCCCCTGTGCGTCCAGCGCTGCAATAAAGGATACCTGCTTAATAGTCATCCCGACTATTGAGTCCTGATTTCGTCTTTCACGGCATCAGTTGTGTATTCCTCTCTCAGTGTTATTGTTGTTGTTTTCCTTGTTTCCCTTTTGGCCTTTTCTGAGGCCAAACCACGACAGATGTATAAAATGATTGCTTGGATAACGGTTCTACCTGCATATCTCGGGCATCATGTGATGGATTATGTTACTAATTACACTTTCGGTTTTACCTGGGGAGTTTACTTCGCCCTTTAATGATTATACCAAAGTGACACCATCAGAACTAGGGGATGGAAAACCTTTGGGCTGTTTAGAGAATGAATGTTACTTTCATTCGATCATGATTTTGTTGCTGGTTTTCCTGAATGTGTTGCAGGGGTGTTTTTTGTTAAATATCAGTGCAGGAGTGAGTATTATGTGACATGTGATATTGCTACTCAAACCCCATGAGCGAAATCACAGACAGCACAGACACAAACAACTGCCCAAGGCACCCCACAGCATCAGCTGCCCCGCCACTGGGCCACCCCCTCACCGCCCAGGCCCACACCTCCGCCCGTACTGGCGAAAGCCACGCCCCCGCCTATATCGACACTGGCCCCAGCGGCATCGGCTGCCCCCCCACCCCACCCCCCACGCCAGGAACCGGCACCGGCTTCTGCGAAGGCGGAAGCCGCGCCCCGGCTCATCCCGGCCCCGGTCACTCAGCAGCCGGCGATAAAAGTTACTCCGCCGCCCGCAACCCCCCCCACCTCTATCGCCAGCCCCTCCCCGGCCCGTAGCGGCACCGGCTGCTCCAGCCCCGACAACGAGCGCTGCTGCTACTCCAACTCCAGCAGAACCAGCACAAGTTGCCCCGGTGGCCAGGAAGCAGAAAAGAAAGTCGCTCCTTCCCCTGCCCCTTACGACAAAGACCTGCCCAAGCCAGAGAGCATGGGAGAAGGTTCTGACAAAGATCCAGGAGAGGGTCCTTCTCAGGCAGCGTTAATGCAGGATAGGACTCAGATGCAGAGATAATCATTACATTTTTCTCTACGAAGGATTTGCGAAATATGAGGAAGGACTTCACTTATGATGGGGAGTCACTTCTCTCCTGGTTGCTCCAATGCTGGGACGATGGGGCTGATAGTATAGACTTAGAAGGTAGAGAGGCCAAGCAGTTGGGAAACCTGGCCAAAGATGGAGGTACTGATAAAGCAATTGGGAATAAGGCAGACACTCTCAGTCTCTGGAGGTGACTGTTATCAGCTGTAAAGAGCAGATATCCCTTTAAGGATGATATCCAATGCCGTCCAAGCCAATGGGCCAGCATGGAGAAAGGTATTAAGTACCTGAGAGAACTGGCTGTGTGAGAGGTGATTTATGGTGACTGGCAAGTGAATGTAGACCCTGATGAAATGCCATGCAAATGATCTTTGTTGAGAAAGTTTGTGCAGAGTGCACCACCTATGTATTCCCACACTTTGTCAACAATGGTCTGGGGAGGATCTGATGCCGATACACCAACTGTAAATGAGGTGGCTAACAAGGTACGACAGTATGAAGACAGTCTCTCTCATCCCCTCACTGTGGCAACCGTGGAAAAAATGGCTGGGAAAACCAAGAAAATGAGAGAAAACGACTAAGACAATAACCGAGCAAGACAGGAAAAATGATAAATTTTTTCATAAACTGCTTGAAAAACTGAGATGAGGAAAGAATCCCACTCTTCCCCTGAACAGACCCATGTCGCAGTCATTAAGAAAAAACACCCTCCTACGAGACCGACTAAAGAGAAACAGGACCCACTCTGAGACTTCCTGTGGTTTTGCCTCTGTAACTATGGAGAGGACATGAGTAAGTGGGATGAACAACCTACCCCGGCCCTACAGGCACAAGTGCTTGAGTTGCAAGGTAAATCAGATAGAAGACAGAATTCTTACAGAAGGGTGGCTGCTCCAGTCCATGGTAAGTGGTTCTCCAGTCCAGGTAGAAACACATCTGCTAATTGTAGATGTTGTTCTCAACATTAGGGGGGCCCTGCCTCCAGCCAGGAGGAGAGGGATAACCGAGTTTATTAGACTGTGTGGATGCAATGGCCTGCCATATTAGAGCCACAGAAGTATAAAGCCCTGGTGGACACTGGTGCACAGTGTACCCTATTGCCATCAAATCATAAAGGGACAGAATCTGTTACTGTTTCTGGAGTCACAGGTGGGTCTAAAGAACTGACTGTACTGGAGGCCAAAGTGAGCCTAACTGGGAATAAATGGGAGAAGCACTCCATTGTGACTGGCCGGGATGCTCCGTGCATCCTTGGCATAGACTACCTCAAGAGAGGGTATTTCAAAGACCCAAAAGGGTATTGGTGGGCTTTTGGCATAGCAGCTGTAGAGACTGAGGACATTACACAGCTGTCTACCTTACCTGGCCTTTCAGATGACCCTTCTGTTGTGGGACTGCTGAAGGTTAAAGAACAGCAGGTGCCAATTGCTACTGCTGTAGTGCATCGACGACAGTATCGCACTAATTGAGACTCACTGATTCCCATTCAGAACCCGATTCGTCAGCTAGAGACCCAAGGAGTGATCAGCAAGACTTGCTCACCCTTTAACAGCCCTATAAGGCCAGTGCAAAAGTCTGACGGAGACTGGCGGCTAACAGCAGACTATCGTGGCCTGAATGAAGTTACACCCCCACTGAGTGCTGCTGTGCCAGACATGCTAGAACTCCAATATGAACTGGAGTCAAAGGCAGCCAAATGGTATGCTACAATTGACATTGCTAATGCTTTTTTCTCTATTCCTTTAGCAGCAGAGTGCAGGCCACAGTTTGCTTTCACCTGGAGGGGTGTCCAGTACACCTGGAATCGACTGCCCCAGGGGTGGAAACGCAGCCCTACTATTTGCCATGGACTGATCCAGACTGCACTGGAGAAGGGTGGAGCTCCAGAACACCTGCAATACATTGATGACATCATTGTGTGGGGTAATACAGCAAAAGAAGTTTTCAAGAAAGGTAAGAAAGTAATCGAGATTCTTCTGAAAGCAGGTTTTGCTGTGAAAAGAGGTAAGGCCAAGGGACCTGCACGAGACATCCAATTCTTGGGAATTAAATGGCAAGATGGTCGTTGCCAGATCCCAATGGATGTTATCAACAAAATAACAGCCATGTCCCCACCAACTAACAAAAAGGAAGCACAAGCCTTCTTAGGCATTGTGTGTTTCTGGGGAATGCATATTCCAGGTTATAGTCAGATTGTGAAACCTCTCTATGAAGTGACCCAAAAGAAAAATGAGTTTACGTGGGGCCCTGAGCAACGACAGGCCTTTGAGCAAATTAAACAAGAGATTGTGCGTGCAGTAGCCCTTGGACCAGTCCAAACAGGATGGGACATTAAAAATGTGCTCTACACTGCAGCCAGGGACAATGGCCCTACCTGGAGCCTCTGGCAGAAAGGACCAGGGGACACTCAAGGTTGACCCCTAGGATTCTGGAGTTGAGGATACAAAGGCTCCGAGGCCAACTATACTCCAACTGAGAAAGAAATCTTGGCAGCATATGAAGGAGTTAGAGCTGCTTCAGAGGTAATTGGTACTGAAGCACAGCTCCTCCTGGCGCCCCGATTGCCAGTGTTGGGCTGGATGTTCAAGGGTAAAGTTCCTTCTACTCATCATGCCACTGATGCTACCTGGAGTAAGTGGGTTGCCTTAATCACACAGCAAGCTTGAATAGGAAACCCAAATCGTCCAGGAATTGTAGAAGTGATCACAAACTGGCCCAAAGGCAAAGACTCCAGAATGCCACCAGAGGAGGTGGTGACAGGTGCTGAGGAAGCCCCTCTGTATAATGAAGTCTCAGATGATGAGAAACAGTATGTTCTGTTCACTGATGGATCTTGTCATATTGTAGGAAAGCATCGAAGATGGAAAGCTGCTGTGTGGAGTCCTACAAGATGAGTTGCAGAAGCCACTGAAGGACAAGGTGAATTGAGCCAGTTTGCAGAGATGAAAGCCATTCAGCTGGCTTTAGACATTGCTGAGCGAGAAAAATGGCCGGTACTTCATCTCTATACTGATTCATGGATGGTGGCAAATGCTCTGTGGGGGTGGTTATGGCAGTGGAAGCAGAGCAACTGGCAGCGCAGAGGCAAACCCATCTGGACTGCTGAATTATGGCAAGATACTGCTGACGGGCTAGGGAAACTAGTCGTAAAGGTACGTCATGTAGATGCTCATGTACCCATGAGTCGGGCCACTGAAGAACATTGAAACAATCAGGAAGTGGACCAGGATGCTAAGATTTTCCAGACAGATTTGGACTGGGAACATAAAGGTGAACTAGTTTTAGCTCAGTGGGCCCATGATGCTTCAGTTCATCAAGGAAGAGATGCAACATAGAAATAGGCCTGTGACCAAGGGGTGGATTTAACCATGGACGCTATTGTGCGGATTATCCACAATTGTGAAACATGCCAAAATTGAGCAAGCTAAAAGGTTAAAATCTTTGTGGTATGGGGGACAATGGTTTAAATATAAGTATGGGGAGGCTTGGCAAATAGACTATATCACATTCCCTCAAACCCGCCAGGGTAAGCGCTGTGTGCTTACAATGGTGGAAGGAAGCACTGGATGGTTGGAAACCTATGCCGTGCCCCATGCCACTGCCCGGAATACCATCCTGGGCCTTGAAAAGCAAGTCTTGTGGCGACATGGTACTCCAGAAAGAACTGAGTCAGAGAATGGGACTCATTTCAAAACCATTCTTATAAGTAATTTGGCAAAAGAACATTGCATTGAGTGGGTATATCATATCCCCTATCGTGCACCAGCTTCTGGGAAAATTGAGCAATAAAACGGATTGTTAAAAACTACCCTGAAAGCAATGGGGGGGTGGATCCTTTAAAAATTGGGACAAGCATTTAGCGCAAGCTACCTGGTTAGTTAACCCCAGGGGATCCATCAATCGAGCTGGTCCTTCTCAATCAGACCTTTTACATACTGTAGAAGGGGATAAAGTCCCTGTGGTGCATGAAAGGAATATGCTAGAGAAAACTGGGTTAGTCCTGCCTCAGGCAAAGGCAAGCCCATTGGTGGGACTGTTTTTCCTCAAGGACCTGAATGTACTTGGTGGGTGATGTTCAAGAATGAAGTTCAATGTGTACCTCAAGGAAATCTGACCATGGGTGAGAATACTTAATTCTGAGCTGTATGCTGTTAATTGTTATATACTACTAACAGTGTTCTATAGGTGTTTTTCAGGATAACATAGTAAGTGATGAAACCTGAGCCGGATTCATCAAGTGGCATTCAGCAAGACTCTTTGAGATGGACATGCTACATGTGGGGATGAACCACAATGAATGTCACACCTTTTTTCCTACTCTGAGAATCTGCTATGATAGATGAAAACATAAAATCATAGAATGGTTAGAGTTGGAAGGGACCTTGAAGATCATCTAGTTCCAACCCCCCTGCCATGGGCAGGGACACCTCCCACTAGACCACGTTGCTCAAAGCCCCATCCAGCCTAGTCTTGAACACTTCCAGGGAAGGGCCATCCACAACTTCCCTGGGCAACCCATTCCAGTCTCTCACCATCCTCACAGTAAAGAATTTCTTCCTAATATCTAATCTAAATCTCCCCTCTTTCAATTTAAAACCATTACCCCTCGTCCTATTGCTACACTCCCTGATAAAGAGTCCCTCCCCATCTCCTGTAGGCCCCCTTCAGGTATTGGAAGGCTGGGCTGCTATAACATCTCCCCGGAACTTTCTCTTCTCCAGGCTGAACGACCCCAACTCTCTCAGCCTGTCCTCATAGGAGAGGTGTTCCAGCCCCCTGATCATCTTCATGGCCCTCCTCTGGACTCATTCCAACAGGTCCATGTCCTTCCTGCGTTGAGGACTCCAGAGCTGGCCACAGTACTCCCGGTGGGGTCTCACCAGAGTAGAGGGGCAGAATCACCTCCCTCGACCTGCTGGCCACACTTCTTTTGATGCAGCCCAGGATGTGGTTGGCTTTCTGGGCTGTCAGCGCACATTGCTGGCTCATGTTGAGCTTCTCATCCACCAACACTCCCGAGTCTTTCTCCTCAGGGCTGCTCTCAATCCATTCTCTGCCCAACCTGTATTTGTGCTTGGCATTGCTGTGACCCAGGTGCAGGACCTTGAACTTAGCCTGGTTGAACTTCATGAGGTTTGCACGGGCCCACCTCTCCAGTGTGTCCAGGTCCCTCTGGATGGCATCCCTTCCACACAGCTTGGTGTCATTGGCAAACTTGCTGAGGGTGCATTCAATCCCACTGTCCATGTCTCCGACAAAGATGTTGAGCAGCACTGGTCCCAGTATTGACCCCTGAGGAACACCACTTGTCACTGGCTTCCACTTGGACATTGAGCCATTTGAGTGCGGCTATCTAGCCAGTTCCTTATCCATCATCCTTCCATCAAATCCATGTCTCTCCAATTTAGAGACCAGGATGTCATGCGGGACAGTGTCAAACGTCCAGGTAGATGACGTCTGTTGCTCTCCCCTTATCTACCATAGCTGTGGCAACATCGTAGAAGGCCACCAAATTTGTCAGGCATTATTTGCCCTTGGTGAAGCCATGGGGGCTGTCACCAATCACCTCCTTATTTTCCATGTACCTTAGCAGAGATTCCAGGAGGATCTGCTCCATGATCTTGCCAAGCACAGAGGTGAGACTGACTGGCCTGTAGTTCCCCGGGTCTTCCTTTTTTCCCTTTCTAAAAATCCTACAGTTATGAACTAAATGGACTTAGTGAACTTTTGTGTATAAAGATAAATCATAAATGAGTAACCTGCATGTATCTATCTATCTATATATGTGTGTATAGATCTGAGCACAACACATATGTTATGGAATAAGGGGTGGAATGTCCTGGCTTGAAGTAAAACAGAAACAACTTTCTGTTTAGTAATTTTACTTCTTAGCTAAGCCTCTTCTAACTCTCTGAAATTAACAGCATATTGTACAGAAAGTGTTCATTCTCAGAGTGATAGGAGCTATGTTTATAGTTAGTGCTGAGAAATGGTATGCAGAGAGGCTCCTGCTTATACTTATTGCTATAACAACCAAGGTCAGTTAATTTCGTTATTTGCCCCATTAGAGGGTTGGAAATGGAAAACCGTAGAGGGGTCCCACCTGCAGGGAGGAGCGGATAGGACAGGTGACCCAAACCTGACCAACTGGGGTATTCCATCCCATCTGCCCCGTGCTCAGTATAAAAGCTGAGGGATCAAAGGGTCAACCCTCTTTCTTCAATGGCCGACATCCGAGAAGGACCCTGTCTGTTCATCTGCCTTTGATTCCAATCCATGCATTCTTGACTCCAGATTTGGAACCCAGTTCCCATCCGTCGCTGAGTCCAGTCTGGGACTTCCCCAGTGCCTGCCGGTGACGTCATCCTGGGAGCTTGATACGGTTTTGTATATATTGTATCTATTTCATTATTTTCTTTTTAATTTTATTATTACTATTTCATTAAAGTATTTTAGTTCCTTCTAAACTCATAATTCTCTTTATCTCTCCTTCTCTCCTTGGAGTGAGAGGTGGGGGACAGCATCTGTCGTCCATCATTGGGCAATTTGGCTGAAACCACGACAAGCCATTTACCTGTATAGTAGAACTCCTCACTTTCTCAATTTATCTGTCACTTTCATAACAGCTCATAGCTTTTATAATTATTACTTCATTTTTATTGTTCTAATTTCTTTGATACTGAAAAAATTTGCGAAGGGATGCAATCATGTCTAGCCTATTTCTAACACCTCAGAGACCATATATTCTGATATTGTCATAACCATTTATACTGAGCACACTTACATAAATACAAATAGAAACCCAGAACATCGTATCTGGGAGACACTGTCATGCCTGCAAACAGCAAAAATATTTATTCAGATAATTTACAGTCAGAAGAAGTAAATTACCAGCATGCAAGACCCTGGAGGAATCTTATGGTTACAGCTTTGCCAAACAAAATACAAGGAAATAAGAGATTTTGGTCATGGATGCCAAGAGTGGTCTTAGGACTGACTTAAGCATAATACTTTTATCCAGTGAATTAGCCTATAATGTGTAAAAAAACCCCGCTAAACAGGGTCTATAAAATTGCACAGTAGTATACCTGTAAAGGTTATAGTTTGTTATTTAGATATTGAGTAATACCTTTATATTTACATGAGTATGAGTTCTGTAGCAAATATGCAAGAGCATCTTTTTTGTTTAAAACCATTTCTGCACTAAATGAGGTATTGTTCAGTGTAGAAAACAGTTTTTCCAGAGTTTTTAGCAATAAACTGGGAAATTTCTTGTAATCTCATAAAAAAGTCCTGTTGTATTTAAGGATTTTTTAAAAAGAATTAAATTTGTCATTTGTGAATTGCATTGAGTTTTCTGTGATTGTTCCTTACCTGACTGAGGAAGTTTAAAATTTTGTTATTCACCTTGAAAATAAATGTCTCTACTTCAAAGGGAAACTCTAAGAATAATCCACTTAACATTGTGAGGCACTTGTATGATAAGACAAATCTCATAGATAGATAACATTTCTCTTTTCAAAAAACCTTTATATAATAATGTAAATGATTGTTATGAAAAAAGGGGCATTAAAAACAATGAAGTGCTCCAAAGAAAAGAAAAATCAAAAAGAAGGATATTGTTTGAATACAGAAATTGGGAAAAGCATCTTTTAGTTTCTGTGTGTATTAATTCAAACCTTTTGCTATATTGTCTCTAAAACAGCAATAGCAGTGGTATCTCTTTCTGCAGGTTATAACACTTCTGTTCTAGCACAAGAAATGTTCATTTTTTTATTATTTGGTGTGTGCATCTTTATCAAATTATTTAAAAGAAAACTTCAGAACAAATAAACTTTCTTTTTTTACCTGTGACTAAACTGGATACAATTAGTGGCAGGACCAGCATTTGCAGCATTCTCATGAGTAGTTCTCCTGGAAATGAAAAGTACTTGACTTCTCTATAGCTCATCTTATATGATCGGAGAGAAAATCCAAGGATTATACCTGAAGAGAGGGAAAAGATATCATGACTTATTCTTCTAAAGTAGTAGTAACATCTGAACATGAATATCTGTATAGTACTTACTTGACGCACCTGATTGTAACATGCAGTTTTTACTATGCCCCAGATAGCTATTGAATCCAGTAAATTACAGTAAATTACTTTTTACTGTAACAGATTCAGAAGGTTATTTCTGTTGCTATTTTTTTAAATCTGGATTAATGTAAAAGGTACATCTTGAGCATTAATGAAAAGGAAATAGTCCCTGCTACTGCAGCTGAGTGCTTTGACTTCTGGGATTTTGAGTGTAATCATATATGCATACTGGCCACCAACCTTCAGAAGTCTTGTCCATGCCTGTTTTATCTGTGGGGCCTGATCCTGTAGATGTGCTTCAGATTGGATGAGATAACCAGGAGAGATTTACTTGAGAATCCCCTTGTGGCTAGGTCTTTACACAGCAAAACAGCATCAGGAGGTAAGTAGCTTTACACATGCCTACCTTCAGAAATACAGGCACTTGCAAAGAAGCAGCTAATTGGGGTTGGAAGGTCTTACTGGATGATTAAGTGGTGGGTTTTGATGCCTGAGGGAATGGGGTAAGGGAGTGCCTGAATCCATTTATCTTGCCGGGAACAGATAAATGGTGCTTGAGATAAATTTACAAATGGAAGCCATAGATAGGCTGATATGTGTCCGCAACTCAAACTTCTCAGCTAGCACTTCTCAGATTTTATCCTGTACTTGGCACCAACTGCTTTATTTGCTTATTTGGTAAATTATTTGGTTAATTGACACAACTAGTAACAATATACTGAGTGTTAAATGGTTTGGTGCCTATCTGATGTAGGTTTTCTATATCCAGCCAGGCAACACATGGCTGTAGCTGGAGCGCTCCTTAACCATACAGATGGTGAAACTGAACTATCCCTCTTTCCCACTCTTGACTCCATGTTCTTGCCCACTGCCTAGTACTGGCATTTGTGCTAATTGTGGCTGTTGGATCAGAGAATTGATCCTACTGCAAAACAATTTATTTTACTGGGTTATTTTTTGGCCAGGTCAATTCCCTGAGTTAATTTGTTTGCATGACTGCACAAGTTTTGGTACCTTCACAAGGGAATAGGTGAAGGTACCTTCACCTTCACCAATAGGGAAAAGGCACAAGAAATGTACCTTGGAGAAGGGTAGGACTGCCCTTTTTGGCAGATAGGCAGACTTAGTTTTCCTAAAACTTTTCATGAAACTGCATCCTCATTGATGTTAGGCAGCAGCGCACTCAAGCTCACTTCTAGAGCTTGTTAGAACTTGGTTATGTCCTGAAAATACCATAATATTGAACACTTGTGAAAATTGCTAGTTTCAATTCTTAATCACTTCGTGTTTTTTCTTTTTTAAGTCAGATTTTAGTTTGGTACATCCATACAGCAGATAATATCTTCATGCCAAATTTGACTAGCTAAAATATGCTGTTATGCCTCCTACAGTAGTTTATTGCTGATGTAAGGAAACATCTGTAACTCTGATCTTAGTGACCCCTGTCCATCTGATCATGCTGTTAGGGACTTCAGCAGATTGGTTAAGTTAGAGGAGTCCAGAAGTATCTTGTGTAGGACAGAAAATCTCAATATTACAGAATGGGAGAAAAGTGATTAGAGCCCAATTGGAACAAAGCATGGATTTCACACTATGGAAGAGAGTGGTGGGACTAGAAGGCATTTGTTTTAGTCTCATTCATGTTCTATGGACTCAAGTACTCAAAGTGCATTTTGCATAAATGATTTTTTAAGGTAAAAGTAGATCAGAAGTGACATAGAGGAAGTGCCTCTGAATTATTCTTGATTAAAAGACCTGCCTTAGAGTTCCCTTCTTTTCAATGAGGTTTTTAATTCCACTGCAGTGTTACTGATTATTTCCTTTTTATATGGGAAACACATTTCTCAGATATTAAGAATCCATCTGGGCCCTTTGTTTCTGTACTTAATGAGCACTACATTTTGACAACTGGATAACAAGCAAATAGAGCTAGACCAATTTCTTACTTAGGCCACAGTCCTGCAATTAGTTCCACATGGATTAATCTCTGCACTAGTACAAAGCCTCATGATGTTAGTAAGGGTTTCTGAGGCTGCTATAAGAACTAGTCCTTATGCTATGCTATAAGGGCTTGATTATCTGGTCCACTACTGTCCAAGCACTACAAAGTAGCCTAAGAGAGAATCAGGGCCCGAGTAGATGGTTGTTTGAATTAATATTACTGGAAGTGAGAGTAAGTTTCTGAAGCTCCGTGTAAACCTGTTGAGCTAAAAAATTATTCCTCTTTTTTTGTCCTAATGTGCTCTGCACATAATTACAGAGTTGCCCAGCACAGCAGTTTACAAAAAGTATTTCTGCAACATGGAAAAAATGTGCCCTGCTGGTGTATTCTGGTGAACTGGGTCAACACTCAATAGTTACTAATTCTTCAGCCTTAATCTTAGCACTGCTATTAATTTATATGCAATCATGCCTAAGCCATAAGAACCTTTCTCTGACTCAGTTTCCCTACTTGTAAAATAGGTATAGAAGTTGTTGCTTCACAAATCTTTCTAAAAATTAATTTTGTTCACATAATGTTCTTAGCAGCACAAGGAATTTAAGCAAATTATTTCCTCTTTGGAGACTGTGATGATGAAAGCAGAACACCATGATTTTACTAGTCTCTCTTCACTTTAGAATATACGGAGATGAGACTTCATTTTCCATTCTGAGTTTAAATACCTGGATACTGGATATTACATAGTGTCTGTCAAAGTTTTATTAGCAAAAAATTATGAACTTGAAACAGAAAAGTCAAACTTGGCAAGATAGATTTGATTTCTTAGAATTCACTTCTCAGAGCCAACATTCACAGGTTTTAAATAGTGAGATAACAGCATACAATGATAATTTAAAGATAGATACAATGACAAGGTATCAAACTAAAATCAGGAAGTAAGACCTGATAGGAGATACTAAAACTTTGGAAGCTGTGCACTATTTCAACAACCATCCACATCTGTGTGTGTGGTAAGAGTTCACAATCAAGACTGAGAAGATAAAATACTGGAGCTGGCCTTTCTCAGTAAAAGTTTTAAATACCTCCAGGGATGATAACTCAACCACTTCCCTGGGCAGCCCATTCCAATGCTTAATAACCCTTTCAGTGAAGAAATTTTTCCTAATAGCCAATCTGAACCTCCCCTGGCACAACTTGAGGCCATTTCCTCTCATCCTATCACTTGTTCCTTGGGAAAAGAGACTGACACCTGTCTCGCTACAACCTCCTTTCAGGTAGTTGTAGAGAGCTATAAGGTCTCCCCTCAGCCTCCTTTTTTCCAGGCTAAACAACCCTGGTTCCCTCAGCCGCTCCTCATAAGACTTGTTCTCTAGACCCTTCACCAGCTTCGTTGCCCTTCTTTGGACACACTCGAGCACCTCAATGTCTTTCCTGTAGTGAGGGGCCCAAAACTGAACACAGTACTCGAGGTGGGGCCTCACCAATGCTGAGTACAGGGGGACAATCACTTCCCTAGTCCTTCTGGCCACACTATTCCTGATACAAGCCTTTTTGGCCACCTGGGCACGCTGCTGGCTCATATTCAGCCAACTGTTGACCAACACCCTCAGGTCCTTTTCTGCCAGGCAGCTTTCCAGCCACTCTTCCCCAAGCCTGTATCACTGCATGGGGTTGTTGTGACCCAAGTGCAGGACCCGGCACTTAGCCTTTATAAATCTCATACAGTTGGCCACAGCCCATCAATCCAGCCTGTCCAGATCCTTCTGTGCTGACACATACAAGCAATCTGGACAGACTGAGAGGAAGGATTTCCCATTGTACAGACTGTTGCCATATCAGTTTTAAGTATTACTGGAATCCTTTATTTATGTTTGATTTATCATTCAGTGAATTCTTTTGGTAAGAAATTTAGGTTCATGACTAAAATTTATGGAATCACGTTACCATCTTTTTAAAAGGATAGCTAGCATTCTTTCAGTCCCTAGCTGTTTGATTTTGCTAGTTGGGCCACTTCATCTCTAAAACCCTCAATATAACTAAATAGATGGAACCTTCCATCTGATCAACAGTCTCTTTCAACACATGAATTTCAAGAAGTGTTTTATTTCAGTTGATTTAAAAGAGGTCTGATGTAAGCCTTTTCATTGCCTAACTTCTTGTGTGTTGTCATTTGAAGGATACAGTGGGTGGTCTGTGATTCTGAAAATGTTGTAGCATAGAGGATTCATTTAGATGTAGCCTCCATATAGGTTATGATAACTCTCTTATTGCTGTTAGGCGTTATTCAGGATGGCAGAATATCCCTATCTTAAAGGTCACAAAAATGGCAAAGGGAAACTGGCACCTGAAAAAATGCTTAATTACAGAGTAAGTACCCAAGTCCAAATTGTGACCTTCAATGTACCTCTAGATAAAAAAGCTTAGTTGTGATAAATCTATAAAGGTAATGGTCACTTATCCATTTGTTTTGGAAGACCCCTCACTTCTCACCATTCTGCTTGTGTTTCTCTCAGAATTGCCATGACCTAAACATCTATTTGCCTAATTCCATGCTAAGTCCCAGGGATCTAGAAACTGACCATGTTTGTCACACCCATGCAAAGAATTACCTGGATTTTGGATGACCTGTGTTCCTATTCTTGCTCCAAGGATTACTTCACAACCTGGGGCTCCCTGTTATAGATGAGTGTTTTAGCCATTAGGTAAAACGTCTTTTTTTTCTCTCTTGGCATATGTATTTGCCTTTAGAAGTCTTGCATTTCCTTCTGCCTGAGGATACAACTTTTAAAGGAATGGTGGAATTGCATCCTCCTGTAACTCGCCTTTTGAAGGGAAAAGAGTGAATCAATTCCTCAAGCACTGCTGACACCATTCCCAAGGTGAGGGCTCTTGTGCTTCTGGATCTTCATTGGGTGAAAGTATGGTCCTGACTCAATCAGAAAGGAGGGGGAGTAGGAATGTAATCCTGTTTGTTTATTTTCTCCTAGCAAGTTTTAGGCAGTTAAATGATTAGTTTGTGGACTTCTGGGGTTACCCTTTTTGAGTTTCCTAGCTCTTGCCCATGCACTAAAAAGACATCCGGCTCTGAGATTTGAATTCCATATGCAGCTTCCTTTGCTTACATTTTAGGCTTTGAAGGACTAGACTGTACATCCATGTTTGTTTAATTTATGTATTCCCAAGTCAAAATTATTTTAAAAGACATGAAAATGTATGCAGTAGTCTTATTTATCAACTGTCTTTGGTTAGTACTCCCAGGAATTCCCTGCTATATTAATACAAAGGCAATTTTAGTCTTTTGCCTTATTGCTCCAAAGCTCCAGGTTGAATGGGGCTGTATTATGCTGAAAAAAAAATATATGACAAAATATGCTAAATCCCAAAGATGTTGATTTCTAATCTGAAACTGAATGAAATACAAAATCTGAACGGAATGCCCAGTAATTGAAAGAAATTGGGAGGATGGACAGAGAATATACACAACTAATGTAACTGCATGGATTATTTTACACAGTTGCTGGTTGCAGAACATGTGATTTTTTTTAACAAGGCATGACAAAATAAAAAAGTCAATATCTCTCAGCTGCTATTTATCCTCATTTAAAAGTCAGTGCTACAGTACAGAGTATCAGAATGCCTGCATTTCACAGAATGATATGGGGTTGGAAGGGACCTCTGGAGATCATCTAGTCCAACCCCCCTGCCAAAGCAGGTTCACCTGGAGCAGGTTGCACAGGATGGTGTCCAGGTGGGTTTTGAATATCTCCAGAGAAGGAGACTCCACCACCTCTCTGGGCAGCCTGTTCCAGTGCTCTGTCACCCTCAAAGTAAAGAAGTTTTTCCTAATGTTCAGATGGAATTTCCTGTGTTCAAGTTTGTGCCCGTTGCCCCTTGTCCTGTTGCTGGGCACCACTGAAAAGAGCCTGACACCATCCTCTCAACACTTGCCCTTTAGATATTTATAAGCAGTGATGAGATCCCCCCTCAGCCTTCTCTTCTCCAGACTAAAAAGACCCAGGTCTCTCAGCCTTTCCTCATAAGAGAAGTGCTCCAGTCACCTGATCACCTTTGTAGCCCTCCGCTGGACTCTTTTCAGCAGTTCCTTGTCTTTCTTGAACTGGAGAGCCCAGAACTGAACACAGTACTCCAGATGGGGCCTCACCAGGGCAGAGTAGAGGGGCAGGATAACCTCCCTCTACCTGCTGGCCACACTCTTGATGCACTCCAGGATGCCATTGGCCTTCTTGGCCACAAGGGCACATTGCTGGCTCATGTTCAACTTGCTGTCCACCAGGACTCCCAGGTCTTTTTCAACAGAGCAGCTTTCCAGCGGGTCAGCCCCTAACCTGTACTGATGCATGGGGTTATTCCTCCCCAGGTGCAGGACCCTACACTTGCCCTGGTTGAATGTCATAAGGTTTCTCTCCGCCCATCTCTCTAGCCTGTCCAGGTCTCGCCTTTTGGTGTGTCAGCCACTCCTCCCTGTTTTGTGCCATCAGCAAACTTGCTGAGGGTACACTCTGTCCCCTCATCCAGGTCTTTGATGGATATGTTGAACAAGACCGGACCCAGTACTGACCCCTGGGGAACACTGCTAGCTACAGGCCTCCAACTGGACTTTGCACCTTTGATCACAACCCTCTGAGTTCTGCCATTCAGCCATTTCTCAGTCCACCTCACTGTCCACTCATCTAACCCACACTTCCTAAGCTTACCTATGAGGATGTTATGGGAGGCAGCGTCAAAGCCTTGCTAAAGTCAAGGTAGACAACGTCCACTGTTCTCCCGTCATCCACCCAGCCAGTCATGCCATCCTAGAAGGCTATCGGATTGGTCAAGCTTGATTTCCCCTCGGTGAATTCATGTTGACCACTCCTGATAGCCTTCTCTTCCTCTACATGCTTAGAGATGACATTCAGGATGAGCTGTTCCATCACCTTTCCAGGGATGGAGGTGAGGCTGACTGGCCTTTTTGAAGAATGGAGTGACATTGGCTTTCCTCCAGCCCTCAGGCACCTCTCCTGTTCTCCATGGAGAGCAGCTTTGCAATAACATCTGCCAGCTCCCTCAGCACTCGTGGGTGCATCCCATTGGGGCCCATGGAGTTGTAGGTGTTGAGTTTGTCTAAATGATCTCTAACTCAATCCTCCTCAACCAAGTGAAACTCTTCCTTTATCCAGACTTTTTCTCTTACCTGCAGGGTCTGGGGTTCCTGAGGGCCTGCCTTACCTGCAAAGAAGGCATTCAGTAATTCTGCCTTCTCTGCATCCTCCATCACCAGGGCACCCACCTCATTCAGCAGCAGGCCTACATTTTCCCTAGTCTTCCTTTTGCTACTGATATACTTGAAGAAGCCCTTCTTATTGTCCTTGACATCCCTTGCCAGGTTCAATTCCAAGTGGGCCTTAGCATTCCTCGTTGCATCCCTGCATACTCTAACAACGTTCTTATATTCCTCCCAAGTGGCCAGTCCCTTTTTCCACATTCTATAAACTTCCTTCTTCCATCTGAGTTATTCCAGAAGTTCCTTGCTCATCCATGCAGGTCTCATGCCTCCTTTGCCTGATTTCTTGCTCTTAGGCATGCACCAATCTTGAGCTTGAAGGAAGTGGTTCTCAAATATTAACCAGCTCTCTTGGATCCCCCTACCTTCTAGAGCCCTATCCCATGGGATTCTTCCAAGTAGGTCTTTGAAGAGGTCAAAGTTAGCTCTCCTAAAGTCCAGGGTTGTAACCCTACTTATTGCCCTGCTTCTTCCACACAGGATCCTGAACTCCACCACCTCATGGTCACTGCAGCCAAGGCTGCCCCCAACCTTCACATCCCCAACCAGACCTTATTTGTTAGCATAAGGTCCAGCAGCACACCTCTCCTTGTTGGCTTCTCCACCACCTGTATCAAAAAGTTATCAGCAGTGCTCTACAGAAACCTCCTGGACTGCATATGCCTGGCTTTGTTGCTTTTCCAGCAAATATCAGGATGATTGAAGTCCCCCATGAGAACCAGAGCCTGTGATTGCAAGGCTACTTTCAGCTGTCTGTAGAAGGCCTCATCAACTTCTCCATCCTGATCAGGTGGCCTGTAGTAAACACCCACGAGAGTGTTGCCCATATTAGCCTGCCCCATAGTTCTTACCCATAAGCTCTTGACTCATTCTTTATCCACTCTTAGGTGGAGCTTGGTATGTTCCAGTTGCTCTCTCATGTAGAGAACAACTCCACCACCTCACCTTGCTGGCTTGCTTTTCCTAAAAGGTATGTAGCCATCCATGACAGCATTCTAGTAACGTGAGCTATCCCACCATGTCTCTGTAATTGCAATGAGATCATGGCCCTGTGACTACACACAGATCTCTAGCTCTTCCTGTTTATTCCCCATGCTGTGTGTGTTGGTGTACAGGTATTTCAGAGAGGTAATCAAGCATGCGGATTTCCCTGGAGGGGAGCAAGAGCATCCACCATAGCCATACACATCCTTGATGTGGTTTGCCTTCTGGTTCTCATCTTGGGAAGCAGCCAAGGAAAATTTGTTGCTGCTCTGGTTGGCTTTGCTTATTCCCCAGTTGGATGTGATGGCATTGCCAGTTTGGACTCCACCCCCCGAGTCCTTCAGTATAAAGCCCGCCTCACCAAGTTGGCCAGACTGCTGCCAAAGATTCCCTTGCATCTCCTAGACAGGTGGATTCCATCCCTCCCTAGCAGGTTATAGTCATCAAAGAATGTCCCATTGTCATAAATGCCAAAACCCTTGTAAGGGCACCAGCCACATAGCCAGAAGTTGATAGGCATTATCCACCTGTTTCTGGCTGCCTCCTTTCCTCCAACTGTTAAAATGGAAGAAAAGATAACTTGGGCACTAATATTTTTCACCTGCACTCCCAGGGCTTTATAGACTTCCTTATTTCTGCCCAGGTTCTGGCTTGCAGTGTCATTCATGCCCACATGAAAGAGTAACAGTGGATAGTAGTCCATGCTACTGGACTGGACTGCTACTGGATGAGGGAAAGGCTGTGGATGTTGTTTACCTGGGCTTTAGTAAGGCCTTTGATACAGTCTCCCATAGTATCCTCCTGGAGAAACTGGCTGCCCGTGGCTTGGATGGGAGTACTCTCTGCTGGGTTAAAAACTGGCTGGAGGGCCGGGCCCAGAGAGTGGTGGTGAATGGAGTTAAATCCAGTTGGCAGTCCGGCATGAGTGGTGTTGCCCAGGGCTCGGTATTGGGGCCGGTTCTCTTTAACAACTTTATCAATGATCTGGATGAGGGGATCAAGTGCACCCTCAGTAAGTTTGCAGATGACACCAAGTTGGGTGGGAGTGTCGACCTGCTTGAGGATAGAAAGACTCTGCAGAGGGATCTGGACAGGCTGGATCGATGGGCCAAGGCCACTAAGATGAGGTTCAACAAGGCCAAGTGCCGGGTCCTGCACTTGGGTCACAGCAACCCCATGCAGCGCTACAGGCTTGAGGAAGAGTGGCTGGAGAGCTGCCTGGCAGAAAAGGACCTGGAGGTGTTGGTTGACTGTCAGCTGAACATGAGCCAGCAGTGTGCCCAGGTGGCCAAGAAGGCCAACAGCATCCTGGCCTGTATCGAGAACAGTGTGGTGAGTAGATCTTGGGAGGTGATCGTCCCCCTGTACTTGGCACTGGTGAGGCCCCACATCAAGTACTGTGTCCAGTTTTGGGCCCCTTACCACAAAAAAGACATTGAGGTGCTGGAACATGTGCAAAGAAGAGCAACAAACCTGGTGAGGGGTCTATAGAATAAGTCTTATGGGGAGAGGCTGAGGGAGCTGGGGTTGTTCAGCCTAGAGAAAAGGAGGCTGAGGGGAGACCTTATAGCTCTCTACAACTACCTGAAAGGAGGTCATAGAGAAGCGGGGGTCTGTCTCTTCTCCCAAGTCACAGGCGATAGGACAAGAGGAAACGGCCTCAAGTTGTGCCAGGGGAGGTTCAGATTGGATATTAGGAAAAATTTTTTCACTGAAAGGGTTATTAAGCATTGGAATGGGCTGCTCGGGGAAGTGGTTGAGGCACCATCCCTGGAGGTATTTAAAAGACGGGTTGACATAGAGCTTAGTGACATGGTTTAGTGATGTTTTTTTTATCAGAGTTAGGTTGATGGTTGGACTAGATGATCTTAAAGGTCCCTTCCAACCTAGACAATTCTATGATTCTATGCTCTTGACAAGTTGCGGCACCCTCTCAGCAATGTCTTGGACCTTAGCTCCTGGAAGGCAGCATACCTCTTGTGACTCCCTGTCAGGTTGGCACCTCAGTGCCCTTTAACAGTCACCCACTACTTGCACTTGTCATTTCTTTTTGCAGTATCCCCTGTGTGCTGCTGGTGCAGTTTCCCCTTGCAGGTCTTGCTAGTGGGTGTCTATAGCTGTTAAAGCTTCATATCTGTTTATGGTTGTGATGCTGGAGGGTGGAGACTGAAGCGGAGTCCCACTTTTGTGGGTCACCAGGGTCCAAGGTGCCTCATTCTCAGTGGCGTCTGCTGCAGGAAATGGTTATGGAACCACCTATCTATGTCTGGGCTCCTCTAATACTGCACAGCCTTTTAATTGTTTCCTGCAACTTGGCTACTTGATGTGACAGATCAGCAACCTGTGCACACCTTATGCAGGTACTTACCTTTTCACCAGGAGAAGGTGAGAAATCTTACTTTTTTAGAAGCCTTATCAAAATCCAGAAGATCTAATTTCTTTATTTACCTCTCTTAAATATTGGATTTCTTTCTATAGTTTTTCAAATGCACTTTATCTTGATTCACTTAAAGAGATAAATATTTTATAAAACTGTTTTTTCTTTGATATCATAAAATCTCTGGATACTTTTAGATGACTGTTTTTCTTTTCAAGAAATTATGTAAGAAATTTAAGACAGATGAATGAAAGTTTCAGGAATTCATAAACAACTGAACATGCTGTCTTCAGCAACACCTTCATTTTGGCCAACTTGAAGGTGTTCCAGTGCAGATGACAACTCATTCTAGCTTTACAATAGCTAAGGTGCTAGTAAGAATCTAACAATGTTAAACATTTACTGAGCATACAAGTCATTGGCACCTTGCTTATGATTTTGTACTGCTTTGCAGTTACCATAGTGACTACAGTGCACACCTACTGAAAAGTGGAAAGGACTGGCAAACCCTAATACTAGATCATTTGCTACTGAAATGTCTTTTTAGTCCCCTTTGATGCTCATACAAACACAAATTGTTTATTGATAGGCTTTAAGATGACCACTGTTTCTGTTGTAACATATCTTTTCATTGCATGACTGTCATATTCTACTAGCATTCAGGGAAATTTCTTGTAAAATCTCTTAGAAACCATGTAAACATCCTAAATATCCCATGCTATTACTGTACTGCATTCCACCCAGGATAGCCTTGAAATCTACTTTGTAAGAACCGGTATTACATAAATAAATTTAAATTGAATTTCTAAAGAGAGTTTTGAGAAGCTCACCAGTGCCTACATTTTCACAAGCTGTATGAAGAGTGCAGTGAATATATGTTCCTCTGAATTGTTTTATGACTGCTCAGAAATGTTACTTTTCAGCACCACTTTGCAAGTCCACTGATTTGACAATTTAGAGCAAATAAGAAGGTAGCAAGGTTTTATTTAGCACATTTTGTACCTTTACTGTGTATATATGCACAGCTACTGTCTCCAGAATGCACAATTGTGATTCACAACGTAGCCAACTGTATTGCTGTTACTCTGTGCCACATATGGCAGTTCAACAACCACTGCTATTTCATTTCAGTAATGCCAGTGTACGATAAGAAATTAAGATTGTGATAATAAATTAACATAATTTTATTTTGAAAGTAACTGCCCAAGTAGCATATGTGGGGGACTGCGGCGGGTCCGTGGAACCCTTGATTGTGGGAATGGAGTCAGGAGTTGACCTTGCAGAGATTAAAGTATATCCTTGAGAAAGAAGGGAGTAGAAAACATCCTGAGAAGTAAAACAACTTTTAGGTACCAGCTGGGGACTGACAAGATAAGGAGTAGTTTTGATGTTTTGCAAGAGACAACCAATGATATATTGTTATAACAATATGTAACCAATAGTAAAAGAACACATGTGTTAAGAAAGAATATATAAGAATATACGTGTGCTAATAAAGGTGGACTGTTACTGCTTGAACTGCTGAAGATTGCTGTCCGTGTCGTTTGCCCGTCTCAACAACAACGACAACTGGTGACCCCGACGTGATTCTGCATAGGAAAAAAGAAGGCTGGAGATAGCTGTGGAGACGGAGCCCAGTATAGCTGAGAGCGGCGGGGAGAGCTGCTGATTGATCCGGATCGTGAATAAGACACCTGGAGAGGTGAGCTACTGGGAACATGGGAGGGAACTTGTCCAAAGAAGAGGGTATCATACTCTCTATGTGGCAGTTGCTTTTGAAACGGCGAGGCGTGGACCTCCCCGAGTTGACTTTACGGAAAATGCTGCTCTGGGGCAAAAGACAAGGCACTGAAGTTACCACTGTCACAGCGTTTAGTGTATCACAGTGGAAAGACTTGGGTGATAAATTGTTCGATGGTGCTACGAGAGGCTCCAAAGAAGCGACTGAACTACTAACAACGTGGCGTTTGCTACTAGAGACTTTGAAAGGGTTTAAAGAGCAGAGGGAACAAGCGGAGACTGCGGGAAAAAATGAGTCGCCTGATCCTTTCAGGCCGGACTTAAAAGGAGGGGCGGAGCCATCTGCGGTCCCAAAACCCCCGGTCCTAAAACCCCCTGTTACCAAGAAAGAAGACGGGGGGGGGGTGTGGTGTGTGTGTGTGTGTGCTGATGTGGGGGGGGGGGCTGCGGCTTTCCGAAGGAAAAAAGTATAAGTATGTGCTGCCCCGAGAACAGATAGAAGCGGCAAGAGACTCGCATAAACAAGCGGCAGATTCGGGATATGTGTGGCCGCAGGAGGGACTCCCTGTATTTAAGTCAGGAGAGTGTGTGCAACCCTCTGCTCCGCCAGTGCCGATTGCGGAAGAGCAAAAAGCGCGGCCGTCGCTTAACCCCTTTTTGTATCCACCTCTGCCAGAGGATTCGGACGTTAATGTTGATCAGGATGATCCTATGACAGGGCAAAATGAGCTTGAGGAGGTAGTCCCTGAGAATCCGGGTCCCCCTTTGCACACCCCTGCGCCAGTAAAACGTTCCGAGCAAGGGGGGGCAGAGTGTAGACCAAAATACCCTCGTACTTGGGATTTACCTCCAGCCTCGATTACGGTTAGACCGCGAAATCCTGTGCGATTCTGGAAAAAGGTCAAAGCTAAAGCTATGGAGTTGGGCGACTGGGATTTATCAGAGAATATATCCGTTCCCCTCACCACTGATGAACCTTTGAATGTTGAGACTGCTGGGCCTGCAGCATTTCCTGTGGTGTATCATGACCCAGCTGCAGGGGAGCCTCATGAGCATGCTACTTATTCCTGGAAGGTGATTCAGGATTTACAAAAGGCCACTGCCCAGTATGGCCCCAACTCCCCTGCAGTAATGCAACTGATACGATTATTGTCAATGGAAGCTATGACCCCTTATGATATTACTCATATTGCTCAGATCATTTTTCAACCTGTGCAGCTTGCAGTGTTTCGAAATATTTGGCAGCAAAGGGCTGAGGCTCAGGCCGTAGCAAATCTGCAGTTTCCACAGGGTGATCCTCGCTATGGCAATGGTGCTGATGTTTTAATGGGTGCTGGGCAATTCAATAACCCACAGCATCAAGCGCAGTGGCCCCCCTTGGTGCTTGAACAAGTAAAAAATATAGGCATCGAGGCAATAATTCGCACTGCAGAATTGGCAGAACCAAAACAAAAATATACCACCATTAAACAAGGCACTCGAGAACCATTTCTCTCCTTTGTTGAAAAGTTACAAGCTGCTGTTGAACGTCAAATGTTTGATGCGCGCCTCCGTGAAATGTTAGTGAAACAATTGGCTCGCGACAATGCTAATGCGGACTGTCAAAAAATAATTGAGGCATTACCAGGAGACCCAACCTTAGAGGCAATGATTACTGCTTGTGCCAAGGTTGGATCTGTGGAGCATAAAATGACTGCACTCGCTGCCGCAATGGCAGCCATGTGAGTACAGGGCCAAAAATGCTATGGCTGTGGTCAAACAGGTCATGTAAAAGCTGAATGCTCCAAGAAAAAAACGGGAGGAACTGGCTCGGGAAAAGTCAATATGGTGGGGGACACAGCAGAAATGAATTGCTATAGGCGTGGAAGGGTTGGACATGTTGCTAAGCAATGTCACTCTAAATATCACCTTAATGGCCAACCATTACAGCCGGGAAACGGCAAGAAGAGCGCGAAGGGGCGCGTGCAGACACAAATGCCCCATACGCAAATGCCCTACAATCCTGGCAACCCATTTCTAGGGTCAGTGCAGACGCAACCCTCTGTGACAAGCTATCAGGGAAAACCAGTGGATCAGCCGGGATGGATGTATCCACCGCCCACACAGTGACTATAACGACTCAAGGGGTGCACAAAGTGCCCTTAGATGCCTGGGGACCAATTGGTAGGGGACTGAGTGCTTTACTAATAGGAAGATCAAGTACCACCCTACAAGGACTCATGGTGCATGTGGGAGTTATTGACGCTGATTTCACAGGACAAATTTGTGCTATGGTATCAACAGCAACCCCACCGGTAACAATAGAAAAAGGAACACGTTTAGCTCAACTTGTGCCATTAATGAGTTGTGTCCCCAGGACTGAACAGGTTGTTCGCGGTGACGGCGGATTTGGATCAACAGGAAAACCACTTATTTTCTGGACTCAGACAGTGTCGGAGAAACGGCCGCAAACGATCTGTACACTCATGATGAACAGCGTTACCCCCGATCAGGTGAAACTGACTGGGTTACTCGATACAGGGGCGGATGTGACTATCATCTCACTGCGCGAATGGCCGAATACTTGGCCTTTGGCCTCAAACACCTTGGGGGTGGCAGGACTTGGAGGAGTTGCAAATAGCTTAATATCAGCCAAACCGATTACGATTGTTAATTCTGAAGGTCAAAGGGCTACGGTGAGACCTTATGTGACCTCGGCCCCATTAAATTTGTGGGGAAGGGATTGTTTAGGACAATGGGGAGTACGGATAACAACGGATTTTCAGTAGGGGTCACTGTATTGCAGGGCATTTCTCGACCCACTCTGGCATTAAGATGGTTAACTGAAAGACCAGTGTGGGTCGATCAGTGGCCTCTCAGTCAAGAAAAACTCACTGCCCTGCAGTCTCTCGTAGCAGAACAACTAGCTGCAGGACACATAGAGGTCTCACACAGCCCTTGGAATACCCCTGTGTTTGTTATAAAGAAAAAATCTGGAAAATGGAGATTGTTACATGATCTGAGGAAGATTAATGAGGTTATAGCAACCATGGGAGCTTTACAACCTGGATTACCCTCTCCCACCATGATTCCGATGCAATGGGAAATTGTTGTAATGGACTTGAAAGATTGTTTCTTTACGATTCCTTTAGCAGATCAAGATATGGAGAAATTTGCCTTTACTGTACCATCCATAAACAATATGGAACCTGCAAAAAGATATCATTGGAAGGTGTTACCGCAAGGTATGAAAAACTCACCCACAATTTGCCAGTGGTTCGTGGCAAAGGCATTGAGTCCAGTACGTGCTTTGTTCCCATCAGGTTATTGCTATCATTATATGGATGACGTTCTGTTAGCTGCAGCAACTCCACAGGAGTTAATTGAGATGGAGAACAAAACACGGGAATCTCTGTGCCAATATGGACTAATTGTTGCGCCTGAAAAGGTGCAGCGGCAGCAACCATGGCTCTATTTAGGTATGAAAGTCTTAACTCAAATGGTGATGCCACAACCCATACAATTGCAAGTGGAAGTGAAAACATTAAATGACGTGCAAAAATTAGCAGGGATGATTAATTGGATTCGACCCTACGTGGGGATTCCTTCTTCTAAATTGCAACTGTTATTTGAACTACTGCAAGGAGACACAGATATTTCTGCCCCACGCACCTTGACGGTAGGTGCACAAAAAACAATTGCAGACATTGAGCGAGCAATTAGCAGCAAACATGTATGGAGAATTGAACTGACAGTGCCTGTCCAGGCAATCATTTTGATTGACCAGTTGGTACCCTTTGCCATGATTGCACAATGGCATGAGAAGTGGGATGATTCTCTACATGTTTTGGAATGGGTTTTCTTGCCAAATAAAACAAAAAAGACAGCCCCTGGCCTTTTTGAGCTGGTGGCTCAAGTAATTATAAAAATCAGGACACGCTGTATGGAATTAATGGCGAGAGACCCGGAAAAAATTGTACTCCCAGTGCAGAGTGATTATTTTGAATGGTGCATGGCCAACAGCTCTGCTTTACAAGCAGCCATGATGAACTATACAGGGCAAATAAGTTATCATTTGCCCTCACATCCATTGGTCAAACTAGGAAGTCAGGTGAGATTTGGTCAGAAACAATTGAGTCAATTGGATCCGGTAGAGGGACCCACGGTGTTTACGGATGGATCAGGGAAAACCGGAAAAGCGGCCATCGTTTGGAAAGACGGACCACAATGGCAGCATAAAATTGAACATCAAGAAGGCTCACCACAAGTGGTTGAACTTAGGGCGATGGCCATGGTGTTTCAAAACTTCCCTGGCCCAGTAAACATCATAACGGATTCTGCTTATGTGGCTGGACTGGTACAACGATTGGATAAAGCTGTGTTAGGGCATGTGTCTAATGAAACGCTGTTTGGGGTTCTGAAGCTATTATGGTTGGAAATTCAGAAACGTCACTATGAATATTATGTCATGCATATTAAAAGTCACACTACGTTACCGGGTTTTATAGTGGAAGGAAATGCAAAAGCAGATGCTTTGGTGTCCGCAGTGGCATTAGGACCTGTTCCCGACATTAAACAACAGGCAATAGCTTCACATCGCTTTTACCATCAGGGCTATCGGGCCCTGAAACGTCAATTTCATATTTCCAATTCTGAGGCACGTGCCATTGTTGCTGCATGCCCTGATTGTCAGGGCCATCATGTCCCTATTTACTATGGCACCAACCCTCGTGGCCTCCGTGCCTTGCAGATCTGGCAGACTGATGTTACGCACGTACCCGAATTTGGGCGTCTGAAATACGTGCATGTCTCTATAGATACTTTTTCATCAGCTCTTGTTGCCACTGCTCATACTGGGGAATCTGCACGTGATGTCATCCGCCATTGGCAACGTGCATTTTCCATTTTAGGTGTTCCCCAACAAGTTAAGACAGACAATGGCCCGGCTTACGTGTCTCAGAAAGTTGCATTATTTTTGCAGCTTTGGGGGATATCCCATGTTACTGGAATTCCCCATTCTCCCACAGGACAAAGCATTGTAGAACGAGCCCACGGTACACTCAAGCGCTTCCTCCAAAAACAAAAAGGGGGAATGCTGGGTGAACCACCTGATGCACGATTGGCTAAAGCTACATATGTTTTAAATTTTTTACAGGTTTCTGATGATTCTCCGACCCCAACACCGCCCATCCTTTGCCATTTCAATTCCCTGGTAACTCAGGAGGGGGTGGGGCCAGGGGCAAAGGTGTTAGTGCGGGATCTACATACGGGTCAATGGATGGGTCCGTATGATCTATTAACCTGGGGAAGAGGTTATGCTTGTGTTTCCACAGATCACGGGCCGCAATGGATGCCGGCACGGAATGTGAAGCCTGTGTTATCTTCCTCATGATGTGTGCTGTGGTCAACGCATTTTGGATGCCAACGCAGACAAGGACCAACGTATGGATCACTCTAGCCAACATGACTGGCCAGGATTCCATATGTCTGGCCACTACATCACCAGAGAATCCATTTATTACGTGTCTCGTTGGTGTTCCAGTGGACAAGTGGCCGGTACCGCATGAAGCATGGGCAACTTTTCAGAACGAGTCATTGGTTAATACATGGGACGCATGGGTGCCTTATTTGCCTAAAGTGCCTTTGGAACCTCAAGAGCTTGAACTTTTGGGATCTATAAAAATGGACTATTGTCTGTATTTCAATTATACAGGAAAGAATCAATCCCTGGCATGGGTGGTAAATTCAAGTATGACAATTTACAGAAATTCAAGTGTATGGTGTAACTTTACCTCCCCAAATATTTCTTGATCCTCAAATGTCCTTTTGGCGCTACCCCCGGGGATATTCCTGATATGTGGAGATCGAGCCTGGGGAGCCATACCTTCTCACATAAAAGGAGGACCATGCAGTTTGGGACGCTTAACATTGTTAACTCCTAATACGTCCATGATTTACCAACATCGCTATTATAAAAAAAAGCTAAGAGGAGCCTCCATGCTTACAATGAAGACTGTGATGACCAAGTCACTTTTTGGAATAAGGGTGAAATATGGGCAGCCTCCATGTTTGTACCAGGAGCAGCTGCTGCCAAAGCATTAAGTACCTTGAATAAGTTAGGATGCTGGCTAGCAAAGCAAATGAATGCAACCTCTACGGCATTAAGCAATTTACTATTAGATGTAGACTCAGTTAGGCATGCTATGTTATAAAATAGAGCGGCAATAGATTTTTTGTTATTAGCTCAAGGACATGGATGTGAGGATATTGATGGAATGTATTGCATGAACTTGTCAGATCACTCTGAATCAATTCATAAAAGCATACAGTTGTTAAAGGAAGGAGTACAAAAGCTGCAAGTTGACAATGGATGGGATTGGTTGAACAGATTGTTTAGTGGATGGGGACTGTCGGGATGGTTGTTGTCAGTAGTAAGAACGGGATTAGTTATTTTATTGATTGTTGTAGTTGTGCTATTAATGTTGCCATGTGTCATCTCCTTGCTGCAAAGGGCCCTGCAGCGGACGATGAGGGCGATATTTTTGGCACAAATACAAAAAGGGGGAATTGTGGGGGACTGCGGCGGGTCCGTGGAACCCTTGATTGTGGGAATGGAGTCAGGAGTTGACCTTGCAGAGATTAAAGTATATCCTTGAGAAAGAAGGGAGTAGAAAACATCCTGAGAAGTAAAACAACTTTTAGGTACCAGCTGGGGACTGACAAGATAAGGAGTAGTTTTGATGTTTTGCAAGAGACAACCAATGATATATTGTTATAACAATATGTAACCAATAGTAAAAGAACACATGTGTTAAGAAAGAATATATAAGAATATACGTGTGCTAATAAAGGTGGACTGTTACTGCTTGAACTGCTGAAGATTGCTGTCCGTGTCGTTTGCCCGTCTCAACAACAACGACAAGCATACTGTTTACATTTCACAGTCTGACTTTTATTACTGGCTACTTAATAGCAGAATTAAAGTTCTTTGTATTTCTATACTTTTTCTCCTTTTGGAAAAGGATCGTCTCCTTTGAATTTTTAACTGTTACTCTGGACCTTACAGTGTCTGTTTAAGTTTTTTTGCCCAAAATTATAAATACTTCTTAACTTCAAATAGAATTAAGGTTTTGCTTAGCCCTGTTTTCAATATATTACTTAGGAAGGTGCTGTCTCTTGGTGAGAAAGAGTAGTTGTGCTGGGCAGGTTCTTTAAGAGAGCATTGGGACAGAGGCAGCCTCTGAGTTCAGCATAAATAGCATTTCTCCCTAGCTTTCCCTAAACTGTCTTGATTTTCTTGTATATATCTTAACTTTTTGTCTGGTATCACATTTCTCTCTCTATGTTTTACCATATTTTCTCATCTAGGACTCACCTCTCACAGCTCTTTCTCCTATAGTGATGAATCTTTGCTTTATTCTCATGCAAATTTTTCCAAGGCTGCCTTAGGCACTGTAACCGTGCTCATTGTCAGTGTTTAATGACATCAAATACCCTTCTCTGGGTATGTCAACCTCGGTATTCAGTAGATACAGAAGATCTGCCAGTAGCAGAAAAGATGTCACTTCAATAGACAAGAGACTGTCTTTTTTGTGGGCATTATCCAGGGTTCTGTCTACCTGTGTATCACAGACTTGTACCTCTTTGGAGTCATTTTAACTTATTGTTCAGACCAGCAGTGTGTTGAGATAGGAGAATCTGCTACTCTGCATGGCTTTTCACTGTTCAAATATTTTAGGTTGTGGAGGTTTTGTTGGTTGGGGGTTTTTTGCCTTCTGTATTATGAAGGAGCATCTGCAGGCTTTATTTAACTCTCTGCTTTTTCAGGGACATAGGGACATAGGTAATGCCTTAATTTCTCCTGTCTTCTTTCTAGTGGTAGTGGAGCTGTGGTCAGATATTTGTCGCTAGTCATCTAAAGCTAATTGGAACATGCAATAACAGTAAAAACACTTGTCCAGCCTATATTTCTGTTCTCATATTGCTAAATTTATGGGAGTCACACGAGTTAGATGACAGTGAAAAAATTGCAAGAGTGCTTTGGTCTTTTGCAGTATAGACAGGTGAGAATCTAAGAATTGCATTCCATTGA
The DNA here is from genome assembly GCF_964106895.1 of Numenius arquata. Lineage (NCBI taxonomy): Eukaryota > Metazoa > Chordata > Aves > Charadriiformes > Scolopacidae > Numenius > Numenius arquata. Next base: position 7,654,369 of record NC_133615.1, read on the forward strand.
GGTTGGATAATGTTTCAAAACCTGCGTAGTTTGATCTGCCTTTCCTGACCATTGAAGATAAAATGCCTATTTTTTTTACCCCTGATATTAATGGGGCTTTTGCATTGAACAAATTCTTATTCAGTAATTAAAAGCACTTGTGATCAAATACTGTTGATAAATATGAGAATGAGATTTCTGTTATAGCAACACTTTATTTTACCCATACGCAAATTAATATAATTGTCTCCCAGAAAAAGACCATCAAACCTAAAATTAATTTAAATGAATTTAATTTAAAATAACACTGCAGATGCGATATCAAGCAACAGTAATGGTAAAGCCCTAAAATTTTAATTCCTAAGAAAGTTGTAGAAACGTAGTAAGCAGATTTATGCGGAACAGTGTCATCAAGGAAATTAGGGCCTACGTAGGTGTATGATATGTACTCCTATCTTTAAGTGCTAACATTTAGGTTTTGATTAGCCAATTCACAGTTTTATACTAATTAGAAAATAAAAATGAAAATAGTACAGTAAAACCATAATGTTCTTGCTCACACTATAAGGAATGGTATTTCATGAAACATCTGGTGTCATTTAGAACATTAATCTGTAGTTAAAGGAAAATTACCAAAAGTGATCACATGATTATATAAAGGAAATTTTGTTTAAAAAATCGTGTGTTTTTCTCAGAACATTCTTTTTCTAATGTAAATTCAAAATGTGTAGCTATATTTTAAATTAACATTTTGGTGCATTCCAAATCCAAATGCTGTTTGATGTTTTGGATTCCTCTCCATACACTCTAAAAAGACATTTAATTAGGTGCTATCTTGCAGTCCTTTGAACAAGTAGCATTTCCATTGATGCCCCAATTTAATCAGAAAGATGCACGTATAAGATTATGAGCAACTGAGAGAACATCAGCTTGTACTTAGGTTTGATTGTTTTGCATTTATCAAGGGAAAACTGAAAAGATTGAGGGTCTAATTTGCTTAGAAATGTCATCCTTTAATTTTAATTTCATTCACTGAGGACTTGTTTGTTGTTGCAAGGTGTTAATTTTGGGTAGATCAGGTAAATAAAAGTTATATCCTGAGCATTTTGCTGCAGCTGGTTTTGGTAGAAAAAGATTTAATTGAGAACATTCAATTCAGTTATTGTACCTGATTCTTTAAGAGAAGAATCCATAAAACAGCTGATTTCTTTTACCAAAATTATCCTTAGGAATACTAGAATAATTAAAATGACTCTTTCCAAAACTTCAACATGCAGCTGTCAAAGCCAAAACTCTCCAAGCCAGAACATTCTTATCAGTGTAGAAAATTTTGGGATCTCATTTGTAATGCAAATTGCCCTGGCAAATAGTAATGTTCAAATGCATTGGAGAACAGAATATTCCTATTGAACAAATTACTCACCAAGAATCACAGCAACAATGGTGAAGAGCACAAAGGCATTCCTCAATAAATAACTTTTAACATCATCCTTTGTTATGCTCTCAACTTTTTTTTTTGCCAAAAGTGTACGTTTCCGGGCTCCTTGTTGAAAGCATTCCATCCTACTTCCAGTTTTTTGATCTTCTCTGTTACCTTTAGTCATCTGTCTTGCAGAAGGTTTTCTCTTACAATTAACTTCTGTCAATATCCCTTCAGAAAAGTGGAAGACCCTTTTCCGTGGGAGGTACTGGAGAAACCTGTACGACAAGAAATATCAAATATTGCAATAAGATTTTAGAGGAATGATTATCCATCTGTTTACATGGAAGCAAATATTCTTCATGTTTCAGTAAAATTTATATTATTTGTAATATCTAAGCTGTTGATTGCAGTTTTTGATAAATAGCCTCAATGACCATTAGAACTCTTTGAAAGAAGGATTATACGGACAGATCAGATATATGTCCTGTGTCTTCAGAAATTAATCTGAATTTGCTGTCATGCTGTAAAACCCAGGAGTAATTTTTTTTGCAGTTGCTAGAGATATACTAATGTAAAATTGGTACAATTAATAGAAACATAAGGTGCTATAATGTTTAAAACAATGTCAGGCTTGCTTTTCATCTGTTTAGCAGGCCCATGTTATCTGAAAAAATTCTAACTTGCCTTTGCATTAACCATTGGAGAGAAATATTTTGCTTGAACTGGAAAGTTTAAAACATCCTGCATTTCAGATGTTTTAAAATGGTTGAATGCATTGGCCGAATTACTCTTTTTTTATTTATAAACTATTTTAAAATAGTTTATTTATCCCTCAACCACTATTTAGAAGATTTCTTTGACAATTTTATGTTTATAACATTCATCTTTGAAGTCTATAAATTATTCAGAGTACATCTATAAAACATCAGGTGATCCCACTTAGCTTGTCGCTTCAGACTGTAATACATATTCACATTGCAAAGTAATACTTAGCTTGATCTGACAGCAATTATGCGGATATAATTTAAGAAATCACACACTGAATCAACCTTAAAATGTTTTAATATTAAAAAATCCTTCATTAGGACATTATTTTTAATTTTAAAATTATTTTCTTTTGTGGCTGCTTGTTATGAATTTAATAATGGAATCTGTACAAAGATGTTTTCCAGATTGAGAAATCTATTTTCTGAAGTGTTATTTAATACACCAGTATGTTTTTATGAAGAAATTAGAAATTCATAAATGGATAGAGTTAGTTTCTTCCACTGAAATCACTCTCCATTTATACACAGTCCAACTCTAACATCTTACTTGTAATAAATCTAGTGCCTAAATACCTTTTTTAAGGAAGAACTTAAAATATAAATGCACAGGGTTTTCAACAGCATGTTTTAGAGGAAATACCATATTGTAACAATTTTATTTTGATGGGATTTGATCACTGCTTTTACCATATGTTTGAAGATTGGCACTTTAGTGTAATGTTCTCTCTGAATTTTAACAGAATGATATGTGTTTTGCTTCTTTAGAGAGTGAAAACATTCTTAGACTGAGCTAGATATTTAAATTAGTAAGTATTCTAGCATGGACACGACTACTGTGAGCAAGAAGGATTTTTTTCAGAACAACTAATTTTCAGTATTTTGTAAATAAACAGATTCATTCACAGAGCTTTGTCTTTCCAAGATGATTAATGCAGCTAATCTGTCCTTTATAACTTACATTAAGATCAAGAAAGAACATGGGTACAGCCAAAAAGATCATTGCATTAAGTAACATACAAAGGAAGAGAGTGAAAAATTAAGACTCTTTACTCAAAACACCACCAAGTGAAATGATCAGCTCACCTTTTCAGATCTTCAGTACTCTAAGAACACGATGGTGGCAGTTAAGGTAGGGGTTTCCCAGCAAATATAACAGAGCTGCCAAGTTGAGCGAATGGGCGACAGAGAAAACTAACAATCTGCATATGCTCTGGAATACAGCAATTTACTATCACTGTAACTTAAGGAAAGGGGAGGAGACTGTTAGCCCAACTCTGAAAAAAATAAAAACACATCAGAAGAGAGGGGAAGGCTGAGCTTCTGGAATATTGATTAGTCTTGGCACAGTCATAGCAGGGTCACTTTCTTTGTTTTTCCTTTTAGACCACTTTCACACTTTGTCAGTTCAGCTTCATCAGAAATACAAAATCAGAACCCAGGAATAATTGAAGGATGGCACACACACACAGAGAACAGGGGAGACTGGAATGCTTCTTCATTAGATATTCCAGACTGGAAATCTGAAAAGCCTAAACATAATTATATAACACTATTCCTGTGCTTTTAAAAATAAATGGTAGAACGTGAGCATGCTAGTTTGTTCTAAAAAGAGACATGATGTGAGTCTATCACATATTTTCTAATTCTTAAAGACAGTTATAAACTGTCATGAACTACTCTTCCCAGGGTCGGAAACCAGATATATCTTTCAGAAGCAACTGCAACATTATCAAGAGTAGAGAAAAACATAATCAGCTATAATTCTTCGTGTGTTTCTTGTACGTGTTCAAAACACGTGATGAGACTCGTCTCTTGTTTAGCAATTTAAACTCGCAAGTACTAAGCCCCATTCAGCCCGTTTCAATAGCATGGAATGAATGATGAAGGGAAAAGCATAAAACATCCACTTTTGAGAAATAAGTGGCCTTCGGGTTTTTTTAGCACTTAAAAGTTTGCACTATTGAAAAGATATTTGCAGAGAGAGTCAGGGGAATTCCCAAAGATCTTCTTTCACTTTTTAGAGGAACATTTCTGTTTTAAATTTTGGTAAAATCAGTTTAAAATATTAAATAATTATATTTCAGTGCATCTTTCATGAGATTTTAAAGTGTATTTTCTTATAAGATGATAAAATATTGTAAATATGTATCTTAAACATATAATTAAGAAGTTTGTTTATAGATGATGTGACTTTTAATGTTTTTTTACTGCAAAGCCATTTTAAGTATACAAAAATAATCTTATGTACTAGACAGACACAAAATACTTATATACAAAATAAAATTAAGAACAGTGTTTCTTCCATGCAGTAACAGTAATGGTTTTGCTAAATTCTTTTCTAATTTAAATGTTTCAAATAATGATGTATAGCGTAGAGAAAAATAATCTTACAGTATAACGCAAACTTGCTTGTGATTAATGTAGGTTTGCGTTTGGATTGAGAACCACAGAATCTTGATCTTAGGTATCTAACTCAAGAAAGAAAGTAAACATTTGAATCAACTTATTTATTATTAATTTACTTAAAAAAGCAAGAAAACATGTTGATGGCTTGTGTTGCAATGTTTATCTCATTCTTATTTTTCATGGTGCAGTTTTTAAATACTTTCACCATTTTGCCTGGAGATGAGAATTGACCACTTAACTGACCTTTGGCCTTTAGTGATCTGCTTATTTGATGTTTCTTTTTGGAGTATGGCATGCTTTCTGTGAAACCTCCCAGATAAGAACTTCTGGTCATATGAATAGTAACGTTCCAGTTGCCTTAGTGGAACAGGGGTCAGGCCCCAAATGAGGTGATCCAAAACTATATCATTGTTTAATGCTTTCATTAATAATGGAGTCTATGAGAAATTAGGATAATCCTGTATCCCGGTTTGAAGTAAAACAGAACCAACTTTCTGTTCAGTAATTTTACATCTTAGCTAGGCCTCTTCTAACTCTCTGAAATTAACAGCATATTGTGGAGAAAACTGCTCGTTCTCAGAGTGATAAGACCAACGTTTGTGCTTCATGCCAAGGAATGGTATGCAGAGAGGCCCTTGCTTATACTTATTGCTGTAACAACCAAGGTCAGCCGATTTCATTATTTGCCCCGTTGGAGGGTCGGAAATGGAAAAAGCGTAGAGGGGTCACATCAGTGGGGAGGAGTGGACAAGACAGGTGACCCAAACCTGACCAACTGGGGTATTCCGTCCAATCTGCCCCATGCTCAGTATAAAAGCTGAGGGATCAAAGGGTCAACTCTCTTTTTCTTTGATGGCCGACGTCTGAAGAGGACCCTGTCTGTTCATCTGCCTTTGATCCCGATCCGTGTGTTCCTGACTCCAGAGCTGGAACCCAGTTCCCATCCGTCGCTGAGTCCAGTCTGGGACTTCCCCAGTGCCTGCCAGTGATGTGATTGTCATCCTGGGAGCTTGATACAGTTTGTACATACTGTATCTATTTTCTTCTTTTTGATTTTAATATTAAATTTCTTCATTAAAGTAGTTTAGTTCATTTTAAACTTCTAAATCTCCTTATCTCTTCCTCTCCTCTCTTTTTTTTTGGGGGGAAGGGGGGGGAGAAGGGCCATCTGTCATTCTGGTTTTGGTAAATTCAGCCGAAACCACGACATCCTGTGAGAGTATTAGCTATTCAGTGAAACAAAATGAAAATAGACAATAAGCAGTTGTACATCTTAGCTTAAGTTCAGCAGTGATATTATTAGCTTTCAGTGAGCAACAGATGTTATTACACAGTGCTTAGAAAAACAGAATATAAAGTGCTTTTTGGCAAAATCTTCTTATTAAAAATTTTCTTTCCAGCTTTTTTCCTCTCTCCTTCCTTTCCTGGCATCCATTTCTTTTATTGATTTTCTTAGCTTTGATAATGAAAAAAGGAAACTAAACTATATAATGGGTACTATCCTTTATCTTACAATAAACATGTATTTTAGATATCCCTGGATAACAATAAATAAGTCACAGTTCATAGTGGAATTTCCTTTTACATACACAATAAATTTAACAGTTTTTGTATACAATATTTAAGACTAGGACTAGGACAAATTTAAAATGTTACTGGTTAAGTCTGTAATTTTCAGTAGTATTATTAGTTTCTAGGAAGAGCAACTTAAAACATAAAAGTTACTAGAAGCATTGTAGACTTCAGATTGGATCAGCCAACACTAAGAATACACAAAAGCATTGGTATGCTTTGTAGAGTAACACAGAGCAGCAGTCATTGGTGTTACCACCAATTTTACATTGACAAAATAATTTCTACGTGCTTCAGGCTTTTTTCCATAAAAATAGACAAGGAATGACCTAAGGCCTTGATGAGCCCATCTGTCTTGTCCCATTAGCTCAGCAATCTTAATTTGGGATTTGGGTATCAGCCCTTCTTTGACAATGCACCAGGTGGCTTGCAAAGCAGGGAAATGCAAGTATAGGGTAAGGGCTGACTTTAACTTGAACCTTGTCCTCCCAAGCAGTGTGGATTCATCCTGCTGAAATCATGTGTCATGGTAAACTCAAACCCTGTTTGGTTGTGGCTAACAAAATCAGTCAGTAAATGTACTTTACGTGTCAGCAAAGCATCTGAATGCTTTTGTAAAATAAGTAAAGGTATTAGAGTGGAAGCTGCTGTTCAAACATAAAGTATTGTTATTTTCAGCTGACTAGAGCTATCAAACAAAACCCCAGGGAAGTCAGTTGTAGCAAATGCAAGAAGTGGAAATGAAGCAACAAATTGTACAACCATTTCATGTCCCAGATGGTAATAAATCTAATATGAGAGTGCATGGATCCCAGCTGAAATAAGCTTTTTAACATTCAAAATAACCCAGTCTTCACATTAATAAACCAGCACTATAAATTAATACTGGCTGAATCTTTGAAGTTTTGGAGTTTTAGGTAGAAGCTCGGTGAACTATTGTTGAAACCACAATGGTGAAATTGGAATGAAATTTTTGTGAAAGAATATGTTTGTTCATAGGAAATGGTATGTTGGTATGTCTCCAATCTTCAGTTAAGTTGGACAAAATAAGAATATACGTGACTCCCTTGCAAGCTTCAATCTAGTTTAGAACTGTTAATTACCATTATACTCTGTTGTACCAATGAAGAAACTGTGTCTCTAAGGGGTCAAATTTAATCCACAGAAGTTAGCAAATAGTTGGCAGAGCTAAGACATGGCCTTAGGCTCTTGAATATTTCCACGGGACCATGGCGTGTTTTTTTTTCTGAGATACTTGGTTAGCTCTTGCTTTTTTTGAGCATGATAAAATGAGAAATTGTGTTTCGGTGTTTGTTTCTTTTCAAATCTGTTTATTACAGTGGGATTTGACAAATATCTCAGTTTTGGCCAGCAAAATGTGAAAAATACACTTTATTTTTATTAACATCTGAGGTAATGAAAGTTAGCACATTGCTTCATTAAAGACAGTGGGAAGAGATAGTGTGCTGTACTTTATATACTTGCATATGCTCTGCACACATCAAAAAAGTCACAGGATATGTTCTGCTAGAAAATATGAAGATCTGCAGGAAAAGATCTGTAGATTCATAGTTGCTGTTGAGGACCTGACAAGATCACGGAGCAGATCCTCCAGGAAACTCTGCTAAGGCACATGGAAAATGAGGTGATCGGTGACAGCCAACATGGTTCACAAAGGGCAAGTCATGCCTGACAAATTTGGTGACCTTCTATGATGGTGTTACAGCATTGGTGGATAAGGGAAGAGCAACAGATGTCATCTACCTGGACTTATGCAAAACATTTGACACTGTTCCGCATGACATCCTAGTCTCTAAATTGGAAAGACATGGATTTGATGGATGGACCACTCAGTGGATCAGGAACTGGCTAGATGGCCACACTCAAAGGGTTGCAGTCAACGGCTCAATATCCAAGTGGAAGCCAGTGACGAGTGGCATTCCTCAGGAGTCAGTACTGGGACCAGTGCTGTTTAACATCTTTGTCGGAGACATGGACAGTGGGATTGACTGCATCCTCAGCAAGTTTGCCAATGACACCAAGCTGTGTGGCACGGGCAACATGCTGTGTGGAAGGGATGCCATCCAGAGAGACCTGGACAGGCTTGAGAGGTAGGCCTGTGCAAATATGATGAAGTTCAAACAAGCCAAGTGCAAGGTCCTGCACGTGGATCACGGTAATTCCAGGCACAAATACAGGTTGGGCAGAGAATGGATTGAGAAGAGCCCTGAGGAGAAAGACTTGGGAGTGTTGGTGGATGAAAAGCTCAACATGAGCTAGCAAAGCACGCTGGCAGCCCAGAAAGCCAACCGCATCCTGGGCTGCATCAAAAGTGTGGCCAGCAGGTCGAGGGAGGCGATTCTGCCCCTCTACTCCACTCAGGTGAGATCCCACCTGGAGTATTGCATCCAGCTCTGGGGTCCCCAACACAGGAAGGACATGGACCTTTTAGAGAGGGTCCAGAGGAGTGCCACAAAGATGATCAGGGGGCTGGAGCACCTCTCCTATGAAGACAGGCTGAGAGAGCTGGGGTTGTTCAACCTGGAGAAGAGAAGGCTCCGGGGAGACCTTATAGCAGCCTTTCAGTCCTTAAAGGGGGCCTACAGGAGAGATGGAGTGGGACTCTTTGTCAGGGAGTGTAGCAATAGGACGAGGGGTAATGGTTTTAAACTGAAAGAGGGGAGATTTAGATTAGATATTAGGAAGAAATTCTTTACTGTGAGGGTGGTGAGACACTGGAACGGGTTGCCCAGAGAAGCTGTGGCTGCCCCATCCCTGGAAGTGTTTAAGGCCAGGCTGGATGGGGCTTTGAGCAACGTGGTCTAGTGGGAGGTGTCCCTGCCCATGGCAGGGGTGTTGGAACTCGATGATCTTTAAGGTCCCTTCCAACCCAAACCATTCTATGATTTGCACTGTATTCACTGCAGAAGGGTTCCTTTGAATTAGTTCTAACCTCGTTTTGTGGCCCAAACAACTGTTAGTGCTTGGACTGTATGATCTGGTTTTGTTTTATCCTGAAAGAATCCATTTCACACCTTCTAAGACCATTCCATGATATGAATCAAAGCATGTTGCTGTTGGTCAGTTTTAGTAGAAAATTTCCTCTACTGATTACTCTGAACTTGAGTTTATCTTTGATACATTGCAAATCATTGGTCAAACTCAATTTTCAATAAAAGTTGTTATGAAATGTTCTGTTGATGATAAAGATTAAATAATAATTATAATTATTATTATTAAATGCTAATTTCCCATCAAAAGAACATTTCAAAAGCAAAGCGTTTTGCCTGAGATTAAGCAGAATGTAGTAATGACCAATCTAATCAGCAGGACTCAGATTTTCAGTCATCTGTTTCAACATTTCTATTTATTGTCCCATTACAGTCTTAACATTGCTCACTGAAGCCAGCTAACAAATCCTCTTAGTCATTTTTATTCCTACATTTTGAGGTCTTGTGCCATGAGAATAACCAATCTTATGCTTTGGAACTCTGTCAGTTTTCAGTCAGAAGTTGTACAACAAAAACACAGCATTCATTTCTGCTCTGTGAAAATTCCCAGCAGAGAAACACGAACCTCTAGTATCTCCTTTCAGCATCATGGGCTGTCTGGGCCTTAACACATACTGTATGTCTGACTGCAGCTGAATAGACAACCTTGTTTCCTTTCAACACAGGGAGTCAGATCACCCACTCACTCTTGGCAGAAGGGGGAAGGGAAATTAAGTTATATCAGCAGAGGATGTGGCTCATGAACTTTTCCCCTGAATGTCTTATCAAGAATGTGAATGTCTGTACATACAGTGGAGTAATTCTCACCAAAGAATAGGCAGGGTTGTCTAGGAAGAATGGGAGATAGGATGGGATTGTGTCATTATAAGAAATCTAATGGCATCCCATAGATAGCTGATAGAGTTTCAGATCCAAACCGCTGTATAGTATGGCTTCACTGGCTTTCTCACAGCTAGTGGCAACCACTTAAATGGGCTCAGAGGGACAGACAGATTAATTTGAAAAGTTAATACAATACAGCATTGTAGCTAGTTAAAAAAGAGCATGGCATTGGAGCCAGAAACTTGCTACCCCCTTTCTCTCAAGTCCCTCTTTGTTTCTTCTTTTTTTATTTTTTAAACCTTTTCTCTGATCAGCTGTAAACTTCAGTAGCTTGTGAATTGACTGAGCTACTGAAAGTCCCCTTGGGAAGCTCTGGCTGTCACAGACACTCTACTACCTTCGATCCCTGCTGGTCATGGTAGCAACAAAACGATGACCCCACATTGGTCCTATTTTGGCATAATAGCACCATTGGTGGGTGTCCCACTGCCTGAACTGCTTTCTGTCTTTATTCCCTACAAGACTGGTTGTTGAAGCAGCCCATTTCTTGGATCCTGTGATGCTCTTTATACTGAATGTTCTTTACACGAGGTACAGACTTTGCTAGTACATGTGCTAGCCTGTACAATGGACATGATCTCAGATTCCTTTTTCCTTTTTCATTGCTTTATTTTCTTGACATGATCTCTTTAAACAAAGCAAGGGCAGATGGGTGAGAAACAAGACTAAATAGAAATGCTCATTTCTAAATTAGAATCTGATATTATCTGCATGAAACACATTTCATATAAAACATTGCTTTTGTCTGTAGTTATTTTTGTAATGAAGCAATGGTTTATCAGCCGTTTAATACATCCTAGTGTGAGAAACACCGGCTCACACTTAAAATTTTAAAGAGGACGAAGTCACTGGAGCAAAGGTTTATTGTACGAAGCAGCGCTGAATCGGGTGCATCTCAAAGTAGAGGCACACACATCTTTAGTTTTTTAGATATTTTATACCTTTCTTTCCCGGCCGCCTGAATACCTGTCTCTCTTCTCATTGGCTGAGAAGTTGGAGCTCACATTCTTCCCGACCGCCTAAAGACACAAACCTTTAATTAACAATACATTGTTTCACAGTTTCTGCTAATATCTACTGTCTAATGTTAGTAGTTACAAACATCCTGGTGGTCATCTTCTTGATCTAGTGTCCATATCCTTCTTTTCTTCAGTCACCCCCCAGGTGGCCTTTATCCACTTATCACCTTCCACCGTCCTTTGTTCGCTTATCAGTCTACCATCAATTCGGTTCTCTTTACCTAAATGGCTTCTTGTAAACCAGAGTCTCTGGGCCATTCCAGGGTACTTGTAAGGATTAGTTAGATGCTATAACCGAGCACACAAATAGAAATATACCAAGTAGCTGAAGCAAAATTCAGCTCATTTCTCACAATCCACCCCCTTTTTATTTATTACATTTTTGCTGAAGCTTATTATCTTCTTCCCATTTATTCAACAATAACTGTAATCTTTCATTTTGTTCTTCTTTTCGGTGATCTCTTTTTCTTAAGACCATTATCCTCTGCGATGTAGCACCTTGATTCACAGCATCCACATTCGATAGACTGGTCACTTGCATTCCTTCTACCACTCTAGAAATTAATCCCACTGCACAAGGAATAAAACAAGGTATGAACAGCAGTCCAGCAAGAGCACATAATAGAATGAAGCCTACCTTCTTCCACCAAGATATTCCAAAAAAATCATTCCACCAGTTGACATCCATCATAGATTTCCACCTTTGCACTGGGACGTGTGCTAGTTTTCTGATGTTTGCTGCTATATCTCTTACAGCTTGTCCGTTGTCATCAATATGAAGACAACACTCTGATGTGTTAAATTTGCCACATACCCCCCCCTCTTCTGCTAATAGGTAGTCTAGTGCCAGTCTATTTTGGTATATGGCAGTTCGCATCTGTGTTTGTTGGACTGCTATTAAGTCTAAGGCTGAGGCTGTCTCATTGGTAATTATTTCAAGCACTGCTTGCAACCTAATTATTCTATTGAGCATATAAACAGGTGTTCGATATCCCCAGCTACCATCTTGTGCCCATGTTGCTGGTCCATATGTTTCTATTATGCGTTGTGGGGGCCATTCATCCTGCCCCCAATTCTGAGTTCCTCCCATTTCGATCGTTGTTCGTTTCTTTCTCCTCAATTCATCATATAGCCGGACCCCCAGCCCAGCTGCCTGTGTATTAGACAGCAAGAAAAAGAAAGGCATTACATATCCAACATAACAGACTCCTGACCAGTTTGGAGGTAATCTTCGGTAAGCATGTTTCCCACAAATCCAATAATGGCCCTCTAAGGCCCAAGCCCCATTGGCAAAGGGACCGTCCCATGTTTCATCATCTTGTGGTGTTTCATAATATAGCGGATCTTCTGTGCCCCATGGTCCTGAGGCGTTTAAATCCCCATTGGAGTCACAATAGTCACATTCAAAGGCCTCTGCATCTGGATGCCATTTACAGTTACATCCTCCCTCTCTTATCGTTCGGTTTGTAGCTGACCAGAACTTTGTGAAATATGTTCTGGTCCCATTTGAATTTTGCCAAGCCCATTGATAGACTCTTATTACATGGTTTTTGCTGGTAGTATTGTCCCGCTGACAAGCCAGGAACAGAGAATCTTTAAAACCCCCCTTTTTGCCAATCTCTCTTGCCGCTGCCCTGCAACCAGCATGCCAAGGTTCATGGAAGGAACATCTTACCCAGGTGCCATCTCTAAGCTTAATGTGTGTTTGGTTCCATCTTCCTTGGTACCTCCGGCAATTATAAGGAATACACAGTGAGTCATAACAATCCATTCCTGGTGATAATGTCCACTCACATTCACTTTTCCCTAAATATTTCCCTCCCGATCTGGTTCTGTTCAGGCAATAATTCCCTTTTCCTGGGTACAATATTTTCCATGCAGCTCCCTCTTCTGCCCAGACCTTTGTTCCATGGCGTACTGTACTTAAGCTACTCACCAGCCACTTAGGCTGCACAGGCCGGGCTACCCATGGCCATTCTTCAGATCCCCTTGGGCTTCCACATACCCAACAATTACTCAAATTAAAGCTTTTTGCTATTTCATTCCTTAATGTTACAAATTGGTTATCTTCCATTTGACTGTAACACAGAGGGATGGTCACAAGGTTCATTAGTATGGTAGCATAAAACCTGCCAAGGTCTGGCACAGCCTTCCCTCCCATCTCTCAACGCCTACTGGATTGCAGCCAGCAGCGGAGACCGCTCACAGAAGAGGAGTGAAGAGACTGACCCAGTCTTGCCCTTGGCTTTAGTTTTTAGAACCTTTGCTGGTAACCTCCCCAGGTATTACACTTTCATTTCAATTTTACCAATTCTGTCTTTTAAGAGTCAATTTCAGTGGATCACTTCCCTGGGTTACTGTCCACTCTCCAGGAGGTGGGGCTATTGGTCCTTTTACCCGTGTAGCATGTGTCCACCCCTTCTCCTTAGTTCGCACAGCTGCTTCTGTTGTCTACTAGGAATACATATTCCTCCTTCTGGGGTCCTAATTTTAAATTTATCAAGGGCTCAATGTGATGGTTCGACCCCAGAAGGTAGAGCCCCTGACACCCCTATTCTAAAGAATAATCATCCCGCTCCATTACTCGAAACACTCCGTTTTCCTTCTGCCTCATCGGACAATCCCTCTTAAAGTGCCCCTCTCTCCCACAATGAAAACACCTTCTAGGACCTACTTGCCACCCATGAGGGTTCCCCCTCCCAGCCGGTTGAACCTTATATTCTCTGCGCTCACGCTGTGGCCCGCGGCTGGGACCTCTGCCACGTTCACACCACCTCTCTCTCTCTCTCTCTCCCTCTCTCAGGCTGCCGCCCCGTTACTTGTTCCACTGCTGCCACCATCAACTTAGCTTTAGCTTTCTGCTTCTCATCATCTCTCCTGACATACACTTTCTGAGCCTCTCGCAACAATTCATTCAAGCTCCGATCATGCCAGTCTTCCAGTTTCTCTAACTTCTTCTTTATATCAGGCCACGCCTTAGTGACAAAATTAACCTTCAACAACTCTCGCCCCACATCATTCTCGGGATCTATTCCTGAGTATTGTTGTATATTTCTCCTTAACCTTTCCAGCCAATCTGTAGGAGATTCATCTTTTTGTTGCGTGCTTTCAAAGGCTTTATCAAAATTCTGTCCTTTTGGGACTGCCTCTTTTATTCCCCTGATTACTAATCTTCTGTAATCAGACATATTATTCCTCCCCTCCGCATTATTCTGATCCCAGGCAGGCCTGGTCACAGGGAATTTCTGTTCCCCTAGGACTCCCCCAGGGATATCGGGAGGATTTTCTCGCTCCCAAATTCTAATACCCGCAGCCCGGATCGTTTGTCTTTCTTCCGGTGTGAACAGGGCTCCTAAAATGAACTGCATTTCATCCCAAGTGTAAAGATTAGGGCCCAGAAACTGGTCGAGCTGCTCTGACAACCCTAAAGGGTCCTCTAATAACTTTTTCATCTCTTTCTTAAATTCCCGCACCTCGGTGCTAGTCAGAGGTACATTCACAAAGCCTACCCCCCCCGGGGCTCCCGGCATGGGTACCTCTCTCAAAGGGAACATACCCTCCTTATGTTCCCCTTTACAAGACGGCAAAGGAAAATTCCGAATATCCCTTACTATCTGATCTAATTCAGTGACCCGGGTTCTCCGAGTCTCCCCGAGCAGAGGGGCACCCGGTCTCACAGAGTCCCCCCCTTCCCGTTCATTATCCTCCTCCTCCCCCCCCCCAATCTTCTTCTGTTTCGTCGAATTCAGGGTTGTATGGGGGTGGCAAACGATCCGGAGGTTCCCAACTTTCTTCTCTCTTCTTAATCTTCTTTCCCCCAAGGTCTTTTGTCATGAATAAGGAGTGAGACCTCCTCCAACATGAAGCATATTCAATTTCTTCTTGGTTTACTGGAGTCTTACTACATACGTAGAGATTCAAAGCCTGGCACAACCAATTCTCCATTGACCCGAACTGCGGCCAGTACAGTGGGTCAGATCTAATAGGTTCTTTCACCCACTCAAACATACAGTACTGTATCATTGTTTTTTTATCTTTTCCCCGGGTGCAACCCTGCCCCCACTTCCCGAGCATCACCCCTAAAGGACTGTCGGGTGGAATGCTCGCACCAGGACTTTCAAGTCCTTGATTCTTTATAGCCTTCTCTCTGCTAGGCCTATTTCCCATTTTACTTTCCCTTGGGACTTTTTCACCTGGAACCGTTTCGCTTCGCCCCTCCACTGGCCGGTCTCCTCGCGGAGAAACGGAACCGCAGTTAGAAGGGCTCCACACTCGCTCCGCAGACAATTCTGTGTCTCACACACACAGTCCCAATCCCACTATCCCAGCTGCCCGAGTAGTACTTAACAGTCAATTTTCTTACCCGGGTCCCGTGCACAGAAATTATCGGCTGCCGCGCGTAACTCAATCCCGTTAACTCAATTCTTCCCTTCCCCTCCTTTGCTCCGGGAGTCCTCTGTCCGGATAGGACCCGCTGCCCCTCACGGGATGAGACAGTGGGTTGGAGACCACTGAAATCAGCGGGGCGCACCGTCCCCTCTTCGCTGTCTCGCCTCGCAGGAACAGGAGTGCTGGATCCTGGACGAGCCCCCAAATTGTGAGAAACACCGGCTCACACTTAAAATTTTAAAGAGGACGAAGTCACTGGAGCAAAGGTTTATTGTACGAAGCAGCGCTGAATCGGGTGCATCTCAAAGTAGAGGCACACACATCTTTAGTTTTTTAGATATTTTATACCTTTCTTTCCCGGCCGCCTGAATACCTGTCTCTCTTCTCATTGGCTGAGAAGTTGGAGCTCACATTCTTCCCGACCGCCTAAAGACACAAACCTTTAATTAACAATACATTGTTTCACAGTTTCTGCTAATATCTACTGTCTAATGTTAGTAGTTACAAACATCCTGGTGGTCATCTTCTTGATCTAGTGTCCATATCCTTCTTTTCTTCAGTCACCCCCCAGGTGGCCTTTATCCACTTATCACCTTCCACCGTCCTTTGTTCGCTTATCAGTCTACCATCAATTCGGTTCTCTTTACCTAAATGGCTTCTTGTAAACCAGAGTCTCTGGGCCATTCCAGGGTACTTGTAAGGATTAGTTAGATGCTATAACCGAGCACACAAATAGAAATATACCAAGTAGCTGAAGCAAAATTCAGCTCATTTCTCACACTAGTATGTTGTTAGAATAGCAAGTAAGACAAATACAAAGAAAACCACTCATTTGTATGAAGTTCAGTTACGGAAACTCATTTATTTGGAACAGTAAGCTAACGTGACTTTTTGAATACACATTTGCTACTATAACATCATAATTACTGCAATCAAGACAAACATTTTTTGTAAAAATAATTATTATTTAAAAGCACATAGCTTAAAGTTGCTGTTATAATAATGACTATAAGAGTAACTGTTTAGCATTTGGAGATTTTTTTGGCAGGAGGGCTTTGCATTGTTTATTGTGAGAAAGAAACAGCCTCTGAGAAAACAGGCAATTTTTCAGCAAGGGAAAAAGCAGCATCAGGTTTGGAAAACAGAATGACAGAAAGTCGTCTTTCCTTCTGTCTTTCTAGTCCACATAGACTGAGACGATTTAAAGTTATTAGATTCTCCTGGATAATCTCTGTTTCATATACCATGGAAGATCTCAAAATAGCTGTTTCATAGTATTCCTGGAATCCAGATATTCAGGCTGTGTGGTAGTCAGCATTTATTTTCTTGCTGTGTTTTTCATTCTGAAGTTCCATTCTCTGTTGGGATCCAGGGCCCACAGAACTCATTGGCAATTTGCGATTTACTTAAAAGAAAATAGGAACAGTCATTTAATATTTATTACTCATTGTTCTTCTTGAAATGTTGTCAAATGCCTGTCATCAGATCTATAGAAAAATTAAGCCTATGAAGGCATTAGATAGAGTGAACCAGTATGTTTCAAAGGAGGGATGACATATCACTGGTGTTATATGTTAGCTGAATTTGTTCTGTTTGGAAGGACTAGGTTCTTCACTCAGTGTCTGAGAGGATATGAATATTACTACTGTACAAAAGAAATCCAGAAAATTGTAATTCAAAATTAAGAAAAATCAAGAAAGAAAAATGTATTGAGTTCATATTTTAAAACTTTCTTTTCTGTATCAACACAAGGGATTTATACACTGCACATTGTTTTTATTTAGATTTATTTGGTATACAATGAAAGCTCTTCTGCCATATATTATAAATGCATCCATAGAAAGAACACAAACAGTAGTCTTTTCATTCAGACCAGAAATTGTTAAAAGAAAGATGTAAATCAAATATTTCAGACACAGTATAATATCCTATCCTTCATTTACAGATTCACTATTTAATACATATTAGGTTTGGTTTTGGCCATATTTGGTTCTTAGGCACCTATTCCAAATCATCCCTTATTTTATGCTCCTTCTGTGTATAGTCTATAATACTCCTTTCCTCTTTTTTCTCTCATGTTGTCTTTTCCTTATAGGCTTTCTTGTCCTGCTATTTTGGTTTTTTTCGTTACTTGACTATCTCATTTTTCACCTTGAGCTTTTCTCTGCGTTCTGCTTATACGAACTTTCAGTTGTGTTGGGAAATGGGACTGAAGGTCTAACTCGTACTGACTTGTGTTCATGGAGTTGTTTTTATTACAAATGTATAGCTAGAAGTGTTTATAGATCAGGGAATATGCACTTACATAGAATCATAAAATTGTCTAGGTTGGAAGGGACCTTTCAGATCATCTAGTGACGTGCGGAAAGCAGACTCCACAACCTGTGAGATTGTAAAATAGGTATGTTTATTTGGCGCTGGGCAGCACGGGGGGTCACCCCACCAAAATCGTGCGCACCCACTGCGGCAGTCAGCTTAAGATTTATACAATCGGATCTTACATATTCAAAGGGCGCCTATACATATCCATAACCTTTCCCCGAAAAGGCGGTCTTTATTACAATGAGTTCCGAGAAATCATTTCCATGGTCTCCGCCTTTAACTCCTCCCCGTTGCACATGCGCAGTGTCTCCTGGTGGTCGTGGGCCGGGGTCTCGGGGATGAAGGCCATGTCTTCCTCACTGTGTACCTCTCGCTTTTAATGTTAATGTGTTGCTCCAGGCCACGGGGTTGGGAAACCAGATGATCGCTCTGTCAGGATAACTGGGTTCCTTCTTTGAATACCAATTGTTCCCTTATCTCCCATTGAGGCCGAGATGTGACCACTTTATGGTTTCAACACATCCTTTCTTTGCCTAAACACCTTGGCTTTAGGCTATAGATACACAGTTTAAGCCAAGCAATGGCCCTGCTATTAACCCTTGAGTGTTATTTCCCCTTATCAATCCCCCCTTTTCTAAGAGATTAGTAAATTCTTTTACTTATTCCTACAGCATGTTTTCTTTCTCTAAGCATTTCTTAAAATATTTTCCTGACTCGACTTTTTGTTGAAGCTGATGCTTCTTCCAAAGTTCGTAATCACTTGTGGTTCTTTTTGCACAGCACATAAAGCATCTAAGTAAAGCGCAAATTGCAATCCCTAAGACTATCATTGTAATTAATAATACAAACAACTGCTTCAACCAAGCAAAGTCAGGCAGCCACGAGGTTAATTTTTCCAAAGATCAGAAAAACCAAGTAAAGCATCATCTTGAGATACTTGGTGTAGTACCCTTGACTGTTGCCAAATTCGAGCAATGTCCGTTCTGGCCAACCTGAAAAGGTATCAGTTAATACTAATAAATATCGATACCCCCCTTTTCTTGGGAGTTCTGCTGCCATTGTTGCCCAGGCCCGTTGCCCTTCCCAATTAAGCCCATTTCTGGTCCGGGGGTATTTTTGGGATTAGTCTGGAGGCAAAGATCGCACTGCTGAGTCACTTGTCTCACAGTGGTGTATAAATTTCTAGCTACAATTTCCCTAATTAGTTGTTTATATAGTGCCTCTGCCCCCCAATGCCTCTTTCTATGTTCTTCCCTTATCAGAGACCATACTAGATAAGAGGGAACAATTAGTTTCCCTTGTGGGGTGAGAGCCCATCCCTCCTCATTATATGATCCTCCTAGATCTGTGATAAGCTTCTGATCTTCCTTGGTATATTCTGACTTACCTTCTAGGGAAATTTGCCCATCAGGGATCAAAGCCCCTTCTGTTTTTACCTTTGCTTTGGCTACCTGTTTTGCCTCTCTGTCCACCAGCTCATTTCCTCTCTCCAACTCCAAGTTTACTTTCTGGTGTGCCTTAATGTGCATGATCACCACTTTCTCAGGGAGTTGGACTGCCTCCAGCAGTTTCAGGATCTCCTCTGCATGCTTGATGTTTTTGCCCTGTGAGTTCAATAATCCTCTCTCCTTCCAGATTGCTCCATGAGCATGTATGACTCCAAAGGCGTATTTCGAGTCTGTCAATTATTTCTGCCTTCTGTGCCGAGGTATTCATGGGCAAAGGCCCTGACTCTGTTACTTCCTGACTGGTGATAATGGCATATCCAGCATGCCTTTTACCGCTTAGGACATAGCTGCTTCCATCTGTGAACCAGTTTTCCGTGTTTTCCATAGGACTGTCTCTCAGGTCCGAACGGCTCAAATATGTTGCTTCGATGGCCTCCAGACAGTCGTGATGCACTGGTTCTCCTGTGTTTCCACTGAGGAAAGAGGCTGGATTGACAATGTTAGTGACGACAATCTCCACATCATCTTGTTCTGCCATTATAGCCTGATATCTCAAGAATCTTTGTGGGGAGAGCCAGTGTCCGCCTTTCACTTCTAATACTGTATGGGACACCAACACAGTCATTTTCTGGCCCAGGGTGAATTTTTGGGCTTCCTGGATGTTTAGTACTACAGCTGCGACCGCTCGCAAGCATGCAGGCCAACCCTTTGCAGTTGCGTCCAAAAGTAGGCAACTGCTCGTCGATACGGACCCAGATCTTGTGCTAGTATTCCCAGGGCAATCCCCTGCTTCTCGTGAGAAAAAAGAAAAAACAGTTTACTCACATCTGGGAGTCCTAAGGCTGGGGGCGACATCAGGGCCTTTTTTGCAACCCAAAGGCCTGTCCATTCAAGGTGTTACAGGGTTTTAGTCGGCACCACCCAGTCTTCCCCAGGAAAGTTCGTAACTCTTTCACTCTCTCTTTTCAGGCCTGTCCCAAAGTCCTTTGTGCAGCACTGATTTCATAGCCCAGATAAATCACCTTACGCTGCATTACTTGGGCCTTCTTCTTGGATACCCGGTATCCCTGGAGCCCCAAAAAGTTTAGCAGACTCACCGTCCAGGCCATACAAGCGTCCTTTGTCTTGGTGGCAATCAGGATATCGTCCACATATTGTAACAGTTTCCCCTCCTCAGGTGGGGCTTCCCAGGACTCAAGATCTTTTGCGAGTTGGTTACCAAATATAGTAGGGATGTTTTTGAACCCTTGTGGTAACACCGTCTGAGTTTTATGTCCGCTTCTGGGATTTTCCCATTCAAATGCAAATATTTTCTGGCTGGCTTTATGGAGAGGGAGGCAAAAGAAGGCATCCTTCAGGTCTAAAACAGTAAACCAGGTTAGTTCAGGTGTCAATACAGTCAGCAAGGTGTATGGATTCGCCACTACTGGATAGAGGTCTTCAGTTATCTTATTTATAGCCCAGAGGTTCTGGACCACCCAGCATGACCCGTCGGGTTTGCGGACAGGTAAAAATTTTTCTATTACTGGCCGAATTCCCTCCCTGTCCTCCTTCTTCAGGGGATCCTGTTTGATTCTTACCGGCTATCGTCCTTCCTTAAGTCTGACCTCAACAGGTGGAGCATTTTTTGCTTTCCCGGGCACATCGGTGGCCCATACCCTGGGGTATACCTGGTTCGTGATTTCTTCACTGATTTTTCCTTCTGTGGGAACACTAGCTAGGGATAAACTCATTATTTGGATATACTGCTTGTCATTTACCTCCAGAGTAATCTCTCCCTTTTTAAATTTTAAAATTTTAAATTTAATTTTAAATTTTAAATTTAAAAAAAGGGCCAGTTGCCCCTTTTACCATGATATAGTTATTTCCCAGGGGCATCAGAGCTTGGTTTAAAACCGAATACGTTGTCCCTGTATCAACCAGAAATTCCACCTCCTTTTGCTCCTTCCCTAGCTTCATTATAACCAGTGGATCTGCTAGGGTGGATTTCCCAGATCCCCGTCAGTCTTTCTTCTGTGGGACGCAGCTTTTGGAGCTTGCGCCTAATATCTCCTGTAGACTGACCTAAGAATAAAGAAACTAGTTGTTGTATTCCTACCTCTGACCCAGGATCCAGCAGTGTGTTACGGTGCATTACGTCCCTTAGTCGATCCAAGAATTCGGATGGTGACTCGGAAGGACCTTGTCTAATTGCATATAATGCTGACCAATTTATGGTTTTGGGAATGGCCCTCTCCATTCCTTTTGAAATCAACCCCTGGTATGCCTGCAATTTTTCTATATCCGCAGACCTGTTTGCATCCTATTTTGGATCTTGAAGGGGGAGGTATTCTTTAACATCTCCTCCTGTAGTTTTATAATGATCCTCAGCCAAATCCCCTGCAGTTTTTAAAATTAATTGTTTTTCCGTCTCAGTCATATATTCTAATAATAACTGTAAAATGTTTGGTTACACTTACTGGATCATTCCTGTAATCCTTGGCAACCCTTTTCCATGCCTCTAAATCGGTGGTGGAAAAAGGTACCTTGATTAGCATCATCCCGCCATCTGGCCCTACCGCCTCTCGGAGAGGTGCCTGTAAGACTGTTAGGGTAGACTTTTTCTAGTACGGGAGGATACAGGGCTGTCCGGGGGAGTGGAGGTTCCGTCCGAGTCCACATCCTGTTCCTGTGATCGAGGGGGAGGCTTAAGCAAATCAGTTAGATCTTGTTCTGATGCCCAGTGGATTTTATTTACTCTAGTGCACCTTTGTCCAATACTACATGCCGAGCAACGCCGCCTCAGTTTACCTTTAAGTTCTTTGTTATTTTCCCGCTCGAGGGCGAGTACCATAGGTTCCCTTTGCCACTCCGGGTGATTTTGGAGCGTGAAAAACGTGTCTGCATATGACACTTCATCCCATTTTCCTTCCCTCCTTAAAAACAACATTAATTGCAGGATGGTGTTATAATCGATTGACCCATAAAGTGGCCACTTAGATCCATCTTCCAGCTTATAAATCGGCCACCATTGATTGCAATATTTAATGAGAGTCTTCTTATTCTCTGTACCCCTGGTTCCAACAATGTCCCTCCAGCGTGTCAATATACAGCCAAGGGGGCTTTTCTTTAAAATACCCTTATTCTGAGTGTTACCCATCTCTTTAGATTGTTTCTTGTTAGCTGTTGTGCTTCGTTTTAATTTCCACGCGAACCTTTCCTCACAGGTCCTTACAGTCTTCTCCCAATCTTCTGGGATTAAAGTTTTCTTCCCACATATAAGCTTTACTAATTTGGACTCTTGATGGGCCCTTTCCCAATCATAAAACCGTGGGATTAGGGGAGAGCATTTGGGACACTCAGCTCTCCGCCTCCTAGATAAACAATACCAATTTTTCTCACAAGATTTACATTTCAACAGGACCCAAGCCGAATGCCAATTTTCATGTAAATTGTTAGTAAGCCCACACACAAAACAAGGGATCACCCCCACGTGTCTGTCAATTTGGGGGTTTAGAAAGGTATCTGGGACAGGTTGTTCCCAGTCTAGGGCCACTGTCTGTCCGGCAGGTGTTAAATACACTCCTCCTAAATAAATTCGTCCCTCTCCTTCGTTTAAATATTCCCAAGGTTCGAGCCCAAACCACCGAAGGAGTGACTCTCCCTGTCCGGCCACTTTGATGATCAGCCAGACCCCCGATACTTAGGAGATGGACTAAACACCACAGCAGCCCAACTTACATATATCAAGACATTTACAAATTTTTACAGACGTTTCAGGCGCTTTGTCCGTCTCTGGCCATGTTCCTCGCGGAGTCACGGAACCGCAAATCGGGACTCCCACTCGCTTCACAGCAGCGCTGTGTCTCAAACACATGCATCCACACACAAATGCTCTTAACATAAAATACCCGGGCATTTACAAATAAAACATACAATCATTACTCCAGTTGGTATCCCTCCAGCAGCTGCAAATATTATTCAAGTACTTGTATCACAACTTTGAGAAGCCCGCTTACCCTTCTCCTGCTTCTTATACAGTCATTAGCAGGTCCTTCCTGGCTCCCGATACTGGGATGAAGCAGTGACCTCGGATTTGCTCGATCTACCCCCAAGATCGCTAGCGGCCGCTCTATCAGTCAGCAAATCCCCTACTTCCATACAGGGTACCCTCCTCCCATATGGGGACTATGCCGCACGCCAGACATCTCTGTGCGATTTACTGGTGGCCCCGGCCAAGCGTGGGCGTCCCCTACGACTTACTGGCCCCTCTGTAAAACATACCATTTATCCGTGGCTTCAGGAGGTTGTTGTCTACTCCCGCGGTGAGCGGCTGGGAGTGGAGGCTCCTCCAAGGAAAGTGCTCGGGGAGCACCTAGGGGCATCCGCTCCGCAGTCGATCCCGCAGCCGAGCAGAGTGCCTCCTGCCTGGCTCGCCAAACTGACGTGCGGAAAGCAGACTCCACAACCTGTGAGGTTGTAAAGTAGGTATGTGTCGGAATGGGAGACGGACCCGGAGTAACGATGAGTCTCAATATGAGTATGGTCGTTCTCACTTTATTCAAGTTCTCACAGAGTATATAAAGACAGACAAGCAGAGCACGCGCTAGCGACAGCTATACGATTGGCTTACAGTCTCTGTTCACGCACCTAGAGCGCTCACACAATTAGTGCAGACCTCTTGTCCACGCGCAGCAGATGTTTCTCTATCTCCCGGAGGCAGTACCGCTTATCACTTACTTATCATGTAGCTACTTCTTCATACTTCTGTTTCTCAAGGACAGTTCACAGCCTCCTCCGGGCTTTCATCCCTATCAAAGACTGGGTTGCTCACTGTAATCAAGTCGTGCCCTTTTTCACTCAGCCATTCCTCCACAATTCCCCCTTTTTGTTTTTGAGCAATCCAGGCTTGGTTTACTACTTTTAACATAGCTCTCTTAATACAACTGAGCACTAAACATAAGCATAGACCTATAATCACAAGGGTTATTATAATGCGCAAGCCTTCAACAAGCAAGCCTACTAACCATTGTGGCATATTCCCAAACAAGTTAGTCAGCCACCCATCTAAAAACCCATGGTTTTGATGAATTTTGTTTGCATGCTCTTTTAACCACTGCAACTGTTTATGAATTGATTCGCTGTGATCGGATAAATTCATACAGCACATGCCTTCAAAATCCTCGCAACCATGACCTTGAGCTAATAGCAAAAAGTCAATTGCCGCTCTATTCTGCAAAATTGCATGGCGTAAGCTATTTTGATCTCCTAACAGAGTTTCTATTACCTCAGTGGTGACTTTAGCTTGTTTTTCAGCCCAACAAGCTAACCGTCCTATCTCCTTCAAAGCTCTGCCTGCTGCTGCCCCAGGTACAAACAGGGATAAAAACACTCTCTCAGTGGGATTGAGTAAGGTAACTTCATCATTGCAATTTGGTGGGAGACCCGTGACCGCCCGTTTTGTACGTGCGGCGTTTTCTCCCTTGGTCACATTTTTCCACCAGTTTTGATTTGGGGCCAACAACGTTAATTTGCCAAGATAACATGGACCACCTATCGCATTTTTCAGAATTCCCTGCCATGCCCTGTCACCACATATCAAAAACACGTCTGGTGGCAAGGCTTTTGGGGTGCCATTGTTCCAAATTTGCTGTTCCCCTTTTGTTCCAACCCCAAGGGCTCCCAGTCCTTGTTTTGATGTGTCATTTGTGCCACAAAATGCGCCTTTATATCTATAGTCATAGTAGTTTGCTTTCAGAGTGACGTTTGTCCACCCCGTCCAATTAAATGATCGATAATAATTTACGCCAGTAAAGGCAGGTCCTCCAAAAAATATGCAGGTTTGAGTCCAGTTCTGGGAGACATTTCCAATTCTCATTGATCCTAACAGTTCTAACTCTTGAGGGTCCCAAGGCAGCGTAACATTCAGGCTATTAAGGAGCATGGCACTACAATTACTAACGCTCTGGGAATTAGTACAGTTCTGCTTACTATACTTGCTAAAGTCTTCTACCTTAAAACCAGGTACTCCTATCAAACATGTCCGAAAAGGCTCTGTAGTAGAGGCAAGCGATAGAGAAAAAGCTTGTTGTCCTGTCTTATTCGCCCAGGTAACCCACATGTTTTCCCTAGGTTCAATCTTGTGGAGGGTCATTACTGCCGGGATCAATATCCCCAGGGTCAGGATCTTGAACATCTTGGTTGTCAGGCGGATCATGTCGAGTCAGAGCAGGTTTTACAGCTCGACTGGGCACCCACACTGGACCGCAATCTGTGGAGACACACATATAACCTCGACCATTAAATATAACAGGAACAGGCCCCATCCAAATTCCAGAGACTGGATCTTTATACATCACTTTGAGTTGCGGGAGTATTGTTGTACTATTGAACTTAAGGTTTTGATGGTGAATCATCACTGGCGGTTCCTCTCGATCACCCATGAGACAGAGAAAGTTCAACGTAAAGAGCACACGATGTAGCCTTTGCTGAGCATCTGTCTCTACTCCCTTTTGTTTACCTAGATAGTCCTTCAATACTTGATGAGTGCGTTCCACTAATCCTTGTCCCGTAGGCGAATGTGGGATCCCTGTCGTGTGATCGACCCCCCATCTTAGCAAAAACCTTCTAACCTTTTGACTAACATAAGCAGGCCCATTATCAGTTTTAATGCACTCAGGCACTCCTAATACAGCAAAGCAAGCAAGCGTTTACATACATGATGTGCCTTTTCTCCGGGCAATGCGGTTGCCCAGATCATTTTTGAAAAGGTGTCAATGGTCACATGTACATACTTCAAGCGACCAAACTCTGGGATATGTGTGACATCCATCTGCCATAACTCTAACGCCTTTAATCCTTCTGGGTTCACTCCTAACCCTATTCCTGGGCCATGGCTCCCACATTTCGGGCAGGCTTGGATAATGCTTCAAGCCTCATTTTCTGTTAAATTAAATTGTCTTTTTAGCCCTTTTGCATTTTGGTGAAAATTCTCATGACTCTGCCTAGCTTGTTGAAATTTATCCATAGGGGGCACATGACACACTGGGCTAACCAGGCTGTCAGCAAGTTGATTGCCCTGGCCTAATCCAAGGTCTAGCTGATGACTATGAATATGGATAACACAACAGGCAGCTGTTCTTTGGTCAAGTACAGATCGCAACCGAATAAATAAACTCCCCAGCCTAGGATTAGCTGTCTCTCTAAGGAGAGCATCTTCCAGGCGTGGCACTATTCCAGCCACATATAATGAGTCTGTTACTACATTCAAGGGAGTGCTTAGCCAATTGTTCAAGGCCCATACTACTGCAGTTAGTTCCAATGTTTGAAGGGAATCTCGAGGTTGTCCCTCTATGATATGCTGACACCATTGACCTTTTTCCTGCCAAACACAGGCTGCACGCCGCAAGCGTTTGCCTGCATCTGTATACACAGTGATACCATCTGACAATGGGTCTTTCTGTACCTTGGGTCTTTCTAGCCACTGATTTCTTTTTAGAACTTGCCACAATTTCCCTTGTGGCTGTTGTGAATGCACTCTCCCACTGTAGCCTAACAAGGCTTTTTGCATGGCAGCGTCATTGCGCAGCCACCATTCTAAATCTACAGCGTTAACAGGTAATATCCTCTGGTTCTTTACCACTGATTTCTATGATTCGTGATCTTCCTTTTCGTATCAATTCACTTACTGCTTCAGTTCGCGTTTGAATGCTCGTTTTGGTTGTACACTTAAGAACACCCATTCTAAGCCATTGAACACATTCTCTTTTGTTACCTTCCCTTCGCATTTGTCAGTGGCATCACCAAAGAAGGAGAAGGGAGTAGCAAGTTCCCCCTTTTTGTTTTGCCACTGACAAATGACTGCATATGGTGAATCTTTCCCATTACATATTATCAGAGACACTGACAACATTAAAATGCGTCGAGATGACCACGTCGATTGCAGTTTTTGTGCAATTTGTTGTAGTGCTGCTTGCTGCGTCGCCATCAGAGTAATGCCGTCGGCTGGATGATTGCTTCTCAATAATTCTGTTAAGGGTGCAATGTCGGTATTGGAGATGCCAACACAGTTCCGCACCCATTGAATGTCTCCAAGCAGGGTTTGGACATCAGTCAGTGTGCGCAATTGAGTTGCGAGCTCGGTTTTTTGCGGTCGAATCTTGGAGTCTATGATGGACCATCCGAGATATTTCCAGGGAGCTGTGCGCTGCACCTTTTCGGGTGCGATAACAAGCTCTTTTCTTGATAATACGTCGGTTAATTGCCGCAAAGACTCTTCAGTGAAAGGCTCCTTTTGACAACAGAGAATATCATCCATATAATGATAGATTATTGTGTTCGACCATTGGTTCCAAAGTGGTTGTAGTGCCCATGCTACGTAAAGTTGGCATAGCGTGGGTGAATTTTTCATCCCTTGTGGTAAAACAACCCATTCATAGCGGTCTGCAGGTGAAGCTTTATTTACTGCTGGTATAGAAAAGGCAAATCGCTGTGTATCTTGAGGGTGTAAGGGAATGGTAAAGAAACAGTCTTTCAAGTCCACTATCAATATATGCCATCCATCTGGTAACATATTAGGGGAAGGCATTCCAGGTTGTAATGCACCCATAGATTGCATTTGTGCAGTAACCTTTTGTAGGTCATGTAAAAGTTGCCATTTCCCACTCTTTTTTGGGATTACAAAGATGGGCGTATTCCATGGGCTAACAGAAGGTTTTATGTGGCCAGTTGCAAGTTGCTCGGCAACTAGCTGTCTAGCGATCTGCAGTCGCTCTTCAGTCATGGGCCACTGGTCAACCCACACGGGTTCATTGGAGGTCCAAGTTAACGGCGGGTTGGGCGACTGCTCTCCAGTGCCCATGACTAAAAATGGCTTGTAGTTAAAACTGCTCCAATTTGGCTGAGAACATCACGGCCAATTAATGCTTCTAATGTCCCAGGTAAGGGTAGCACGTATACCTTGAGACTTACTTGCTGGCCTTCTGGAAATTGCAAATGTATTGGCTGTTTACTGACATAAGGTGTAGACTGTCCTCCAACGCCTACAATGGATGACGTTGGTAACTCTACTGACCAACTTACAGGCCATATAGCTCGGCTTATAATTGTAACATCGGCTCCGGTATCTAGCATTGCCATAATTCGCTTAGACATGCCATGCTGTGAAATGATTACACTCATCGTGGGGCGCTGGTCCATTTTCGTGGTAAAACACACCGCAGGCCCAGTGGACCCAAAGCCACGATCACCACGATAGACATCTGATTCTGGCGGATAATCCAGTGGATTGTCAATAGCGACTATTTGTGCAATTCTGCTACCTTTTGGAATAAATAAAGGCGGACAAACGGTGTAGGCCATAATGTGGACGCGACCAGTATAATCTGCGTCAATCACTCCAGACAGTACAATCAGTCCCTTGATTCCTGCTGACGACCGGCCTAGTAACAGTCCTCCAATAGCACTGTTTTGATGAAATAAAGGCCCTACAGCGTTGCTAGGAATTTTCTGGACATTGGAGTCAATGAGGGTAACATCTATTGTAGTTTCCACATTGATTCCCATGCTCCCTCGGGTTGCTGGTTGGTGCTGTTGTAGAAAACCTTTGTCTTGTTTTGAGGGTTTATTTGTTTCTGCACGCGGCCTCTCCCCGCGCTCGGCTTCCAGTTTCCCGTACAGACTTTCGTAGCATGAGTATTCTTTTGACACTTGTCGCACCATACGGCACTGCGACAGTTGGTTTTAACATGGCCAGACTCACCACAGCGGAAACAACTTCCACGGAAGGGTTGTCCAGGCGGCCGTACTTGCTTCTGTTGGACAATTGCGGCCAAGGGTTGCACGACTTCTCGGACAGCTCCTTGAACTGCTGCAGCAACTGTGGTGCTTTGTTTTTGAGCTTCAGCCCTTTCTACTCTCAATAACATTTCTTCAACGCCTGCTCCTTTTGGTAGACTGGCTAGAATTTGCTTGGTGGTCTTATTGGCATTGTCAAAAGCCAATACTTTGAACATCTGTTGTTTGCCGCTGTCATCTAAATCAGGGTGATTCATGATTGCTTCCCACAGTCGGTCAACAAAGCTACTATATTTTTCTGTAGTTCCTTGCATCATGGTACCAAATGACGGAATAGTAGATCCTGGGAGGCCGAGAAACGCCTCTAGGGCAAGTTGCGCCGATCGCTGTAATAGGTTTGCTGGAAACGTCAACTGTACTTGCAAGTCACTAAATTTTCCGTGCCCTGCGAACATCTCTGCCGTGACTCCACGGAGGGGGTCTCCCTCCCCTTGTCTTCGAGATGCTTCATTCATGGCTCGTTGTTGCCAGGAGGACTCCCACAACAAATATTGTGTTGGAGTAAGCAACAGTCTCATCAGGTTACGACAATCATATGGACACATCAGATCAGCAGAAAAAATCCAGCTGACAATTTGTCGGGTAGCCTCAGATTTTACTCCATAAGTTGAGATGGTGGTGCGAGCTTGTTGTAAAATTTTCCAATCATGTGGTTCCCATTTGCCAGTATTGTTTACATGTACGACGGGACACGCGAGAGGTGGAGTTCCGCTCAGACTAGCGGCTGCTCCCCACTGTCCTTCTAGTATAGCGTCTCTAATAATGCCATTCCAGCGTGCAGTTCTCGGAGGTGTTGAGGGATTCACTAGCCATGGAGGCATGTTATCGTTGTTCCTCGTCACACGTAAATCTAACTCATCGAGCCGCCTTAAAACTGTCTGTAGCATTTTGTCTGTGGACAGTTTACGACTCTTGTCCGGAGGTGGAGTTGGCGGACCAGATGAGTCACTGGAGGGGGGTAGCGGTGGATACAAGAGAGGCGGAGTTGCTGGAGGCGGTGCTGTGGGCGGAGGGCAACACGCTGCTCCTCCCAAATCGATGAGATCAGTAGACGTTTCAGGCCCCTCCCCTGCTGGAGTTTTCTGAGGAGGCGCTTCCGCATTTGCATTACTTTTCTGTTTTGGTTTCGCATCAGTCACTTCCGTTTTTCCCGAGTTTTGCAAGGGGTTCAGCGGCAAGTGTTTACTTTTCTCAGGAGGGTCAGAGTCCTCATTAGCTCGAATTTCAGCAACAGTTTTACACACAGTCCCGGCAATTCCCTTTACCGCGGGCAGCCCAAAGAACCGCGCAATAGCTTACTTTCAGGTTTTAAGGCGGCCGCTCCTGGACCTAACATTTGAGCAGCTGCACAGGCTACTTCCCGCTCCGCTTTCATCGCTTCTAAAGTCTCTAGCACAGTATGCCACAACCCACGGATGGCTTTTATCTCTTTCTCCTCTTTTTCATCCCCCTCGATTGTTTTTTGCCACATCGTCCCTCCAAAATCTCGCCATTCCGAAACAGAAAACAGCATAGGTGTGTCAGAAAAATGACCCCATCGCTGTCCTAATTTAATTAACTTTATCAACAGTTTCGCCGGTATTTCATTCCCTCTCTTAGAGAGGATTCCAGCGAGTAGCGTGGCCGCAGCTTCTACTTGCATCACTGTGCCTGGGAGGCGAGAGGCCACCTCGCACCGTTGTCTGCTCCCGCCTTTGCGCCCGAGCTGCACTTCTCCCAGCCGTGGTTTCCCACTCCCCTCCTCTAGCTGCTTACCGCAGACTCGGAGAACTCAGTCCCGCTGAGCTATGGATCTCCTCTGCTACCAGATGTCGGAGTGGGAGGCGGACCCGGAGTAACGATGAGTCTCAATATGAGTATGATCGTTCTCACTTTATTCAAGTTCTCACAGAGTATATAAAGACAGAGAAGCAGAGCACGCGCTAGCAACAGCTATACGATTGGCTTACAGTCTCTGTTCACGCGCCTAGAGCGCTCACACAATTAGTGCAGACCTCTTGTCCACGCGCAGCAGATGTTTCTCTATCTCCTGGAGGCAGTACCGCTTATCACTTACTTATCATGTAGCTACTTCTTCATACTTCAGTTTCTCAAGGACAGTTCACAGCCTCCTCCAGGCTTTCATCCCTATCAAAGACTGGGTTGCTCACTGTAATCAAGTCGTGCCCTTTTTCACTCAGCCATTCCTCCACAGGTATGTTTATTTGACGCCGGGCAGCACGGGGGGTCGCCCCACCAAAATCGTGCGCACCCACCGCGGCAGTTAGCTTAGGATTTATACAATCAGATCTTACATATTCAAAGGGCGCCTATACATATCCATAACCTTTCCCTGAAAAGGCGGTCTTTATTACAATGAGTTCCGAGAAATCATTTCCATGGTCTCCGCCTTTAACTCCTCCCAGCCGCACATGCGCAGTGTCTCCTGGTGGTCGCAGTGTCTCCTGGTGGTCGTGGGCCGGGGTCTCGGGGATGAAGGCCATGTCTTCCTCACTGTGTACCTCTCGCTTTTAATGTTAATGTGTTGCTCCAGGCCACGGGGTTGGGAAACCAGATGATCACTTTGTCAGGACAACTGAGAATACCAATTGTTCCCTTATCTCCCATTGAGGCCGAGATGTGACCACTTTATGGTTTCAACACATCCTTTCTTTGCCTAAACCCCTTGGCAATGGCTTTAGGCTATAGATACACAGTTTAAGCCAAGCAATGGCCCTGCTATTAACCCTTGAGTGTTATTTCCCCTTATCAATCCCCCCTTTTCTAAGAGATGAGTAAATTCTTTTACTTATTCCCACAGCATGTTTTCTTTCTCTAAGCATTTCTTAAAATATTTTCCTGACTCGACTTTTTGTTGAAGCTGATGCTTCTTCCAAAGCAAAAAACCCCCAACCAACCAACAAAACCTCCACAACCTAAAATATTTGAACAGTGAAAAGCCATGCAGAGTAGCAGATTCTCCTATCTCAACACACTGCTGGTCTGAACAATAAGTTAAAATGACTCCAAAGAGGTACAAGTCTGTGATACACAGGTAGACAGAACCCTGGATAATGCCCACAAAAAAGACAGTCTCTTGTCTATTGAAGTGACATCTTTTCTGCTACTGGCAGATCTTCTGTATCTACTGAATACCGAGGTTGACATACCCAGAGAAGGGTATTTGATGTCATTAAACACTGACAATGAGCACGGTTACAGTGCCTAAGGCAGCCTTGGAAAAATTTGCATGAGAATAAAGCAAAGATTCATCACTATAGGAGAAAGAGCTGTGAGAGGTGAGTCCTAGATGAGAAAATATGGTAAAACATAGAGAGAGAAATGTGATACCAGACAAAAAGTTAAGATATATACAAGAAAATCAAGACAGTTTAGGGAAAGCTAGGGAGAAATGCTATTTATGCTGAACTCAGAGGCTGCCTCTGTCCCAATGCTCTCTTAAAGAACCTGCCCAGCACAACTGCTCTTTCTCACCAAGAGACAGCACCTTCCTAAGTAATATATTGAAAACAGGGCTAAGCAAAACCTTAATTCTATTTGAAGTTAAGAAGTATTTATAATTTTGGGCAAAAAAACTTAAACAGACACTGTAAGGTCCAGAGTAACAGTTAAAAATTCAAAGGAGACGATCCTTTTCCAAAAGGAGAAAAAGTATAGAAATACAAAGAACTTTAATTCTGCTATTAAGTAGCCAGTAATAAAAGTCAGACTGTGAAATGTAAACAGTATGCTTGTCGTTGTTGTTGAGACGGGCAAACGACACGGACAGCAATCTTCAGCAGTTCAAGCAGTAACAGTCCACCTTTATTAGCACACGTATATTCTTATATATTCTTTCTTAACACATGTGTTCTTTTACTATTGGTTACATATTGTTATAACAATATATCATTGGTTGTCTCTTGCAAAACATCAAAACTACTCCTTATCTTGTCAGTCCCCAGCTGGTACCTAAAAGTTGTTTTACTTCTCAGGATGTTTTCTACTCCCTTCTTTCTCAAGGATATACTTTAATCTCTGCAAGGTCAACTCCTGACTCCATTCCCACAATCAAGGGTTCCACGGACCCGCCGCAGTCCCCCACAATTCCCCCTTTTTGTATTTGTGCCAAAAATATCGCCCTCATCGTCCGCTGCAGGGCCCTTTGCAGCAAGGAGATGACACATGGCAACATTAATAGCACAACTACAACAATCAATAAAATAACTAATCCCGTTCTTACTACTGACAACAACCATCCCGACAGTCCCCATCCACTAAACAATCTGTTCAACCAATCCCATCCATTGTCAACTTGCAGCTTTTGTACTCCTTCCTTTAACAACTGTATGCTTTTATGAATTGATTCAGAGTGATCTGACAAGTTCATGCAATACATTCCATCAATATCCTCACATCCATGTCCTTGAGCTAATAACAAAAAATCTATTGCCGCTCTATTTTATAACATAGCATGCCTAACTGAGTCTACATCTAATAGTAAATTGCTTAATGCCGTAGAGGTTGCATTCATTTGCTTTGCTAGCCAGCATCCTAACTTATTCAAGGTACTTAATGCTTTGGCAGCAGCTGCTCCTGGTACAAACATGGAGGCTGCCCATATTTCACCCTTATTCCAAAAAGTGACTTGGTCATCACAGTCTTCATTGTAAGCATGGAGGCTCCTCTTAGCTTTTTTTTATAATAGCGATGTTGGTAAATCATGGACGTATTAGGAGTTAACAATGTTAAGCGTCCCAAACTGCATGGTCCTCCTTTTATGTGAGAAGGTATGGCTCCCCAGGCTCGATCTCCACATATCAGGAATATCCCCGGGGGTAGCGCCAAAAGGACATTTGAGGATCAAGAAATATTTGGGGAGGTAAAGTTACACCATACACTTGAATTTCTGTAAATTGTCATACTTGAATTTACCACCCATGCCAGGGATTGATTCTTTCCTGTATAATTGAAATACAGACAATAGTCCATTTTTATAGATCCCAAAAGTTCAAGCTCTTGAGGTTCCAAAGGCACTTTAGGCAAATAAGGCACCCATGCGTCCCATGTATTAACCAATGACTCGTTCTGAAAAGTTGCCCATGCTTCATGCGGTACCGGCCACTTGTCCACTGGAACACCAACGAGACACGTAATAAATGGATTCTCTGGTGATGTAGTGGCCAGACATATGGAATCCTGGCCAGTCATGTTGGCTAGAGTGATCCATACGTTGGTCCTTGTCTGCGTTGGCATCCAAAATGCGTTGACCACAGCACACATCATGAGGAAGATAACACAGGCTTCACATTCCGTGCCGGCATCCATTGCGGCCCGTGATCTGTGGAAACACAAGCATAACCTCTTCCCCAGGTTAATAGATCATACGGACCCATCCATTGACCCGTATGTAGATCCCGCACTAACACCTTTGCCCCTGGCCCCACCCCCTCCTGAGTTACCAGGGAATTGAAATGGCAAAGGATGGGCGGTGTTGGGGTCGGAGAATCATCAGAAACCTGTAAAAAATTTAAAACATATGTAGCTTTAGCCAATCGTGCATCAGGTGGTTCACCCAGCATTCCCCCTTTTTGTTTTTGGAGGAAGCGCTTGAGTGTACCGTGGGCTCGTTCTACAATGCTTTGTCCTGTGGGAGAATGGGGAATTCCAGTAACATGGGATATCCCCCAAAGCTGCAAAAATAATGCAACTTTCTGAGACACGTAAGCCGGGCCATTGTCTGTCTTAACTTGTTGGGGAACACCTAAAATGGAAAATGCACGTTGCCAATGGCGGATGACATCACGTGCAGATTCCCCAGTATGAGCAGTGGCAACAAGAGCTGATGAAAAAGTATCTATAGAGACATGCACGTATTTCAGACGCCCAAATTCGGGTACGTGCGTAACATCAGTCTGCCAGATCTGCAAGGCACGGAGGCCACGAGGGTTGGTGCCATAGTAAATAGGGACATGATGGCCCTGACAATCAGGGCATGCAGCAACAATGGCACGTGCCTCAGAATTGGAAATATGAAATTGACGTTTCAGGGCCCGATAGCCCTGATGGTAAAAGCGATGTGAAGCTATTGCCTGTTGTTTAATGTCGGGAACAGGTCCTAATGCCACTGCGGACACCAAAGCATCTGCTTTTGCATTTCCTTCCACTATAAAACCCGGTAACGTAGTGTGACTTTTAATATGCATGACATAATATTCATAGTGACGTTTCTGAATTTCCAACCATAATAGCTTCAGAACCCCAAACAGCGTTTCATTAGACACATGCCCTAACACAGCTTTATCCAATCGTTGTACCAGTCCAGCCACATAAGCAGAATCCGTTATGATGTTTACTGGGCCAGGGAAGTTTTGAAACACCATGGCCATCGCCCTAAGTTCAACCACTTGTGGTGAGCCTTCTTGATGTTCAATTTTATGCTGCCATTGTGGTCCGTCTTTCCAAACGATGGCCGCTTTTCCGGTTTTCCCTGATCCATCCGTAAACACCGTGGGTCCCTCTACCGGATCCAATTGACTCAATTGTTTCTGACCAAATCTCACCTGACTTCCTAGTTTGACCAATGGATGTGAGGGCAAATGATAACTTATTTGCCCTGTATAGTTCATCATGGCTGCTTGTAAAGCAGAGCTGTTGGCCATGCACCATTCAAAATAATCACTCTGCACTGGGAGTACAATTTTTTCCGGGTCTCTCGCCATTAATTCCATACAGCGTGTCCTGATTTTTATAATTACTTGAGCCACCAGCTCAAAAAGGCCAGGGGCTGTCTTTTTTGTTTTATTTGGCAAGAAAACCCATTCCAAAACATGTAGAGAATCATCCCACTTCTCATGCCATTGTGCAATCATGGCAAAGGGTACCAACTGGTCAATCAAAATGATTGCCTGGACAGGCACTGTCAGTTCAATTCTCCATACATGTTTGCTGCTAATTGCTCGCTCAATGTCTGCAATTGTTTTTTGTGCACCTACCGTCAAGGTGCGTGGGGCAGAAATATCTGTGTCTCCTTGCAGTAGTTCAAATAACAGTTGCAATTTAGAAGAAGGAATCCCCACGTAGGGTCGAATCCAATTAATCATCCCTGCTAATTTTTGCACGTCATTTAATGTTTTCACTTCCACTTGCAATTGTATGGGTTGTGGCATCACCATTTGAGTTAAGACTTTCATACCTAAATAGAGCCATGGTTGCTGCCGCTGCACCTTTTCAGGCGCAACAATTAGTCCATATTGGCACAGAGATTCCCGTGTTTTGTTCTCCATCTCAATTAACTCCTGTGGAGTTGCTGCAGCTAACAGAACGTCATCCATATAATGATAGCAATAACCTGATGGGAACAAAGCACGTACTGGACTCAATGCCTTTGCCACGAACCACTGGCAAATTGTGGGTGAGTTTTTCATACCTTGCGGTAACACCTTCCAATGATATCTTTTTGCAGGTTCCATATTGTTTATGGATGGTACAGTAAAGGCAAATTTCTCCATATCTTGATCTGCTAAAGGAATCGTAAAGAAACAATCTTTCAAGTCCATTACAACAATTTCCCATTGCATCGGAATCATGGTGGGAGAGGGTAATCCAGGTTGTAAAGCTCCCATGGTTGCTATAACCTCATTAATCTTCCTCAGATCATGTAACAATCTCCATTTTCCAGATTTTTTCTTTATAACAAACACAGGGGTATTCCAAGGGCTGTGTGAGACCTCTATGTGTCCTGCAGCTAGTTGTTCTGCTACGAGAGACTGCAGGGCAGTGAGTTTTTCTTGACTGAGAGGCCACTGATCGACCCACACTGGTCTTTCAGTTAACCATCTTAATGCCAGAGTGGGTCGAGAAATGCCCTGCAATACAGTGACCCCTACTGAAAATCCGTTGTTATCCGTACTCCCCATTGTCCTAAACAATCCCTTCCCCACAAATTTAATGGGGCCGAGGTCACATAAGGTCTCACCGTAGCCCTTTGACCTTCAGAATTAACAATCGTAATCGGTTTGGCTGATATTAAGCTATTTGCAACTCCTCCAAGTCCTGCCACCCCCAAGGTGTTTGAGGCCAAAGGCCAAGTATTCGGCCATTCGCGCAGTGAGATGATAGTCACATCCGCCCCTGTATCGAGTAACCCAGTCAGTTTCACCTGATCGGGGGTAACGCTGTTCATCATGAGTGTACAGATCGTTTGCGGCCGTTTCTCCGACACTGTCTGAGTCCAGAAAATAAGTGGTTTTCCTGTTGATCCAAATCCGCCGTCACCGCGAACAACCTGTTCAGTCCTGGGGACACAACTCATTAATGGCACAAGTTGAGCTAAACGTGTTCCTTTTTCTATTGTTACCGGTGGGGTTGCTGTTGATACCATAGCACAAATTTGTCCTGTGAAATCAGCGTCAATAACTCCCACATGCACCATGAGTCCTTGTAGGGTGGTACTTGATCTTCCTATTAGTAAAGCACTCAGTCCCCTACCAATTGGTCCCCAGGCATCTAAGGGCACTTTGTGCACCCCTTGAGTCGTTATAGTCACTGTGTGGGCGGTGGATACATCCATCCCGGCTGATCCACTGGTTTTCCCTGATAGCTTGTCACAGAGGGTTGCGTCTGCACTGACCCTAGAAATGGGTTGCCAGGATTGTAGGGCATTTGCGTATGGGGCATTTGTGTCTGCACGCGCCCCTTCGCGCTCTTCTTGCCGTTTCCCGGCTGTAATGGTTGGCCATTAAGGTGATATTTAGAGTGACATTGCTTAGCAACATGTCCAACCCTTCCACGCCTATAGCAATTCATTTCTGCTGTGTCCCCCACCATATTGACTTTTCCCGAGCCAGTTCCTCCCGTTTTTTTCTTGGAGCATTCAGCTTTTACATGACCTGTTTGACCACAGCCATAGCATTTTTGGCCCTGTACTCACATGGCTGCCATTGCGGCAGCGAGTGCAGTCATTTTATGCTCCACAGATCCAACCTTGGCACAAGCAGTAATCATTGCCTCTAAGGTTGGGTCTCCTGGTAATGCCTCAATTATTTTTTGACAGTCCGCATTAGCATTGTCGCGAGCCAATTGTTTCACTAACATTTCACGGAGGCGCGCATCAAACATTTGACGTTCAACAGCAGCTTGTAACTTTTCAACAAAGGAGAGAAATGGTTCTCGAGTGCCTTGTTTAATGGTGGTATATTTTTGTTTTGGTTCTGCCAATTCTGCAGTGCGAATTATTGCCTCGATGCCTATATTTTTTACTTGTTCAAGCACCAAGGGGGGCCACTGCGCTTGATGCTGTGGGTTATTGAATTGCCCAGCACCCATTAAAACATCAGCACCATTGCCATAGCGAGGATCACCCTGTGGAAACTGCAGATTTGCTACGGCCTGAGCCTCAGCCCTTTGCTGCCAAATATTTCGAAACACTGCAAGCTGCACAGGTTGAAAAATGATCTGAGCAATATGAGTAATATCATAAGGGGTCATAGCTTCCATTGACAATAATCGTATCAGTTGCATTACTGCAGGGGAGTTGGGGCCATACTGGGCAGTGGCCTTTTGTAAATCCTGAATCACCTTCCAGGAATAAGTAGCATGCTCATGAGGCTCCCCTGCAGCTGGGTCATGATACACCACAGGAAATGCTGCAGGCCCAGCAGTCTCAACATTCAAAGGTTCATCAGTGGTGAGGGGAACGGATATATTCTCTGATAAATCCCAGTCGCCCAACTCCATAGCTTTAGCTTTGACCTTTTTCCAGAATCGCACAGGATTTCGCGGTCTAACCGTAATCGAGGCTGGAGGTAAATCCCAAGTACGAGGGTATTTTGGTCTACACTCTGCCCCCCCTTGCTCGGAACGTTTTACTGGCGCAGGGGTGTGCAAAGGGGGACCCGGATTCTCAGGGACTACCTCCTCAAGCTCATTTTGCCCTGTCATAGGATCATCCTGATCAACATTAACGTCCGAATCCTCTGGCAGAGGTGGATACAAAAAGGGGTTAAGCGACGGCCGCGCTTTTTGCTCTTCCGCAATCGGCACTGGCGGAGCAGAGGGTTGCACACACTCTCCTGACTTAAATACAGGGAGTCCCTCCTGCGGCCACACATATCCCGAATCTGCCGCTTGTTTATGCGAGTCTCTTGCCGCTTCTATCTGTTCTCGGGGCAGCACATACTTATACTTTTTTCCTTCGGAAAGCCGCAGCCCCCCCCCCCACATCAGCACACACACACACACACCACACCCCCCCCCCGTCTTCTTTCTTGGTAACAGGGGGTTTTAGGACCGGGGGTTTTGGGACCGCAGATGGCTCCGCCCCTCCTTTTAAGTCCGGCCTGAAAGGATCAGGCGACTCATTTTTTCCCGCAGTCTCCGCTTGTTCCCTCTGCTCTTTAAACCCTTTCAAAGTCTCTAGTAGCAAACGCCACGTTGTTAGTAGTTCAGTCGCTTCTTTGGAGCCTCTCGTAGCACCATCGAACAATTTATCACCCAAGTCTTTCCACTGTGATACACTAAACGCTGTGACAGTGGTAACTTCAG
Source organism: Numenius arquata (assembly GCF_964106895.1). Lineage (NCBI taxonomy): Eukaryota > Metazoa > Chordata > Aves > Charadriiformes > Scolopacidae > Numenius > Numenius arquata. Next base: position 7,693,945 of record NC_133615.1, read on the forward strand.
TGCCTTGTCTTTTGCCCCAGAGCAGCATTTTCCGTAAAGTCAACTCGGGGAGGTCCACGCCTCGCCGTTTCAAAAGCAACTGCCACATAGAGAGTATGATACCCTCTTCTTTGGACAAGTTCCCTCCCATGTTCCCAGTAGCTCACCTCTCCAGGTGTCTTATTCACGATCCGGATCAATCAGCAGCTCTCCCCGCCGCTCTCAGCTATACTGGGCTCCGTCTCCACAGCTATCTCCAGCCTTCTTTTTTCCTATGCAGAATCACGTCGGGGTCACCAGTTGTCGTTGTTGTTGAGACGGGCAAACGACACGGACAGCAATCTTCAGCAGTTCAAGCAGTAACAGTCCACCTTTATTAGCACACGTATATTCTTATATATTCTTTCTTAACACATGTGTTCTTTTACTATTGGTTACATATTGTTATAACAATATATCATTGGTTGTCTCTTGCAAAACATCAAAACTACTCCTTATCTTGTCAGTCCCCAGCTGGTACCTAAAAGTTGTTTTACTTCTCAGGATGTTTTCTACTCCCTTCTTTCTCAAGGATATACTTTAATCTCTGCAAGGTCAACTCCTGACTCCATTCCCACAATCAAGGGTTCCACGGACCCGCCGCAGTCCCCCACATATGCTACTTGGGCAGTTACTTTCAAAATAAAATTATGTTAATTTATTATCACAATCTTAATTTCTTATCGTACACTGGCATTACTGAAATGAAATAGCAGTGGTTGTTGAACTGCCATATGTGGCACAGAGTAACAGCAATACAGTTGGCTACGTTGTGAATCACAATTGTGCATTCTGGAGACAGTAGCTGTGCATATATACACAGTAAAGGTACAAAATGTGCTAAATAAAACCTTGCTACCTTCTTATTTGCTCTAAATTGTCAAATCAGTGGACTTGCAAAGTGGTGCTGAAAAGTAACATTTCTGAGCAGTCATAAAACAATTCAGAGGAACATATATTCACTGCACTCTTCATACAGCTTGTGAAAATGTAGGCACTGGTGAGCTTCTCAAAACTCTCTTTAGAAATTCAATTTAAATTTATTTATGTAATACCGGTTCTTACAAAGTAGATTTCAAGGCTATCCTGGGTGGAATGCAGTACAGTAATAGCATGGGATATTTAGGATGTTTACATGGTTTCTAAGAGATTTTACAAGAAATTTCCCTGAATGCTAGTAGAATATGACAGTCATGCAATGAAAAGATATGTTACAACAGAAACAGTGGTCATCTTAAAGCCTATCAATAAACAATTTGTGTTTGTATGAGCATCAAAGGGGACTAAAAAGACATTTCAGTAGCAAATGATCTAGTATTAGGGTTTGCCAGTCCTTTCCACTTTTCAGTAGGTGTGCACTGTAGTCACTATGGTAACTGCAAAGCAGTACAAAATCATAAGCAAGGTGCCAATGACTTGTATGCTCAGTAAATGTTTAACATTGTTAGATTCTTACTAGCACCTTAGCTATTGTAAAGCTAGAATGAGTTGTCATCTGCACTGGAACACCTTCAAGTTGGCCAAAATGAAGGTGTTGCTGAAGACAGCATGTTCAGTTGTTTATGAATTCCTGAAACTTTCATTCATCTGTCTTAAATTTCTTACATAATTTCTTGAAAAGAAAAACAGTCATCTAAAAGTATCCAGAGATTTTATGATATCAAAGAAAAAACAGTTTTATAAAATATTTATCTCTTTAAGTGAATCAAGATAAAGTGCATTTGAAAAACTATAGAAAGAAATCCAATATTTAAGAGAGGTAAATAAAGAAATTAGATCTTCTGGATTTTGATAAGGCTTCTAAAAAAGTAAGATTTCTCACCTTCTCCTGGTGAAAAGGTAAGTACCTGCATAAGGTGTGCACAGGTTGCTGATCTGTCACATCAAGTAGCCAAGTTGCAGGAAACAATTAAAAGGCTGTGCAGTATTAGAGGAGCCCAGACATAGATAGGTGGTTCCATAACCATTTCCTGCAGCAGACGCCACTGAGAATGAGGCACCTTGGACCCTGGTGACCCACAAAAGCGGGACTCCGCTTCAGTCTCCACCCTCCAGCATCACAACCATAAACAGATATGAAGCTTTAACAGCTATAGACACCCACTAGCAAGACCTGCAAGGGGAAACTGCACCAGCAGCACACAGGGGATACTGCAAAAAGAAATGACAAGTGCAAGTAGTGGGTGACTGTTAAAGGGCACTGAGGTGCCAACCTGACAGGGAGTCACAAGAGGTATGCTGCCTTCCAGGAGCTAAGGTCCAAGACATTGCTGAGAGGGTGCCGCAACTTGTCAAGAGCATAGAATCATAGAATTGTCTAGGTTGGAAGGGACCTTTAAGATCATCTAGTCCAACCATCAACCTAACTCTGATAAAAAAAACATCACTAAACCATGTCACTAAGCTCTATGTCAACCCGTCTTTTAAATACCTCCAGGGATGGTGCCTCAACCACTTCCCCGAGCAGCCCATTCCAATGCTTAATAACCCTTTCAGTGAAAAAATTTTTCCTAATATCCAATCTGAACCTCCCCTGGCACAACTTGAGGCCGTTTCCTCTTGTCCTATCGCCTGTGACTTGGGAGAAGAGACAGACCCCCGCTTCTCTATGACCTCCTTTCAGGTAGTTGTAGAGAGCTATAAGGTCTCCCCTCAGCCTCCTTTTCTCTAGGCTGAACAACCCCAGCTCCCTCAGCCTCTCCCCATAAGACTTATTCTATAGACCCCTCACCAGGTTTGTTGCTCTTCTTTGCACATGTTCCAGCACCTCAATGTCTTTTTTGTGGTAAGGGGCCCAAAACTGGACACAGTACTTGATGTGGGGCCTCACCAGTGCCAAGTACAGGGGGACGATCACCTCCCAAGATCTACTCACCACACTGTTCTCGATACAGGCCAGGATGCTGTTGGCCTTCTTGGCCACCTGGGCACACTGCTGGCTCATGTTCAGCTGACAGTCAACCAACACCTCCAGGTCCTTTTCTGCCAGGCAGCTCTCCAGCCACTCTTCCTCAAGCCTGTAGCGCTGCATGGGGTTGCTGTGACCCAAGTGCAGGACCCGGCACTTGGCCTTGTTGAACCTCATCTTAGTGGCCTTGGCCCATCGATCCAGCCTGTCCAGATCCCTCTGCAGAGTCTTTCTATCCTCAAGCAGGTCGACACTCCCACCCAACTTGGTGTCATCTGCAAACTTACTGAGGGTGCACTTGATCCCCTCATCCAGATCATTGATAAAGTTGTTAAAGAGAACCGGCCCCAATACCGAGCCCTGGGCAACACCACTCATGCCGGACTGCCAACTGGATTTAACTCCATTCACCACCACTCTCTGGGCCCGGCCCTCCAGCCAGTTTTTAACCCAGCAGAGAGTACTCCCATCCAAGCCACGGGCAGCCAGTTTCTCCAGGAGGATACTATGGGAGACTGTATCAAAGGCCTTACTAAAGCCCAGGTAAACAACATCCACAGCCTTTCCCTCATCCAGTAGCAGTCCAGTCCAGTAGCATGGACTACTATCCACTGTTACTCTTTCATGTGGGCATGAATGACACTGCAAGCCAGAACCTGGGCAGAAATAAGGAAGTCTATAAAGCCCTGGGAGTGCAGGTGAAAAATATTAGTGCCCAAGTTATCTTTTCTTCCATTTTAACAGTTGGAGGAAAGGAGGCAGCCAGAAACAGGTGGATAATGCCTATCAACTTCTGGCTATGTGGCTGGTGCCCTTACAAGGGTTTTGGCATTTATGACAATGGGACATTCTTTGATGACTATAACCTGCTAGGGAGGGATGGAATCCACCTGTCTAGGAGATGCAAGGGAATCTTTGGCAGCAGTCTGGCCAACTTGGTGAGGCGGGCTTTATACTGAAGGACTCGGGGGGTGGAGTCCAAACTGGCAATGCCATCACATCCAACTGGGGAATAAGCAAAGCCAACCAGAGCAGCAACAAATTTTCCTTGGCTGCTTCCCAAGATGAGAACCAGAAGGCAAACCACATCAAGGATGTGTATGGCTATGGTGGATGCTCTTGCTCCCCTCCAGGGAAATCCGCATGCTTGATTACCTCTCTGAAATACCTGTACACCAACACACACAGCATGGGGAATAAACAGGAAGAGCTAGAGATCTGTGTGTAGTCACAGGGCCATGATCTCATTGCAATTACAGAGACATGGTGGGATAGCTCACGTTACTAGAATGCTGTCATGGATGGCTACATACCTTTTAGGAAAAGCAAGCCAGCAAGGTGAGGTGGTGGAGTTGTTCTCTACATGAGAGAGCAACTGGAACATACCAAGCTCCACCTAAGAGTGGATAAAGAATGAGTCAAGAGCTTATGGGTAAGAACTATGGGGCAGGCTAATATGGGCAACACTCTCGTGGGTGTTTACTACAGGCCACCTGATCAGGATGGAGAAGTTGATGAGGCCTTCTACAGACAGCTGAAAGTAGCCTTGCAATCACAGGCTCTGGTTCTCATGGGGGACTTCAATCATCCTGATATTTGCTGGAAAAGCAACAAAGCCAGGCATATGCAGTCCAGGAGGTTTCTGTAGAGCACTGCTGATAACTTTTTGATACAGGTGGTGGAGAAGCCAACAAGGAGAGGTGTGCTGCTGGACCTTATGCTAACAAATAAGGTCTGGTTGGGGATGTGAAGGTTGGGGGCAGCCTTGGCTGCAGTGACCATGAGGTGGTGGAGTTCAGGATCCTGTGTGGAAGAAGCAGGGCAATAAGTAGGGTTACAACCCTGGACTTTAGGAGAGCTAACTTTGACCTCTTCAAAGACCTACTTGGAAGAATCCCATGGGATAGGGCTCTAGAAGGTAGGGGGATCCAAGAGAGCTGGTTAATATTTGAGAACCACTTCCTTCAAGCTCAAGATTGGTGCATGCCTAAGAGCAAGAAATCAGGCAAAGGAGGCATGAGACCTGCATGGATGAGCAAGGAACTTCTGGAATAACTCAGATGGAAGAAGGAAGTTTATAGAATGTGGAAAAAGGGACTGGCCACTTGGGAGGAATATAAGAACGTTGTTAGAGTATGCAGGGATGCAACGAGGAATGCTAAGGCCCACTTGGAATTGAACCTGGCAAGGGATGTCAAGGACAATAAGAAGGGCTTCTTCAAGTATATCAGTAGCAAAAGGAAGACTAGGGAAAATGTAGGCCTGCTGCTGAATGAGGTGGGTGCCCTGGTGATGGAGGATGCAGAGAAGGCAGAATTACTGAATGCCTTCTTTGCAGGTAAGGCAGGCCCTCAGGAACCCCAGACCCTGCAGGTAAGAGAAAAAGTCTGGATAAAGGAAGAGTTTCACTTGGTTGAGGAGGATTGAGTTAGAGATCATTTAGACAAACTCAACACCTACAACTCCATGGGCCCCAATGGGATGCACCCACGAGTGCTGAGGGAGCTGGCAGATGTTATTGCAAAGCTGCTCTCCATGGAGAACAGGAGAGGTGCCTGAGGGCTGGAGGAAAGCCAATGTCACTCCATTCTTCAAAAAGGCCAGTCAGCCTCACCTCCATCCCTGGAAAGGTGATGGAACAGCTCATCCTGAATGTCATCTCTAAGCATGTAGAGGAAGAGAAGGCTATCAGGAGTGGTCAACATGAATTCACCGAGGGGAAATCAAGCTTGACCAATCCGATAGCCTTCTAGGATGGCATGACTGGCTGGGTGGATGACGGGAGAACAGTGGACGTTGTCTACCTTGACTTTAGCAAGGCTTTGACGCTGCCTCCCATAACATCCTCATAGGTAAGCTTAGGAAGTGTGGGTTAGATGAGTGGACAGTGAGGTGGACTGAGAAATGGCTGAATGGCAGAACTCAGAGGGTTGTGATCAAAGGTGCAAAGTCCAGTTGGAGGCCTGTAGCTAGCAGTGTTCCCCAGGGGTCAGTACTGGGTCCGGTCTTGTTCAACATATCCATCAAAGACCTGGATGAGGGGACAGAGTGTACCCTCAGCAAGTTTGCTGATGGCACAAAACAGGGAGGAGTGGCTGACACACCAAAAGGCGAGACCTGGACAGGCTAGAGAGATGGGCGGAGAGAAACCTTATGACATTCAACCAGGGCAAGTGTAGGGTCCTGCACCTGGGGAGGAATAACCCCATGCATCAGTACAGGTTAGGGGCTGACCCGCTGGAAAGCTGCTCTGTTGAAAAAGACCTGGGAGTCCTGGTGGACAGCAAGTTGAACATGAGCCAGCAATGTGCCCTTGTGGCCAAGAAGGCCAATGGCATCCTGGAGTGCATCAAGAGTGTGGCCAGCAGGTAGAGGGAGGTTATCCTGCCCCTCTACTCTGCCCTGGTGAGGCCCCATCTGGAGTACTGTGTTCAGTTCTGGGCTCTCCAGTTCAAGAAAGACAAGGAACTGCTGAAAAGAGTCCAGCGGAGGGCTACAAAGGTGATCAGGTGACTGGAGCACTTCTCTTATGAGGAAAGGCTGAGAGACCTGGGTCTTTTTAGTCTGGAGAAGAGAAGGCTGAGGGGGGATCTCATCACTGCTTATAAATATCTAAAGGGCAAGTGTTGAGAGGATGGTGTCAGGCTCTTTTCAGTGGTGCCCAGCAACAGGACAAGGGGCAACGGGCACAAACTTGAACACAGGAAATTCCATCTGAACATTAGGAAAAACTTCTTTACTTTGAGGGTGACAGAGCACTGGAACAGGCTGCCCAGAGAGGTGGTGGAGTCTCCTTCTCTGGAGATATTCAAAACCCACCTGGACACCATCCTGTGCAACCTGCTCCAGGTGAACCTGCTTTGGCAGGGGGGTTGGACTAGATGATCTCCAGAGGTCCCTTCCAACCCCATATCATTCTGTGAAATGCAGGCATTCTGATACTCTGTACTGTAGCACTGACTTTTAAATGAGGATAAATAGCAGCTGAGAGATATTAATTGACTTTTTTATTTTGTCATGCCTTGTTAAAAAAAATCACATGTTCTGCAACCAGCAACTGTGTAAAATAATCCATGCAGTTACATTAGTTGTGTATATTCTCTGTCCATCCTCCCAATTTCTTTCAATTACTGGGCATTCCGTTCAGATTTTGTATTTCATTCAGTTTCAGATTAGAAATCAACATCTTTGGGATTTAGCATATTTTGTCATATATTTTTTTTTCAGCATAATACAGCCCCATTCAACCTGGAGCTTTGGAGCAATAAGGCAAAAGACTAAAATTGCCTTTGTATTAATATAGCAGGGAATTCCTGGGAGTACTAACCAAAGACAGTTGATAAATAAGACTACTGCATACATTTTCATGTCTTTTAAAATAATTTTGACTTGGGAATACATAAATTAAACAAACATGGATGTACAGTCTAGTCCTTCAAAGCCTAAAATGTAAGCAAAGGAAGCTGCATATGGAATTCAAATCTCAGAGCCGGATGTCTTTTTAGTGCATGGGCAAGAGCTAGGAAACTCAAAAAGGGTAACCCCAGAAGTCCACAAACTAATCATTTAACTGCCTAAAACTTGCTAGGAGAAAATAAACAAACAGGATTACATTCCTACTCCCCCTCCTTTCTGATTGAGTCAGGACCATACTTTCACCCAATGAAGATCCAGAAGCACAAGAGCCCTCACCTTGGGAATGGTGTCAGCAGTGCTTGAGGAATTGATTCACTCTTTTCCCTTCAAAAGGCGAGTTACAGGAGGATGCAATTCCACCATTCCTTTAAAAGTTGTATCCTCAGGCAGAAGGAAATGCAAGACTTCTAAAGGCAAATACATATGCCAAGAGAGAAAAAAAAGACGTTTTACCTAATGGCTAAAACACTCATCTATAACAGGGAGCCCCAGGTTGTGAAGTAATCCTTGGAGCAAGAATAGGAACACAGGTCATCCAAAATCCAGGTAATTCTTTGCATGGGTGTGACAAACATGGTCAGTTTCTAGATCCCTGGGACTTAGCATGGAATTAGGCAAATAGATGTTTAGGTCATGGCAATTCTGAGAGAAACACAAGCAGAATGGTGAGAAGTGAGGGGTCTTCCAAAACAAATGGATAAGTGACCATTACCTTTATAGATTTATCACAACTAAGCTTTTTTATCTAGAGGTACATTGAAGGTCACAATTTGGACTTGGGTACTTACTCTGTAATTAAGCATTTTTTCAGGTGCCAGTTTCCCTTTGCCATTTTTGTGACCTTTAAGATAGGGATATTCTGCCATCCTGAATAACGCCTAACAGCAATAAGAGAGTTATCATAACCTATATGGAGGCTACATCTAAATGAATCCTCTATGCTACAACATTTTCAGAATCACAGACCACCCACTGTATCCTTCAAATGACAACACACAAGAAGTTAGGCAATGAAAAGGCTTACATCAGACCTCTTTTAAATCAACTGAAATAAAACACTTCTTGAAATTCATGTGTTGAAAGAGACTGTTGATCAGATGGAAGGTTCCATCTATTTAGTTATATTGAGGGTTTTAGAGATGAAGTGGCCCAACTAGCAAAATCAAACAGCTAGGGACTGAAAGAATGCTAGCTATCCTTTTAAAAAGATGGTAACGTGATTCCATAAATTTTAGTCATGAACCTAAATTTCTTACCAAAAGAATTCACTGAATGATAAATCAAACATAAATAAAGGATTCCAGTAATACTTAAAACTGATATGGCAACAGTCTGTACAATGGGAAATCCTTCCTCTCAGTCTGTCCAGATTGCTTGTATGTGTCAGCACAGAAGGATCTGGACAGGCTGGATTGATGGGCTGTGGCCAACTGTATGAGATTTATAAAGGCTAAGTGCCGGGTCCTGCACTTGGGTCACAACAACCCCATGCAGTGATACAGGCTTGGGGAAGAGTGGCTGGAAAGCTGCCTGGCAGAAAAGGACCTGAGGGTGTTGGTCAACAGTTGGCTGAATATGAGCCAGCAGCGTGCCCAGGTGGCCAAAAAGGCTTGTATCAGGAATAGTGTGGCCAGAAGGACTAGGGAAGTGATTGTCCCCCTGTACTCAGCATTGGTGAGGCCCCACCTCGAGTACTGTGTTCAGTTTTGGGCCCCTCACTACAGGAAAGACATTGAGGTGCTCGAGTGTGTCCAAAGAAGGGCAACGAAGCTGGTGAAGGGTCTAGAGAACAAGTCTTATGAGGAGCGGCTGAGGGAACCAGGGTTGTTTAGCCTGGAAAAAAGGAGGCTGAGGGGAGACCTTATAGCTCTCTACAACTACCTGAAAGGAGGTTGTAGCGAGACAGGTGTCAGTCTCTTTTCCCAAGGAACAAGTGATAGGATGAGAGGAAATGGCCTCAAGTTGTGCCAGGGGAGGTTCAGATTGGCTATTAGGAAAAATTTCTTCACTGAAAGGGTTATTAAGCATTGGAATGGGCTGCCCAGGGAAGTGGTTGAGTTATCATCCCTGGAGGTATTTAAAACTTTTACTGAGAAAGGCCAGCTCCAGTATTTTATCTTCTCAGTCTTGATTGTGAACTCTTACCACACACACAGATGTGGATGGTTGTTGAAATAGTGCACAGCTTCCAAAGTTTTAGTATCTCCTATCAGGTCTTACTTCCTGATTTTAGTTTGATACCTTGTCATTGTATCTATCTTTAAATTATCATTGTATGCTGTTATCTCACTATTTAAAACCTGTGAATGTTGGCTCTGAGAAGTGAATTCTAAGAAATCAAATCTATCTTGCCAAGTTTGACTTTTCTGTTTCAAGTTCATAATTTTTTGCTAATAAAACTTTGACAGACACTATGTAATATCCAGTATCCAGGTATTTAAACTCAGAATGGAAAATGAAGTCTCATCTCCGTATATTCTAAAGTGAAGAGAGACTAGTAAAATCATGGTGTTCTGCTTTCATCATCACAGTCTCCAAAGAGGAAATAATTTGCTTAAATTCCTTGTGCTGCTAAGAACATTATGTGAACAAAATTAATTTTTAGAAAGATTTGTGAAGCAACAACTTCTATACCTATTTTACAAGTAGGGAAACTGAGTCAGAGAAAGGTTCTTATGGCTTAGGCATGATTGCATATAAATTAATAGCAGTGCTAAGATTAAGGCTGAAGAATTAGTAACTATTGAGTGTTGACCCAGTTCACCAGAATACACCAGCAGGGCACATTTTTTCCATGTTGCAGAAATACTTTTTGTAAACTGCTGTGCTGGGCAACTCTGTAATTATGTGCAGAGCACATTAGGACAAAAAAAGAGGAATAATTTTTTAGCTCAACAGGTTTACACGGAGCTTCAGAAACTTACTCTCACTTCCAGTAATATTAATTCAAACAACCATCTACTCGGGCCCTGATTCTCTCTTAGGCTACTTTGTAGTGCTTGGACAGTAGTGGACCAGATAATCAAGCCCTTATAGCATAGCATAAGGACTAGTTCTTATAGCAGCCTCAGAAACCCTTACTAACATCATGAGGCTTTGTACTAGTGCAGAGATTAATCCATGTGGAACTAATTGCAGGACTGTGGCCTAAGTAAGAAATTGGTCTAGCTCTATTTGCTTGTTATCCAGTTGTCAAAATGTAGTGCTCATTAAGTACAGAAACAAAGGGCCCAGATGGATTCTTAATATCTGAGAAATGTGTTTCCCATATAAAAAGGAAATAATCAGTAACACTGCAGTGGAATTAAAAACCTCATTGAAAAGAAGGGAACTCTAAGGCAGGTCTTTTAATCAAGAATAATTCAGAGGCACTTCCTCTATGTCACTTCTGATCTACTTTTACCTTAAAAAATCATTTATGCAAAATGCACTTTGAGTACTTGAGTCCATAGAACATGAATGAGACTAAAACAAATGCCTTCTAGTCCCACCACTCTCTTCCATAGTGTGAAATCCATGCTTTGTTCCAATTGGGCTCTAATCACTTTTCTCCCATTCTGTAATATTGAGATTTTCTGTCCTACACAAGATACTTCTGGACTCCTCTAACTTAACCAATCTGCTGAAGTCCCTAACAGCATGATCAGATGGACAGGGGTCACTAAGATCAGAGTTACAGATGTTTCCTTACATCAGCAATAAACTACTGTAGGAGGCATAACAGCATATTTTAGCTAGTCAAATTTGGCATGAAGATATTATCTGCTGTATGGATGTACCAAACTAAAATCTGACTTAAAAAAGAAAAAACACGAAGTGATTAAGAATTGAAACTAGCAATTTTCACAAGTGTTCAATATTATGGTATTTTCAGGACATAACCAAGTTCTAACAAGCTCTAGAAGTGAGCTTGAGTGCGCTGCTGCCTAACATCAATGAGGATGCAGTTTCATGAAAAGTTTTAGGAAAACTAAGTCTGCCTATCTGCCAAAAAGGGCAGTCCTACCCTTCTCCAAGGTACATTTCTTGTGCCTTTTCCCTATTGGTGAAGGTGAAGGTACCTTCACCTATTCCCTTGTGAAGGTACCAAAACTTGTGCAGTCATGCAAACAAATTAACTCAGGGAATTGACCTGGCCAAAAAATAACCCAGTAAAATAAATTGTTTTGCAGTAGGATCAATTCTCTGATCCAACAGCCACAATTAGCACAAATGCCAGTACTAGGCAGTGGGCAAGAACATGGAGTCAAGAGTGGGAAAGAGGGATAGTTCAGTTTCACCATCTGTATGGTTAAGGAGCGCTCCAGCTACAGCCATGTGTTGCCTGGCTGGATATAGAAAACCTACATCAGATAGGCACCAAACCATTTAACACTCAGTATATTGTTACTAGTTGTGTCAATTAACCAAATAATTTACCAAATAAGCAAATAAAGCAGTTGGTGCCAAGTACAGGATAAAATCTGAGAAGTGCTAGCTGAGAAGTTTGAGTTGCGGACACATATCAGCCTATCTATGGCTTCCATTTGTAAATTTATCTCAAGCACCATTTATCTGTTCCCGGCAAGATAAATGGATTCAGGCACTCCCTTACCCCATTCCCTCAGGCATCAAAACCCACCACTTAATCATCCAGTAAGACCTTCCAACCCCAATTAGCTGCTTCTTTGCAAGTGCCTGTATTTCTGAAGGTAGGCATGTGTAAAGCTACTTACCTCCTGATGCTGTTTTGCTGTGTAAAGACCTAGCCACAAGGGGATTCTCAAGTAAATCTCTCCTGGTTATCTCATCCAATCTGAAGCACATCTACAGGATCAGGCCCCACAGATAAAACAGGCATGGACAAGACTTCTGAAGGTTGGTGGCCAGTATGCATATATGATTACACTCAAAATCCCAGAAGTCAAAGCACTCAGCTGCAGTAGCAGGGACTATTTCCTTTTCATTAATGCTCAAGATGTACCTTTTACATTAATCCAGATTTAAAAAAATAGCAACAGAAATAACCTTCTGAATCTGTTACAGTAAAAAGTAATTTACTGTAATTTACTGGATTCAATAGCTATCTGGGGCATAGTAAAAACTGCATGTTACAATCAGGTGCGTCAAGTAAGTACTATACAGATATTCATGTTCAGATGTTACTACTACTTTAGAAGAATAAGTCATGATATCTTTTCCCTCTCTTCAGGTATAATCCTTGGATTTTCTCTCCGATCATATAAGATGAGCTATAGAGAAGTCAAGTACTTTTCATTTCCAGGAGAACTACTCATGAGAATGCTGCAAATGCTGGTCCTGCCACTAATTGTATCCAGTTTAGTCACAGGTAAAAAAAGAAAGTTTATTTGTTCTGAAGTTTTCTTTTAAATAATTTGATAAAGATGCACACACCAAATAATAAAAAAATGAACATTTCTTGTGCTAGAACAGAAGTGTTATAACCTGCAGAAAGAGATACCACTGCTATTGCTGTTTTAGAGACAATATAGCAAAAGGTTTGAATTAATACACACAGAAACTAAAAGATGCTTTTCCCAATTTCTGTATTCAAACAATATCCTTCTTTTTGATTTTTCTTTTCTTTGGAGCACTTCATTGTTTTTAATGCCCCTTTTTTCATAACAATCATTTACATTATTATATAAAGGTTTTTTGAAAAGAGAAATGTTATCTATCTATGAGATTTGTCTTATCATACAAGTGCCTCACAATGTTAAGTGGATTATTCTTAGAGTTTCCCTTTGAAGTAGAGACATTTATTTTCAAGGTGAATAACAAAATTTTAAACTTCCTCAGTCAGGTAAGGAACAATCACAGAAAACTCAATGCAATTCACAAATGACAAATTTAATTCTTTTTAAAAAATCCTTAAATACAACAGGACTTTTTTATGAGATTACAAGAAATTTCCCAGTTTATTGCTAAAAACTCTGGAAAAACTGTTTTCTACACTGAACAATACCTCATTTAGTGCAGAAATGGTTTTAAACAAAAAAGATGCTCTTGCATATTTGCTACAGAACTCATACTCATGTAAATATAAAGGTATTACTCAATATCTAAATAACAAACTATAACCTTTACAGGTATACTACTGTGCAATTTTATAGACCCTGTTTGGCGGGGTTTTTTTACACATTATAGGCTAATTCACTGGATAAAAGTATTATGCTTAAGTCAGTCCTAAGACCACTCTTGGCATCCATGACCAAAATCTCTTATTTCCTTGTATTTTGTTTGGCAAAGCTGTAACCATAAGATTCCTCCAGGGTCTTGCATGCTGGTAATTTACTTCTTCTGACTGTAAATTATCTGAATAAATATTTTTGCTGTTTGCAGGCATGACAGTGTCTCCCAGATACGATGTTCTGGGTTTCTATTTGTATTTATGTAAGTGTGCTCAGTATAAATGGTTATGACAATATCAGAATATATGGTCTCTGAGGTGTTAGAAATAGGCTAGACATGATTGCATCCCTTCGCAAATTTTTTCAGTATCAAAGAAATTAGAACAATAAAAATGAAGTAATAATTATAAAAGCTATGAGCTGTTATGAAAGTGACAGATAAATTGAGAAAGTGAGGAGTTCTACTATACAGGTAAATGGCTTGTCGTGGTTTCAGCCAAATTGCCCAATGATGGACGACAGATGCTGTCCCCCACCTCTCACTCCAAGGAGAGAAGGAGAGATAAAGAGAATTATGAGTTTAGAAGGAACTAAAATACTTTAATGAAATAGTAATAATAAAATTAAAAAGAAAATAATGAAATAGATACAATATATACAAAACCGTATCAAGCTCCCAGGATGACGTCACCGGCAGGCACTGGGGAAGTCCCAGACTGGACTCAGCGACGGATGGGAACTGGGTTCCAAATCTGGAGTCAAGAATGCATGGATTGGAATCAAAGGCAGATGAACAGACAGGGTCCTTCTCGGATGTCGGCCATTGAAGAAAGAGGGTTGACCCTTTGATCCCTCAGCTTTTATACTGAGCACGGGGCAGATGGGATGGAATACCCCAGTTGGTCAGGTTTGGGTCACCTGTCCTATCCGCTCCTCCCTGCAGGTGGGACCCCTCTACGGTTTTCCATTTCCAACCCTCTAATGGGGCAAATAACGAAATTAACTGACCTTGGTTGTTATAGCAATAAGTATAAGCAGGAGCCTCTCTGCATACCATTTCTCAGCACTAACTATAAACATAGCTCCTATCACTCTGAGAATGAACACTTTCTGTACAATATGCTGTTAATTTCAGAGAGTTAGAAGAGGCTTAGCTAAGAAGTAAAATTACTAAACAGAAAGTTGTTTCTGTTTTACTTCAAGCCAGGACATTCCACCCCTTATTCCATAACATATGTGTTGTGCTCAGATCTATACACACATATATAGATAGATAGATACATGCAGGTTACTCATTTATGATTTATCTTTATACACAAAAGTTCACTAAGTCCATTTAGTTCATAACTGTAGGATTTTTAGAAAGGGAAAAAAGGAAGACCCGGGGAACTACAGGCCAGTCAGTCTCACCTCTGTGCTTGGCAAGATCATGGAGCAGATCCTCCTGGAATCTCTGCTAAGGTACATGGAAAATAAGGAGGTGATTGGTGACAGCCCCCATGGCTTCACCAAGGGCAAATAATGCCTGACAAATTTGGTGGCCTTCTACGATGTTGCCACAGCTATGGTAGATAAGGGGAGAGCAACAGACGTCATCTACCTGGACGTTTGACACTGTCCCGCATGACATCCTGGTCTCTAAATTGGAGAGACATGGATTTGATGGAAGGATGATGGATAAGGAACTGGCTAGATAGCCGCACTCAAATGGCTCAATGTCCAAGTGGAAGCCAGTGACAAGTGGTGTTCCTCAGGGGTCAATACTGGGACCAGTGCTGCTCAACATCTTTGTCGGAGACATGGACAGTGGGATTGAATGCACCCTCAGCAAGTTTGCCAATGACACCAAGCTGTGTGGAAGGGATGCCATCCAGAGGGACCTGGACACACTGGAGAGGTGGGCCCGTGCAAACCTCATGAAGTTCAACCAGGCTAAGTTCAAGGTCCTGCACCTGGGTCACAGCAATGCCAAGCACAAATACAGGTTGGGCAGAGAATGGATTGAGAGCAGCCCTGAGGAGAAAGACTCGGGAGTGTTGGTGGATGAGAAGCTCAACATGAGCCAGCAATGTGCGCTGACAGCCCAGAAAGCCAACCACATCCTGGGCTGCATCAAAAGAAGTGTGGCCAGCAGGTCGAGGGAGGTGATTCTGCCCCTCTACTCTGGTGAGACCCCACCGGGAGTACTGTGGCCAGCTCTGGAGTCCTCAACGCAGGAAGGACATGGACCTGTTGGAATGAGTCCAGAGGAGGGCCATGAAGATGATCAGGGGGCTGGAACACCTCTCCTATGAGGACAGGCTGAGAGAGTTGGGGTCGTTCAGCCTGGAGAAGAGAAAGTTCCGGGGAGATGTTATAGCAGCCCAGCCTTCCAATACCTGAAGGGGGCCTACAGGAGATGGGGAGGGACTCTTTATCAGGGAGTGTAGCAATAGGACGAGGGGTAATGGTTTTAAATTGAAAGAGGGGAGATTTAGATTAGATATTAGGAAGAAATTCTTTACTGTGAGGATGGTGAGAGACTGGAATGGGTTGCCCAGGGAAGTTGTGGATGGCCCTTCCCTGGAAGTGTTCAAGACTAGGCTGGATGGGGCTTTGAGCAACGTGGTCTAGTGGGAGGTGTCCCTGCCCATGGCAGGGGGGTTGGAACTAGATGATCTTCAAGGTCCCTTCCAACTCTAACCATTCTATGATTTTATGTTTTCATCTATCATAGCAGATTCTCAGAGTAGGAAAAAAGGTGTGACATTCATTGTGGTTCATCCCCACATGTAGCATGTCCATCTCAAAGAGTCTTGCTGAATGCCACTTGATGAATCCGGCTCAGGTTTCATCACTTACTATGTTATCCTGAAAAACACCTATAGAACACTGTTAGTAGTATATAACAATTAACAGCATACAGCTCAGAATTAAGTATTCTCACCCATGGTCAGATTTCCTTGAGGTACACATTGAACTTCATTCTTGAACATCACCCACCAAGTACATTCAGGTCCTTGAGGAAAAACAGTCCCACCAATGGGCTTGCCTTTGCCTGAGGCAGGACTAACCCAGTTTTCTCTAGCATATTCCTTTCATGCACCACAGGGACTTTATCCCCTTCTACAGTATGTAAAAGGTCTGATTGAGAAGGACCAGCTCGATTGATGGATCCCCTGGGGTTAACTAACCAGGTAGCTTGCGCTAAATGCTTGTCCCAATTTTTAAAGGATCCACCCCCCCATTGCTTTCAGGGTAGTTTTTAACAATCCGTTTTATTGCTCAATTTTCCCAGAAGCTGGTGCACGATAGGGGATATGATATACCCACTCAATGCAATGTTCTTTTGCCAAATTACTTATAAGAATGGTTTTGAAATGAGTCCCATTCTCTGACTCAGTTCTTTCTGGAGTACCATGTCGCCACAAGACTTGCTTTTCAAGGCCCAGGATGGTATTCCGGGCAGTGGCATGGGGCACGGCATAGGTTTCCAACCATCCAGTGCTTCCTTCCACCATTGTAAGCACACAGCGCTTACCCTGGCGGGTTTGAGGGAATGTGATATAGTCTATTTGCCAAGCCTCCCCATACTTATATTTAAACCATTGTCCCCCATACCACAAAGATTTTAACCTTTTAGCTTGCTCAATTTTGGCATGTTTCACAATTGTGGATAATCCGCACAATAGCGTCCATGGTTAAATCCACCCCTTGGTCACAGGCCTATTTCTATGTTGCATCTCTTCCTTGATGAACTGAAGCATCATGGGCCCACTGAGCTAAAACTAGTTCACCTTTATGTTCCCAGTCCAAATCTGTCTGGAAAATCTTAGCATCCTGGTCCACTTCCTGATTGTTTCAATGTTCTTCAGTGGCCCGACTCATGGGTACATGAGCATCTACATGACGTACCTTTACGACTAGTTTCCCTAGCCCGTCAGCAGTATCTTGCCATAATTCAGCAGTCCAGATGGGTTTGCCTCTGCGCTGCCAGTTGCTCTGCTTCCACTGCCATAACCACCCCCACAGAGCATTTGCCACCATCCATGAATCAGTATAGAGATGAAGTACCGGCCATTTTTCTCGCTCAGCAATGTCTAAAGCCAGCTGAATGGCTTTCATCTCTGCAAACTGGCTCAATTCACCTTGTCCTTCAGTGGCTTCTGCAACTCATCTTGTAGGACTCCACACAGCAGCTTTCCATCTTCGATGCTTTCCTACAATATGACAAGATCCATCAGTGAACAGAACATACTGTTTCTCATCATCTGAGACTTCATTATACAGAGGGGCTTCCTCAGCACCTGTCACCACCTCCTCTGGTGGCATTCTGGAGTCTTTGCCTTTGGGCCAGTTTGTGATCACTTCTACAATTCCTGGACGATTTGGGTTTCCTATTCAAGCTTGCTGTGTGATTAAGGCAACCCACTTACTCCAGGTAGCATCAGTGGCATGATGAGTAGAAGGAACTTTACCCTTGAACATCCAGCCCAACACTGGCAATCGGGGCGCCAGGAGGAGCTGTGCTTCAGTACCAATTACCTCTGAAGCAGCTCTAACTCCTTCATATGCTGCCAAGATTTCTTTCTCAGTTGGAGTATAGTTGGCCTCGGAGCCTTTGTATCCTCAACTCCAGAATCCTAGGGGTCAACCTTGAGTGTCCCCTGGTCCTTTCTGCCAGAGGCTCCAGGTAGGGCCATTGTCCCTGGCTGCAGTGTAGAGCACATTTTTAATGTCCCATCCTGTTTGGACTGGTCCAAGGGCTACTGCACGCACAATCTCTTGTTTAATTTGCTCAAAGGCCTGTCGTTGCTCAGGGCCCCACGTAAACTCATTTTTCTTTTGGGTCACTTCATAGAGAGGTTTCACAATCTGACTATAACCTGGAATATGCATTCCCCAGAAACACACAATGCCTAAGAAGGCTTGTGCTTCCTTTTTGTTAGTTGGTGGGGACATGGCTGTTATTTTGTTGATAACATCCATTGGGATCTGGCAACGACCATCTTGCCATTTAATTCCCAAGAATTGGATGTCTCGTGCAGGTCCCTTGGCCTTACCTCTTTTCACAGCAAAACCTGCTTTCAGAAGAATCTCGATTACTTTCTTACCTTTCTTGAAAACTTCTTTTGCTGTATTACCCCACACAATGATGTCATCAATGTATTGCAGGTGTTCTGGAGCTCCACCCTTCTCCAGTGCAGTCTGGATCAGTCCATGGCAAATAGTAGGGCTGCGTTTCCACCCCTGGGGCAGTCGATTCCAGGTGTACTGGACACCCCTCCAGGTGAAAGCAAACTGTGGCCTGCACTCTGCTGCTAAAGGAATAGAGAAAAAAGCATTAGCAATGTCAATTGTAGCATACCATTTGGCTGCCTTTGACTCCAGTTCATATTGGAGTTCTAGCATGTCTGGCACAGCAGCACTCAGTGGGGGTGTAACTTCATTCAGGCCACGATAGTCTGCTGTTAGCCGCCAGTCTCCGTCAGACTTTTGCACTGGCCTTATAGGGCTGTTAAAGGGTGAGCAAGTCTTGCTGATCACTCCTTGGGTCTCTAGCTGACGAATCGGGTTCTGAATGGGAATCAGTGAGTCTCAATTAGTGCGATACTGTCGTCGATGCACTACAGCAGTAGCAATTGGCACCTGCTGTTCTTTAACCTTCAGCAGTCCCACAACAGAAGGGTCATCTGAAAGGCCAGGTAAGGTAGACAGCTGTGTAATGTCCTCAGTCTCTACAGCTGCTATGCCAAAAGCCCACCAATACCCTTTTGGGTCTTTGAAATACCCTCTCTTGAGGTAGTCTATGCCAAGGATGCACGGAGCATCCCGGCCAGTCACAATGGAGTGCTTCTCCCATTTATTCCCAGTTAGGCTCACTTTGGCCTCCAGTACAGTCAGTTCTTTAGACCCACCTGTGACTCCAGAAACAGTAACAGATTCTGTCCCTTTATGATTTGATGGCAATAGGGTACACTGTGCACCAGTGTCCACCAGGGCTTTATACTTCTGTGGCTCTAATATGGCAGGCCATTGCATCCACACAGTCTAATAAACTCGGTTATCCCTCTCCTCCTGGCTGGAGGCAGGGCCCCCCTAATGTTGAGAACAACATCTACAATTAGCAGATGTGTTTCTACCTGGACTGGAGAACCACTTACCATGGACTGGAGCAGCCACCCTTCTGTAAGAATTCTGTCTTCTATCTGATTTACCTTGCAACTCAAGCACTTGTGCCTGTAGGGCCGGGGTAGGTTGTTCATCCCACTTACTCATGTCCTCTCCATAGTTACAGAGGCAAAACCACAGGAAGTCTCAGAGTGGGTCCTGTTTCTCTTTAGTCGGTCTCGTAGGAGGGTGTTTTTTCTTAATGACTGCGACATGGGTCTGTTCAGGGGAAGAGTGGGATTCTTTCCTCATCTCAGTTTTTCAAGCAGTTTATGAAAAAATTTATCATTTTTCCTGTCTTGCTCGGTTATTGTCTTAGTCGTTTTCTCTCATTTTCTTGGTTTTCCCAGCCATTTTTTCCACGGTTGCCACAGTGAGGGGATGAGAGAGACTGTCTTCATACTGTCGTACCTTGTTAGCCACCTCATTTACAGTTGGTGTATCGGCATCAGATCCTCCCCAGACCATTGTTGACAAAGTGTGGGAATACATAGGTGGTGCACTCTGCACAAACTTTCTCAACAAAGATCATTTGCATGGCATTTCATCAGGGTCTACATTCACTTGCCAGTCACCATAAATCACCTCTCACACAGCCAGTTCTCTCAGGTACTTAATACCTTTCTCCATGCTGGCCCATTGGCTTGGACGGCATTGGATATCATCCTTAAAGGGATATCTGCTCTTTACAGCTGATAACAGTCACCTCCAGAGACTGAGAGTGTCTGCCTTATTCCCAATTGCTTTATCAGTACCTCCATCTTTGGCCAGGTTTCCCAACTGCTTGGCCTCTCTACCTTCTAAGTCTATACTATCAGCCCCATCGTCCCAGCATTGGAGCAACCAGGAGAGAAGTGACTCCCCATCATAAGTGAAGTCCTTCCTCATATTTCGCAAATCCTTCGTAGAGAAAAATGTAATGATTATCTCTGCATCTGAGTCCTATCCTGCATTAACGCTGCCTGAGAAGGACCCTCTCCTGGATCTTTGTCAGAACCTTCTCCCATGCTCTCTGGCTTGGGCAGGTCTTTGTCGTAAGGGGCAGGGGAAGGAGCGACTTTCTTTTCTGCTTCCTGGCCACCGGGGCAACTTGTGCTGGTTCTGCTGGAGTTGGAGTAGCAGCAGCGCTCGTTGTCGGGGCTGGAGCAGCCGGTGCCGCTACGGGCCGGGGAGGGGCTGGCGATAGAGGTGGGGGGGGTTGCGGGCGGCGGAGTAACTTTTATCGCCGGCTGCTGAGTGACCGGGGCCGGGATGAGCCGGGGCGCGGCTTCCGCCTTCGCAGAAGCCGGTGCCGGTTCCTGGCGTGGGGGGTGGGGTGGGGGGGCAGCCGATGCCGCTGGGGCCAGTGTCGATATAGGCGGGGGCGTGGCTTTCGCCAGTACGGGCGGAGGTGTGGGCCTGGGCGGTGAGGGGGTGGCCCAGTGGCGGGGCAGCTGATGCTGTGGGGTGCCTTGGGCAGTTGTTTGTGTCTGTGCTGTCTGTGATTTCGCTCATGGGGTTTGAGTAGCAATATCACATGTCACATAATACTCACTCCTGCACTGATATTTAACAAAAAACACCCCTGCAACACATTCAGGAAAACCAGCAACAAAATCATGATCGAATGAAAGTAACATTCATTCTCTAAACAGCCCAAAGGTTTTCCATCCCCTAGTTCTGATGGTGTCACTTTGGTATAATCATTAAAGGGCGAAGTAAACTCCCCAGGTAAAACCGAAAGTGTAATTAGTAACATAATCCATCACATGATGCCCGAGATATGCAGGTAGAACCGTTATCCAAGCAATCATTTTATACATCTGTCGTGGTTTGGCCTCAGAAAAGGCCAAAAGGGAAACAAGGAAAACAACAACAATAACACTGAGAGAGGAATACACAACTGATGCCGTGAAAGACGAAATCAGGACTCAATAGTCGGGATGACTATTAAGCAGGTATCCTTTATTGCAGCGCTGGACGCACAGGGGATAGCTCCTCCAAATGTGCGTGCCCGACAGAGTCAGTTTAACAACATATATGCACACCATACATACATATTCATGCAAGGAGTTTTAACATATTCATTAGTTTCCAGTAACTCATTACCATATGCTACCCCCCTCTTGGAGCCCCCCATTTGTCAGAGATAAGATAACATTGTGCTGGCCTCACAATTGCTATCTACATAGGTACCTTCCTGTCTTGTTACTTATCGTAGCTCTGCAGGGGTGTAGGCCCCTATTTGTGGTCAGCCAAGTTATATTTGCTAACTCATACTTAGGTAAGCAAACCTTCAAGCCATACCTAGCCTTATTCTTTAATTCAATCCCCCCTTTTCTTTATGCTATTGCAAATTCTTTTGCATAATTTTGTTTACAGTCCATAATACATGTA
Source organism: Numenius arquata (assembly GCF_964106895.1). Lineage (NCBI taxonomy): Eukaryota > Metazoa > Chordata > Aves > Charadriiformes > Scolopacidae > Numenius > Numenius arquata. Next base: position 7,715,944 of record NC_133615.1, read on the forward strand.
CTTGTTGAGCAACAGTTCGTACTTTCCACCACAGCCAAATGTTGAGAATAGTCAGCAGTAGGGCTGCAAAAATCAGCACTAGTACAGGATGCACTAGGAAATTGAAAACCTGTGCAGTGGTTGGAGATTTTAGTGAGGTATTTAGAAAAATGTCCCACCAATGATGTTCACCAGTTTTCTCAATGGCTGTGATGATGTTCTTTATTTCTACAGTATCATGCTGGACTTGCCATAATGTTCGTTTCGAAGCTTCCTTCACCCTCTTTAGCAACATTTTAATGTCTGGGTGGGAAAGCATTTTCTTCAGGACATTAATGTCCATTCCAATCTGTAATTTAGGTATATCATTGTATAGCATGAAACTGTCAGAGATCAACTGAGAAGTGGTTATTGGAGCAGAATAATTAAAATCACAACCTTGTATCTTGGTAAAATTACAAACACAAAAGTTAGTTCCATTTGTTTCTTCTTCACAAGTATCAATGCTGACATTAACACAACTAGTCCTTATACAGACACATCCTTTTCCTACATAATACACCTGTGATTGAGCATGTTCTGAGGGAAGCATCTCAAACGTGCATGTACTGTCCTCTGTGTCTAAGCACAAATCTTCGTTTTCAATTACTGCATTCTCACAAACATATCCTAGTTGTTCCTTTGGGATGCAGGCTTCGGTACTAATGGTCTGCCATTTTCTTATATCATCATTATATTTTGCCCAAACATTATGGTTTATTGGTCTGACTACTACATCTTGATGGATTGCCCCTAGTGCTAAAATAGGGAAAATATCCCATACCTTTGCCTTTTGAATTGTCAGCACGTAGGCTTCAATTCGTTCTTTTGTGTCATCATAGGTGAAATTAACTAATTGCCACCAAGCCTGATGTTTTAATTCGAATGGGGTGGTAGTATCGTTCTTAGCGATAATTTCTCTAATTTCCTGTGGTAGGTTTCCTGACATCCCTTCTCTGATTATATCAGAAACCACAGATTGTATCCAAAGTTGTGTTTGTATACACTGAATGGCAATAGAGACATTTCCTTGTAGTCCTTTTACAAAAGTTGCTACTGCTTGGAAATCCTCAGTAGTATGGTTAGATAATAGGGAAACGAAATCAACAGTTAATTGCTGAGTTTCAGCCAGAGTGATTAAAGATGACCTTAGTGGTACTTCTAGCCTTCCTAAATCAGAGGTGACTGTGCTCAGTTTATTAATTATTACTTCCTGATCAATCGAGTTTAAAACTCCTAGTCCAGATCCAAACCATCCTGTTAAATCTCTCTGTTTCCTTGAGTGGTGAGCTCTGGAATGTAACCATGCCTTCCATCCTTTAAGACTTTGCGAAATAAAAGGTAAGCATTCTGATTTCATCTGAGATATATCAGCTTGTACCTTTACCCGTACCTTCTTTAAAGAATATGTGGGGTCCAGAAATAATTTCTGCTCATTGGATTGTCTCACTACATAAGGGCCTGCGAACGAAAGGTTATGGTATTTCACAGCACATTTAGCTGGTTCAAACAGAGGGATGGTGGTTGGACTTGGAGTAATTATATTTCTCCGAGGCACATAGAGCACAAAGGGGAATAGGAATGTTGCTGCACGGCTTTCTAGACTCCATAGTGCGCATATCTTATAAACTGCTTCTCCTTTATTTACTATAGTAAGGCTACATTGAGGTTGCTGACATGTAGCCTTCAAAGCAGTTGTTGGTACTTCCCATATGGTAAATTTCCCTTTTTCAGTGCTATTGTATTTTATATTTATAGTGATGTTTTCAGCCTTTTCAGATGCATTACAAGTAACCCTACTCCTAAAGGTAAATGTTTGAGTGAAAGTTTTTATCTCCTTTTTGCATGCTATATTTTCCCTATATATTACATAATTTTTATATATTACTGGTGCATTATAATTGAGAATAGTATTTGAACGTTTCACTTCTGGAAAGGGGATAAGTTGGGGAGAGAGAGTATCCATACCATGTGTGGCGGTTATATCCTTTGGGACTAAAATCAAGGCCGCTTGTCGGTATGATCTTATAATTTCCCTTGCATCATGTATAACTCCTATGCACCTAATCATTGAACTAACTTTAGGTTGGACCTCTGCTCGACAGTAATCTTGGTGGAGTGTACATACTGCTGAAAATATGCATTGTTGTGGCTCTTCTAAATTATATACATAAATGCCAACCGTTATTACAGAGGTTAAGTACACTTGTGTCATATCAAATTTACATGCTATATCAATCAAGCTGTTTTCTCTTATTTCAAAGGATGGTATCTGTTGTGAATCTCCCCAGTCTCTTTTAATCTGGCCATCAATTTTTAAAACTGTGTATACCTTAGTCTTTTTATATGTGATATTCAGACCTGCATTGCCCAAATGTCCATTCCTGGTCCAGTCTTCGGGGTCGGGGACATCATCTAGGTCTTGATGGGTGGTGCAGTTCTCTGTCCATCCAGCTGTGATGTAGAAGATCACAATAATGATCTCCGGAATCGCAGTTTTGCTGATCCGGTACATTCGGAGGTCCATTTCTGCTCAAATTGGGGATCTTCCTTATGCCTCGGAGCCGTCTTTTGTAATCTTAGTTTTAAAGGTCCTAAAGGTTCAGAAGTCCACTGCTTGTCTGGAGCTTTTTTCACTCGAGAGTAGTGAATCCAGGACGGCTGCTCCTTCACCTTGATTGCAGTGAAGGTGGTCAGTAACACTTGAAATGGTCCGGTCCACCTCTCTTCCAGTGGATTGCCTGAAAAATTTTTGATATAAACCCAATTTCCAGGACTAAAGGGATGGATAGCGTGATCCAATCCCTTAACTCTAGTTCCTAGGACACTCTTATTGATTTTCTCTAATTGTTTTCCCAAAGAAATAACATATTTTTGTAAATAAGAATTACCCAACTGGTTTAAATCTTCTCCTTTATATTTTGTCTGGTATGGTCTCCCATATAATATTTCAAAAGGGCTTAGGTTTTCTTTAGCTCTTGGCTTTACACGTAGTCTAAGCAGAGCTATGGGTAATGCTTGATACCAATACAAATCTGCTTCTTGACATATTTTGGCTATCTGCTGTTTTATCATGTGATTCATTTTTTCTACTTGCCCACTGGCCTGCGGCCTATATGGGGTGTGTAACTGCCAATCAATTCCCAATAGTTTGCTAACTTGCTGCACTATTTGTGCACAAAAGTGAGTACCTCTATCTGATGAGATGACTATAGGTACCCCAAATCGAGGTATTATCTCGTTCAATAACACTTTAGTCACTTCTCTTGCCTGGTTTGTTCTACAGGGAAAAGCCTCTGGCCATCCAGAAAAGGTGTCTGTAAGCACCAATAAGTACTTATACCCCCCTTTTCTTGGGAGTTCGGAAAAATCGATTTGCCAATGGTCTCCTGGTATGTTTCCTTTCCCAATAGTTCCTAACTGTACTCGATTACCTGTGTTGGGGTTATTTCTCAAACATGTTTCACACTGCTGAGTCACCTGTCGAACAGTGGTATATAAATTCTTCCCTATCCATCTTTGGCCTAAAAATTTATATAACGAATCTGCTCCCCAATGTGTCTTATCATGTTCTTCTTTAACAAGTCCCCACACTAGTTTGGCAGGTATAATCATTCTACCATCACTCAAATGAGCCCATCCCCGGGAAGGAACTTGTCCTCCTAATTCTCGTATGAACTCCTCATCTAATCTAGAATATTTAATGCCCTCGTGGTCATCCAGGTCTTGATTTCTATTGTCTGGAATTAAGGCTAGAATTTGTTCTTTCTGTATTCTTTCTGCTGCCTGTTTAGCCTCATAGTCAGCCAATCTGTTACCTCTTTCTTGGTCAGTGTTACCCCTCAGATGTCCTCGACAATGCATGATGGCGACGCTAGCTGGTAACCGTACTGCCTCCAGTAGACGAAGTATTTCTTCTGCATGTTTGATTTGTTTTCCTTGTGCGGTTAGCAATCCTCGTTCCTTCCAGACTGCTCCATGAGCATGAACAACTCCAAAGGCATATTTGAAGTCTGTCCATATATTTATCCTTTTCTCTTTCGCCAGTTCCAAAGCCCTAGTCAAGGCAATAATCTCAGCCTTTTGAGCTGATGTCCCGGTAGGCAATGGTTGGGATTCAATTACCTTATTTGTTGTGGTCACTGCATATCCAGCCTTACGGATACCTTGTCGGACAAAGCTACTTCCATCCGTAAACCAGGAGTCCTGTGCATCCTGCAGGGGTTCTTCTTTCAGATCTGGTCTGCTAGAATACACAGCCTCTATTGTTTCCAAACAGTCATGTGTTAGTGGTTCGGTTGTTGCTCCACTAAGGAAAGAAGCTGGGTTCACAATGTTAGTCCTGGTATTTCAGAAACCTGGATGGGGAAAGCCAGTGATTCCCTTTTTGTTCTAATACAGCGGATACAGTATGCGAAACCAACACTGTCATCTTCTGGCCCAAGGTAAATTTCCGGGCTTCCTCAATATTTAGTATTACGGCCGCTACCGCTCGTAAACATCCTGGCCATCCTTTACTTACTTCATCTAATTGTTTAGAGAAATAAGCTACAGCTCTTTTGTATGGTCCCAGCCGCTGAGCTAAAACTCCTAGAGCTATTCCTTGTTTCTCATGAGAAAAGAGCCAAAAAGGTTTGGTTACATCAGGCAAGCCCAAGGCCGGGGCTCTCATGAGTTCCTTTTTGAGTATTTCAAATGCGTTCTGAGCTTCTTTGGACCATATCAATCTAATGGGATTATTTTTCAAAAGTTCATATAAAGGTTTCACTATTATTCCGTAGTTATAAATCCATAATCGACACCAACCTGTCATTCCCAAGAAGGTTCTGAGTTCTTTTACCGTCTGAGGAAGTGGGGTTTTACAGATGGCTTCTTTTCGTTCAGTTCCCAACTCCCGTTGTCCTCCAGATAATTCATATCCCAGGTAGGTCACTTGCTGTTGTACCATTTGAACTTTCTGTTGAGAGACTCGATATCCATTTAGTCCAAGAAAGTTTAACAAGCTCACAGTCCATTGGATACACTCAGGTTTGGTTTCAGTTGCTATTAACAGGTCGTCCACGTATTGTAAAAGGGTTCCATTTTTGGAAGGAGGCTTCCATCCCTCAAGCTCACGTGCTAATTGATTTCCGAAAATTGTTGGACTGTTTTTGAAACCTTGGGGTAACACTGTCCAAGTAAGCTGGGTTTTCCTACCAGTGGTAGGGCTTTCCCATTCAAAAGCAAACAACTTCTGACTTTCTTTAGCCAAAGGCAGACAAAAGAATGCATCTTTTAGGTCTAATACTGTAAACCATACCTGACTGTTTTTCAATTTGGTAAGTAATGTATAGGGATTGGCAACTACAGGGTGTAAATCTTTAACAATTTTGTTTATTTCTCTTAGGTCCTGAACTACCCGATAAGTTCCATTTGGTTTCTTTACCGGCAGTATGGGGGTGTTATATTCTGATTCACATTCCACTAGTAGTCCATGTTGTAAAAAGTTCTTAATTGGACCTTCTATCCCTCTGCGATCTTCTAATCTCAGGGGGTATTGTTTTTGACGTATTGGGCTTGCTCCCTCCTTAAGTTGTATTACTATGGGGGTAGCGTGTTTCGCCCTTCCTGGAGTCCCTGTAGCCCAAACCCCTGGATATACCTGATTAATGATTTCTTCAAGTTCGGGTGATGACACAGTGGGCTTTTCAGAGTGCATTAGGGCTAGGCTCAAAATTTCAATCAACTGATCTTCTTTCACTTTTAATTCCATGGCTCCTTGATTAAAAACTATCACTGCTCCTAATTGCTCTAATAAATCTCGCCCTAACAGTGATTTGGGGGAATGTGGCAAGTATAAAAATCGATGTATTCCGATCTGTTTTCCTAATTTAAATCTAAGGGGTTCCGAAAAGAACGCCTTTCTCTGCTGGCCAGTGGCTCCTATTACATTTACAAAATCCTTGCTTACAGGCATTAATTCTTGATTTAAAACAGAGAAAGAGGCACCTGTATCTATTAAAAATTCAACTTCTTTCTCTTGTTCCCCTAGCTTTATTTTGACCAGTGGATCCGCTAGGGTAGATGCCCCAGGTCCCCGTCAATCAGTCCCTGTTTCAGCTATCAGGGCACGTGGGGTATGTTTAAGTTCAGGGCATTCATTTTTCCAGTGTCCTGTTTTCCGGCAATATGCACATTGATTCCTTTCCAATAAATTCTCAACATTAACCCCTCTGCCTTTTGCCAAATTCCTCAATCCTCCTCTATTCCCAAAAGGCCTCCCTCTTCCAGGTCCTCTAAATCCCCTACCATTCACTACTCCCCTCTGTTCTAATGCTGCCACAGTGGCTGTGGCCATCACTTTTGTCAGCTTTCCCCTATCTACATCTTCTCTATTTCTAAAAACTCTCCAGGCTTCTTCAAGTAATTTCTCGAGATCCCTTATATCTGGTTCTTTTAATTTCTGGAGCTTCTTTCTAATATCTGGGGATGATTGTCCTAAAAATAAGGAAACAAGCTGTTGTTTCCCTATATCTGAGGACGGATCTAAAGTGGTATATTTTCTCATTGCCTCTCTCAGTTTGTCCAAAAACTCTGTAGGGGTCTCCCTCTGTCCTTGTTTGACAGCATATAATGCTGACCAATTTATAGCTTTTGGAATGGCATTTTCCAGCCCTAATTTGATCCAATCTCGATATCGTCTTAACATTGCATAATCTTGTCCATCATTGGGATCCCAGTTCGGATCAGTCAGTGGGACGTGCTCATCCACACTCCCTTGCAGGACTCTCCCTGTAATTTGAGCCTGCACATGGGTTCGGGCAGTCTTTAATACCAACTGTTTTTCTGTCTCAGTCATCTCCCCCAAGATTAAATCTACATCTCTCCAATCTGGATCTTGATTTCTAACTATCAATTCAAATCGTTTTGCCACCTTAGAGGGATCATCTCGATACCCTCTAGCTACCTCCTTCCAGTCATTTAAATCAGTGGTGGAAAACGGAATTTTCACTCTAGCTGGTCCACTAGATCCCATTACTTCCCGTAACGGGGCTAGGAGTTGTGGAGCTCTCTGAGTTTTGCTCCTGGTTCTTGCAGTAACTGGAGTAAAAGCAGTTGCCGCTTCCCCTTCTTCCTCACCGCTACCGCCACCCTCTGTCTCAGGGAATGGCGACTGGGGTGGAGAAAGCGGATCTGGCAATGGAGGGGGGGACATTCCCAAATCCTCAAGCTGATCTTCTGTTTCCTCTTTCCTCTTACTGGATTCTGTCACTTTTAAACACCTTTGTCCAATACTACATGCCGAGCAACATCTCTTCATTTTCTGCTGCCCCTTCCTTTTATCTTTATGTTCTTTCTCGAGGGACAAAACTAAAGGGTCTTGCGGTGGTATATTAAATCCGCAGTCCTTTTGCCATTCAGGATGATTTCGCAAAGTGAAAAACATATCCGCATACATAACCTCATCCCATTTTCCTTCTCTCCGTAAGAACAACATCAACTGCAACATAGTATTATAGTTTAGAGTTCCATTAAGAGGCCACTTTTCTCCATCATCTAATTTGTATAAGGGCCACCATTGATTACAATATTTTATCAAAGTTTTCTTATTCACGTTCCCACCTGACGGTCCTCCTATATTTTTCCAATGTTTTAAAATACATCCTATGGGGCTCTTTTTCACAATTCCGCCACTTTGCTGTCCCCCCATATTTGCTAATTTAACACAGTACAGTTAGAGGATACAATCTGTCTCCTCAATATTCCTCCCACTGCATCCACAGCTGGCAATTAGGGCACTCAAGATCAGTACAATCTGAATTAGACCCAAACCAGTGAAAAAATCTTAAAACAATTTTAACACTTAACACTTATTGTTTGCTTTACACCCGTTATCTGGGTGGAAAGGACAATATCCATTTATATGACCGATCATATTCATCCAGTCAACCAAATATACTCGCTTTGTTCATCTCCGGCCGCACCCCTCGCGGGATAACGGAACCGCGGATCAGAACTCCACACTCGCTTCGCAGCTGTGCCGCGTCTCAGTCATACAAGAGCTAGCTCAATTCATTCACACACCTTTTACCAAATCCAAATCAACTTTCAATAAACAATTCCTTTAAACAGTTCCAATTTCAATACCGATAAGTTACTACCACCACAAAGTACGTTAATGCAAAGGTACTTAGCTTTACTCGCGACCGTACCTAACGTACTAAAACCAAGTGTATGAAATACAAAAGTACAAAACACAGCATGTGCTCATACCCGCATACACAAACCAAACCAAGTGTACGAAATACAGGAGTACAAAGCACAAAATGTGCCTGTACCCGCGTACACAAACCAAGTGTATGAAATACAGAAGTACAAAGCACAAAATGTGCCTATACCCGCATACACAAACCAAACCAAGTGTACGTAATGCAAGAGAGCGCAGCACAACCTGAGTTGCGCAGCACAACTCACGTACACAGTATGCCCTCAGGCACTAGTAGCCTGGCATACAGCGCCCTGCGTAGGACGTCTCCTACGACTTATGGGAACCCCAAATGACCGGTTCCAAAAACCAAAACTCTTTTTTTTTTTTTTTTTTTTTTTTTTTCTCTAATTTTTCTTAAAAGAATACCTTATTTTCTAGATGGTCCTTGTCTGCCCCCGCAGTGATCCGTATGAGGCGAGGAGTCCCTCCGGGAAGATCCCGGGGGTACCCTAGGGAGTCCTGTTCGCAGAGGGTCCTGCAGCCGAGCAGAGAGGGTCCCATCTGGGGTGCCAGAATTGATGCCGTGAAAGACGAAATCAGGACTCAATAGTCGGGATGACTATTAAGCAGGTATCCTTTATTGCAGCGCTGGACGCACAGGGGATAGCTCCTCCAAATGTGCGTGCCCGACAGAGTCAGTTTAACAACATATATGCACACCATACATACATATTCATGCAAGGAGTTTTAACATATTCATTAGTTTCCAGTAACTCATTACCATATGCTACCTCCCTCTTGGAGCCCCCCATTTGTCAGAGATAAGATAACATTGTGCTGGCCTCACAATTGCTATCTACATAGGTACCTTCCTGTCTTGTTACTTATCGTAGCTCTGCAGGGGTGTAGGCCCCTATTTGTGGTCAGCCAAGTTATATTTGCTAACTCATACTTAGGTAAGCAAACCTTCAAGCCATACCTAGCCTTATTCTTTAATTCACAACCACGATTATGATACCACCGTTCGCAGACCCGACCCGGGACACCCCAGCCCGCTCCCCCGTTGCGGCTTCCTCCCCCTCCCCCGGCCAGCTCCCGGCTACCCCCTGGGCATGGCTCACATGGGATGCAATACCTGTGGCCCTGCTAGATCCTGTGGAGAATTAACTCTGTTCCTGCCGGAACCAGGACAACATCTGAATGCCAATCCACACCAAAATAGCACGCTTAGACCACCGCATACAAACACAAAGAACAAATAAACCATGCAACAGATTCGGCAAGTTAAGCAGCACTGCATCAATTAACTTCAAACAAGGCTCTCTAAAGGCACAATATAACATTTCACGTAAGAACGACATGATGTGAGCTGTCTGTTCTCCCTAACCAAGCTGGAATTCAAACTATTCAGGCAATCTATCAGAGCTCAGGTCGAGCTACGTTCGAGCGCCACGGGGGCACCAAAAAATCTGTCATAGTTTCAGCTGAATTGCCCAATGATGGACTACAGATGCTGTCCCCCACCTCTTGCTCCAAAGAGAGAAGGACAGAAAAAGAGATTTACGAGTTTAGAAGGAACTAAACTACTTTAATGAAATAGTAATAATAAAATCAAAAAGAAAATAATGAAATAGATACAATATATACAAAACCGTATCAAGCTCCCAGGATGATGTCACCGGCAAGCACTGGGGAAGTCCCAGACGGATGGGAACTGGATTCCAGCTCTGGAGTCAAGAATGCAGAGATCGGGATCAAAGGCAGATGAACAGACAGGGTCCTCCTCGGACGTCGGCCATTGAGGAAAGAGGGCTGACCCTTTGATCCCTCAGCTTTTATACTGTGCATGATGCAGATGGGATGGAATACCCCAGTTGGTCAGTCTTGTGTCACCTGTCCTGTCCGCTCCTCCCTGCAGGTGAGAGCCCTCTACACTTTTCCATTTCCAACCCTCTAATGGGGCACTGTTCCAGTGCTCTGCCACCCTCAAAGTAAAGAAGTCCCTCCTCATGTTCAGATGGAGCTTCCTATGTTAAAGTTTGTGCCCATTATCTCTTGTCCTGTCACTGTCCACCACTGAAAAAAGACTGGTCTAGACTTCTGTATGGTATCTTATTCTTGCAACATTAGAAACATTAGAAACATCAGAAAAAGAGACAATTCAAATTATTAAATTTCCCTTTGTCACAGATGGTTTATGTAAAATTCTGTTCTTACACTATGCATCTTCTCTGTAACCTGCTCAACAGCAGGGAGTTGGTGACTGAAGAGGCTAGGAGAGCTGTTGTCCTTAAACACTGCATTGCAAGGATACCCTTTGGATACAATTCAATGACTGACTGGGATTCAAGATACACTATAGTGAGAAAATAAAAACTGAAAAGGCAGTAAGAAAAAAATGGACATTCTTAAACTAGATTTCTCCACATAGGATTTTTTTTTAACTTGAAAAGTATTCTCATCAGCTGTTGAGAATTTAGAAATGCCTAATTTTGAGGGAGAATGGCAGTGGAACCCCCACAAAGATCTTTGGATTCAGAGCATATGCACTAGAATAATAAATCCAGCATGTACCACTGGCATGATATAGTCTTGTTGCTTCTTATTTCTCATTCCATATTTGTGTTTACAAAAGTTGATATGTTGGCACAGTGGGAATCTTATGTTTGCCCTTTAGTTATATACAGTTCTGTGTGATACAGGCAGCAACGCTGGGAGCTACCTGGTGCCCTGCCAAAAACCTCAACCCTGCGATCAAACCCAACATTTTCTCCATGGGCAAGAAGTAATTCAGTCTCTGTGCTTGTTTGGTTTGGGCCTAGGGTGATGAGCTGTTTAGAAAACACTTTTTGTGTTTGCATGGTGATTTCATAACTCCATATGGACAGTGGAGTCAAAACCCTCACAGAGGTTTGTGTTCTGTGTACTTACCACTATGACTATTGTATCTTCAATTTTGGCATCTTCAAAAATCTATATTTAAATGTGTATATTGAGAGGTTTGGTTTCTGACTATCAGGCCAGCTCATATTAGGCTGCATGCAACTACAAGGACCTGTGTGCAGCAAATTGTGAGCACAGATTCAGAGATTGTAAGGGATGGTTTGATTGTGCTTAAGCCAAAATACAGAGAGAAGAAGGACAAGGAGTCTTTTTAAAAGAAGAAGAAATGTACATTCATTTGTATATGGATTTAATGACTGATGTGTCCTGGTTTGAGGTAAAACATAACCAATTTTCTTTTCAGTAATTTTACTTTTCAGTTAAGCCTCTCTAACAACTCTGAAATTAACAGCATATTCTTCAGACAGTGTCTGCTTCCAGAGCGATAAGGCCTGATGTTTATACTTAATACCAAGGAATGGTATGCAGAGAGGCTCCTGCTTATACTTATTGCTATAACAACCAAGGTCAGATAACTTTGTTATTTTCCCTGTTGGAGGGTCAGAAGCAGAAAAGAGTAAAGGGATTGCACCTGTGGGGAGGAGCAGACAGGACAGGTGACCCAAAACTTGTCGCGACGGAGGGAAGACAGGGCCACTCAATATGAGTGATCAGCAAGCTTCGTTTATTGATTCACACAGTGGCCTTTTATGTTCTAACATAATTAGCTCATACATATTACAAAAGTTAAGCTCATGATTGGTTAGTTCTTAGAAAGATCAACTCCGCCCTTGGTTCCTTCTTTACAGTTACTTTCATCCTCTTTTCCCATGCCTGAGCAGCTGCAACCTCCCTGTTATCATACAACAATTATAGTCAAGGACAAGGTGTCTTTACCAGCCCAGTAGTTACGGGGGCTGAATCCGATGTTTCTCAAGCTTTTGCTCGGCCAGCTGGATCATGTCTACGTGACCCTTCTCAGCTAGCCATTCTCCCACAATTCCCCCGTTTTTATTTTGAATGGCACAGGCTTGGTTAAACATCCGTAACACAAGGGTTTTCATACAAGACAACACAACTCACACAAAGCAACGCTATTAGTACAATGATTAAGACTAGCAATCCTGTCTGTAAAAGGTTTCTCAGCCATCCGGACAGACCCAACCAGTCTCCAAGAGCACCCCTATAAGGCACGTAGTAAATGGGGAGCGGGGTGTTGCTAGGCTTGCACAAAAGCTGGTCGTGTTGAGTGACCGAGCTAAAGTTATCCACACATTTTCTCGTGGGTCAAACATCTCGCTATATGGGATGGCTCTTATGCTTACAACTAAGGCAACTACTATAAAGCTTTCTATACCTAAATTAACCATTTTCTCTGTTTCAACTTCTAAGCAAATAGCATGCACATAATACCTAGGGGTTACAGACCCCACAGACTGTACAATTAATTTCTGTCTTTGCGACCTCGTGGTTCACACTCAGGCGCAGCGGTCTCAGTCCGTTGGTTTACGGTGATTAGTCGGGTCACCTTCAGCGGCGACTTCAGGGTGGTCGATGGCGGGCCTTACCCAACGGCTGGGAACCCAGATGGTACCTTGTCCCCTATGGTCCATTGTAGAAGGGGTGATTTGCGAGCAAGGGTCAATCCTCCTACTCCCGCGACCGTGGCGCTGCTCGCGTAGGTCGGCCATTGAGCCGGCCACTTATGCGTGCTGATTATGGAAATGTCAGCGCCAGTGTCTAGAAGAGCAACAAGTGATATAGTTAGGTTGGCGTATTGCACAGCAACCGGGCGTTGTGGCCTTTGGCGCAAGCCGACAGTTAGTAGGGCCATTTGTCCTGTAGATCCAAAGGCTCCTTGCCCTCGTGGCTGCTCTTGCAGCGGTGGAAGGGCTCCCGCAAGATGTGGTAGGGGAATTAATTGCGCCACCTTGGTGCCTTTAGCGATGAAGAGCGGTGGGAATAACGTGTGGGCCATGATCTGGATCTCACCGTGGTAATCCTTATCAATCAGTCCCACCAACACATTAAGTCCCAGCATGGTGGCTGATGAACGGCCTATAAGTAGTGCTCCGACAGCTTGTCCATTGATACAGATTGGTCCTTGAGTGCTAGTGGTAATCCGGACAGGCTTTGAGTCCAACAGGGTACAATCTACTGCTGTTGCCAGGTCCAAGCCGAGGCTTCCGCTTGTGGCTGGTCTGAGCTGAAGGGATTGAGTGCTGCCGGATATGCAGCCGCTTTTTGTGTCGGCGCGGGGCGGCTTTTCCCGCTGAATCGTCCGTTTCCCGGTTTAGAAGCGCGACATGCAGTCTCATTGTGGTTGTCCGACCGGCAGTTTCTGCACCATACTCAGCCGGTGTTGCAGTTCCGTCTGATGTGTCCAGCAGCGCCGCAACGGTAGCATCGTGGGCGAGATGATCCAGTAGCATTTAATCGTTGAACGGAGGCTTGCAAAGGAGCAAGGGCTGCAAGAACTTGACTCTGCGTAGCCTGCGCGTGTTCCTTTAAACTATTCCCTAGTTCCTTTACTGCCTCAACTAACATTGCTTGTGGCCCTACCGGTACCTGAGCCATCCTTTCTAGTCCTTCCTCGATAGTCCATGTCCCTGGCAATGTAGCCAAGATGTTGCGTGTGGCCGGATTACTATTTTGTATAGCACACTGCTTTAGTATAGTGCCTCTGAGATAATCGGGCACCCCGGCCGCCTGTATGGCGTCTGCTACTCGATCTATAAATAGGCCAAATGGTTCCTCTCTTCCTTGCTTAATACCCATATATGAAGGGATTCCTTTTTTTTTTTTTTTTTTTTTTTTTTTTTTGAGTGAACAGCTTTTTTCTCTCTCTTTTTTTTTTTTTTTTTCTCAGCTCGGTTTGCAACGGGGCGTTAGCGACTGCCTGCCATGGCTTTATCAACTTTTTGGCTGATTTATTATCGCATATAACTTCGTCAAACAATTTATCCTCATATTTACGCCATTCCTCGTGTTCACAAACCGTATCTGGATTATCAAAGCAACCTCTTGCTACTCCATACGCTGATAACCCAGGCAACTCCCTTTTACAATCTATACCCTGAACGCTCCGCTTTTCTAAAAAGCATTTGAGCAAATCGTACACCGCTTGTCTGTTCATACCTTTGTTATCTATACCCTAAATGCTCCGCTTTTCTAAAAAGCATTTGAGCAAATCATACGCCGCTTGTCTATTCATACCTTCGTCAGCGCGCTGTTGCAGCCTTCCAGACTTCGGCAGCGCGTAGCCGGCAGGACACTCTCTATAGGTGCTCCAGGGCGCGGGGACCTTTTCCTTTAATCCCTTTCGCTCTTGGGCGCGGGGACCTTTTCCTTTAATCCCTTTCGCTCTTGGGTGCGGGGACCTTTTCCTTTAATCCCTTTCGCCTCCTGCGCTGCTTACAGGACCAGCACTGAGACTCCGTTGACCGTGGCTCGCAGGTTCAGCCCTCTGTAGGGTCCCTGTTTCGGGCGCCATTTGTCGCGACGGAGGGAAGACAGGGCCACTCAATATGAGTGATCAGCAAGCTTCGTTTATTGATTCACACAGTGGCCTTTTATGTTCTAACATAATTAGCTCATACATATTACAAAAGTTAAGCTCATGATTGGTTAGTTCTTAGAAAGATCAACTCCGCCCTTGGTTCCTTCTTTACAGTTACTTTCATCCTCTTTTCCCATGCCTGAGCAGCTGCAACCTCCCTGTTATCATACAACAATTATAGTCAAGGACAAGGTGTCTTTACCAGCCCAGTAGTTACGGGGGCTGAATCCGATGTTTCTCAAGCTTTTGCTCGGCCAGCTGGATCATGTCTACGTGACCCTTCTCAGCTAGCCATTCTCCCACAAAAACTAACCAACAGGGTATTCCATCCCATCTGCATCATGCTCAGTATAAAAGCTGAGGGATCAAAGGGGTCAGCCTCTTTCTTCAATGCCTGGCATCCAAGGAGGACCCTGTCTGTTCATCTGCCTTTGATCCCGATCAGCGCATTCCTGAATCCAGATCCGGAATCCAGTTCCCATCCGTCACTGAGTCCAGTCTGGGACTTTCCTAGTGCCTGCCGGTGACGCGATCATCAACCTGGGAGCTTGATACGGATTTTGTATATATTGTATATATTTCATTATTTTCTTATTAATATTATTATATTTTCTTTTTATTATTTTATTATTAATATTTCATTAAAGTAGTTTAGTTTCTTTTTCAACCCATAAATTCTCTCTCTCTCATTCTCTCTCTCTTCTCTGAAGAGAGGGAGAGATGTTAAAGAGAGCATCTGTCATTCGTTTATTGGCCAGCCTAGTCTAAATCACGACAGAGATTGAAGGGATGGTTTCATTGTGCTTAAGCCGACGTACAGAGAGGAGGAGGACAAGGAGTCTTTTTAAAAGAAGAAGAAATGTACACGGTGAACAGGACGGGCAAACAGGGCGTGGCATGTCAGCCAGAGCGTGGTGCGGCAGTTTGTGCTGCAGTTTGCACAGAAGGGCGCAGAAAACTCTGCCAGCTCAAGAGAGGAGTTCTGCTGGTGAGAGGGGGCTTAGCCATGGTCTCTGCCTGGCAGAAAGCTATGTCCTCTGCACTTGTCAGAGTAGATGTAGCCACACAGACAGAGCTCCCTTGGAAACATGCAGCCACCCAGGTCTCAGGCTGCAGTGAGTGCCACAACCTTACACGGCTAATGGACGGTAGTAGGGAAGACAGCTGTGTGAGGTGTGACAAGGTGTACGATCTGCTCAGCCTGGTGGCAGAGCTAAGAGAGGAAGTAGAAAGGCTAAGGAGCATCAGAGAGTGCAAGACAGAAATAGACTGGTGGAATCATGCTCTGTCCTCCCTGAGAGAGAAACAGGGACAGACACCCGAAGAAGGGACAGACACCCCTGCATCAAATAAAGGATGGAGATTCTCCTTTACCCTCCTTTTTTTGTGAATGACACTCTTAGTCATATGGTTTAGTTTTAGGTAGTCCTGCGAGGAGCAGGGAGTTGGACTCGATGATCCTTATCGGTCCCTTCCAACTTGAGACATTCTATGAGTCTAGACTTCTGTATGGTATCTTATTCTTGCAACATTAGAAACTCTTCATGAAATAAATCATGACGAAAACATCTGTTTGGGCAGTACGATTTGACATCCTGGAGAAATACTGGGGAAATCAAAGAGGGATTGAACCGCATTCACAAGCAATTCTGTGACTCCTTATTTTACAATTCCATTGCTAACTATTGTTCATGGTGGCAGTGAGTAGTAAAATTGCATTCTTTCTTTAGTTTATAATTGTATCTTCTTTCTAAGACTGATGACTGAGACCTACTACTAAACAGTATACTAACAAAACAGGTATTCTCAGTAGTTGCAAATGATGCTTCTAGAAATAGCTTTGTGTGATACTCCTGTGCTTCTTATTCTGCAAGCCAGATAAAGATTTCTTGAAAATGCTTATGAGAAGAAAAAAAGTTGCTATTTCTTGCTTTTCTGCTTGGTAGATTAAAAAAAAAGCCCACTGGATTTGTATCCAAGAGAGATGATACATTGCAAACTCTCTTGGAGACTTTTGGAGTTTAGGTACTTTCCCTGCTGTCACACTGATATCAAAGAACCTCTAGTCTACTCAAGTAAAAGATCTCCCATTCTGGGAGTTGAAGTATCGTGTTACCGCTTGGACACCCTTAAGATTTTTCACTGAGATACTGGGGGCCCTCGGAAGGATCCTGCCTTCCAGGTTTCAAAGCTCATAATCACAGAATCACAGAAGGATATGGGGTTGGAAGGGACCTCTGGAGATCATCTAGTCCAACCCCCCTGCCAGAGCAGGTCCACCTAGAGCAGGCTGCACAGGAACGTGTCCAGGCGGGTTTTGAATGTCTCCAGAGACAGAGACTCCACCACCTCTCTGGGCAGCCTGTTCCAGGGCTCTGCCACCCTCAAAGTAAAGAAGTTTTTCCTCATGTTCAGATGGAACTTCCTATGTTCAAATTTGTGCCCGTTACCTCTTGTCCTGTTGCTGGCCACCACTGAAAAAAGACTGGACCCATCCTCTTGACACCCACCCTTTAAGTATTTATAGGCATTGATCAGATTCCCCCCTCAGCCTTCTCTTCTCCAGACTAAAAATACCCAAGTCCCTCAGCCTTTCCTCATAAGAGATGTTCTAGGCCCCTAATCATCTTTGTGGTCCTCTGGTGTACCCTCTCCAGTAGTTCCCTGTCTCTCTTGCACTGGGGAGCCCAGAACCGGACACAGTACTCCAGATGGGGCCTCACCAGGGCAGAGTAGAGGGGCAGGATAACCTCCCTCCACCTGCTGGCCGCACTCTTCTTGATGCACCCCAGGATGCCATTGGCCTTCATGGCCACAAAGGCACATTGCTGGCCCATGGTAATCCTGTTGTCCGCCAGAACTCCCAGGTCTTTCTCCTCAGAGGTGCTCTCCAGCAGGTCAGCCCCCAACCTGTACTGGTGCATGGGGTTATTCCTCCCCAGGTGCAGCACCCTACACTTGCCTTTATTGAAGTACATCAGGTTCCTCTCCGCCCAACTCTCCAGCCTGTCCAGGTCTCGCTGTACGGTGGCACAACCTTCTGGTGTGGTGAATAATGTGGTGCCCTGTCCCCAAACTGCCTTCTTACTCAGACTTAATCTGCACCCTTCTCTTCTTCAATTAGGATTTCTGTGAACGTAACTTAATTAGGATGTTGACCCTTTTTGGGAGAGTTTACCACTTCTGCATAATTTATTAAAAAAATAAAGCCAGCGGGGCCTATTCTATCCAAGCAACAGACACAACCTGCTAAGTGCTATCATTTTTTTTCATGAGGAAAATAACATATACAATTTGTTTTAAGCCTCCTGAGACCGAGCACAGTAGTGATGACGTATTCCTGTAATAGATTTGGGTTCCATGAGTTTTAACTTAGGCTTTAAGATACCATGATGTCACTCATGTAACGTTTCTGAAGTATAAGGTGTCGTGGTTTAGTCCCAGACGGCAACTAAGTACCACATGGCCGCTCACTCACTCACTCCTCCTCCCGGTGGGATGGGGAGGAGAATCAGAAGAAAAAGGCAAAACTCATGGGCTGAGATAAAGGCAATTTAACAGAACAGCAAAGGAAAGAGGAAAACAACAACAATCATACTGATAAAAGAATATACAAAAGCAATTAATGCACAATTTAGCTGCTCACTGACTGGAATCCGAAAAGCCCAGCCCACTCCCATGCAGCGATTTCTGCCCTGCCGGACAGCTCCGTCAGCCGTTCTGGCTGCGTCCCGTCCCAGTTTCTTGTGAAAATTAACCTTGTCCCCGCCGAAACCAGGACATAAGGTAATGCATTTAATTCATGTAATTCATATAGGAAAATATGATTATATGAATATCTGTATTCTTAATTTTTTGTGGTTTAGACACAAATCCAACTGCATGGTCTATGCTAGTCTTTATTCTCTACAGTCTTTCAAATGGGAGAACTCCTAAGCCAGCAATCCCAATCAGTATCTCTTACAAAGTCAAAGGCAAAATTAAGGCGCACTATATGGGAGACAGCATAAACAACCAAAGAAATACATGAAATTCCCATTTGGATTATTTTATGACCAAATCTAGCCTGAATTCTTATACAAACACAAGGCTGACAGTTTTGCTCCATTTCTGTTTTGAATTTGATGCAGTTATAGGAGTTCAAAACATTTTATACCTTCTTATTTCATTATAACTTGAAGCATTTGACACAAACAATTTTCTTGACATAATTATTTTAAAATATGCATTGTCCCTAAAAAGTATATGCTGACAATTCAATTTGTCATGAAATAGGCAAAGACTGCAGGATTTGCACCAGCATTAAGAGTACTATGCATTAACATTTTCTGAGCTGTTGCATCAAGATCATAATGAAATTGAAAATCCAGTCCTTAAAGCTGGCTCACGAGTTTTATCTGCATGTTTCAGTTAGGAAAACAGTTATTCACTGAATATAAGGGCATCAGAATGAAGTACCTTTTCTTAACAAAACAATGTATTTCCTGAAATCAAATTCACAAAAATGATTCATGACCAGTCTTTATAAAAAGCATTGTTGGAACATAACATTTGTGACAAATATTAAAGCTAGAGAAATTTTCCAAGGGCTATTTGCAAATATTTTGCACAATTCTGCTTGCAGCTCAGTTTAACAGACATGCTGCATCTCCTTTCACAAAATTTCCCCCAAAAGTTTGGAAGCTTGGAATTTAGTTGTATAGGGACCACTACTTTTAAATGCAAGTAAACTAGGATTAAATTCTGTGCATTTCTTTCAAATATCTTTATCTGGTAAAGTATAGCAGAGCATAAAAAGTCCAGTCAAGATCTGAGACCCATTTTTGCTGCACATTGCACAAACAGTAAGAAAACATCCTGCCCTGAAAAATTTACTAACATAAGTCAAGCTGAGGAAAGAGAAAGGGAATATAGAAACAGTGAAACACAGAGTTCCACTGGCTTGCCAAAGATTATACAGCAGATCAATAGCAGAATCAAGCAAAGATCCCAGTCATGAATACCAGTACAATGCACTGTGCATTAGATGATAATGCTTGTCCAAACTGTTAATGGGAGTAACACTGATAACAGTACAAATGAATCTTAATCACAGACCAGGATTTTGTGTGCAACATTCTGTACAAACACAAAGAAAAAGACTGTGAATTTTCTTACACAAAAGAAGGCTGTATAGTAAAACAATTTAGAAGGCTGAGTATAGAAGGATTACCTCAAAGAAGAAAAGCATCTTTGTTTATATTCACTCCCTTTTCTTATTCCAATCATGACATGACTCTTTCATGGATTCTGGAAGATACAGGAACTTCCCTGCCTCTGATGCAGCCTTTCAATAACAGACTACAACATCAACTGCAGGAGACACAGCTGATTTTCCTTTGGGCAGGCTCAGACACAAGGTTTTGTCCCCAGACTTTTTCAACATGTTCATAGCATTTACCACTACACAAACTATAGAAAGAATTGACAAAGTGCAGATAGCTAGAATTTCCATGTGTGGATGCCTCTTAACTTACCTCAGGTGTACATATGATGCTCTTGATTTCAGCTATCAATGGACTGCAATGAATGTTGACAATGTTAAAAGCAAGTAGTAAGGAACATGGTCCATCCCCTCACCAAGATAAAAACCAAGGCACACAAAGTGACTCAAATAATAAAACAAAACACAAGTAGAGGTCACAATTAACAGCCAAGTTGCAGGAGCAGTTGCTTGAAATTACCTATAATGAAAGAAGGATAATATTCAAAGAAACAACTGAACTTGAAATAGTCTCTAAGCCACTCCCTTACTTAAGTCAGGAAAAACACAGCATCAGGATATTAATAGATTCAACTGGTGAAAAGCCAAATTTTGCCCAAAGCAACTTATGGATGTAGAATGTGGAAAATTAATCCTGTGACATGTTGTATAATGTTAGGCAAATCATGTTAATTTCCTTTTATGACAAGGTCACCCATCTAGTTGACGAAGGGAAGCCAGTAGATGTGGTGGGTTTGGATTTTAGCAAAGCTATTGATACTGGGGAAGTTGTCATGGCACCAAGCCTGTCCTGATTTTCCTGATTTTCCTTACTGAGTATATTACTTTCTCAACCAGTTTTGGGTTGGGTTTTGGGGGGGGGGGGGTTTGGGTTAGGTTTTTTTGGGTTTTTTTTTGCTAACAGCATATCATAATTGTATGTGGAATAAACAGCTTGCCTAAGTCTTATACATAAATCCTGAGTTTAGACTCCTGTTTACAAAGATACTAATATAAAAGTTACCGTCTTGGTCACAATGCTTTGGAAAAAAACGTTGTTAATGGAATTAATTAACTTGCACCTGCATTGTATGTAAATTAAACATTCTTAAAACATGAGTATAAAAAGCTGGATTTTCCCTCTCGTATCAATAGCCCTTGGAAAGATCTCTTTTTGATGTGAAGATGAAAGATTTGTTACTGTATTTGTCACTGATAGTTATTGATATGAAATGATATAGGCATAACAGCTGTTCAGGGGCAGAAGGTGCAGAGTAACAACTGTCTTCTCTGTCTGCCTCTTACACTGTTTTGGAATCAGTTCTGCCACAGGTACTTTCCCAATTTCATTTATTGTTTTGCCCTCTAATGTGTTGTCTTCTTGGGGTAAATGTCAAGTATTACCTTACAACATGTTCTTTTATTTTATGAGAGCTTCTGAAAGGCAGAAAGTACCTGGCGTTATGCTGGAAAGGCACAAGCTTTTCTTCAAGAATGTTGGAGTATGTGTGTTTAGTGGTGGTGGATATCCTACTAATGCACCTAGGATACATGCAAGTAGTATGTTTTTGTTTAAGAAAGTGATGAACATAAAGCATTTAAAGAATTTGATAGGAGCCAGCTATGAATGAGGCACAGCAAGCTGGGGCGAACAGCTAGAAATAACTCTAAAAGATAAGATTGCATGAGAGAGACTTTTTGTCAAAATGATCCCTTTACAAAAGAAGGTGGCAAAAGGAGTCTGTGCAAGGATATGCATAGGTGAACCATCCTTCTTGTGGGACTGCAGGGGAGGGATACTCCCTAGTAGAAAAAAACTGGGAACAGTGTCTGTTCCCCAAACATGACAGATATCCAAGGACAGACAGAAGTCTCAATGGAGATTGCATGGCTCTGTGCCCCCCACACCTCCGGTTGAGTTCCAGAGAGCACAACAGACACAGGAGTCATTCTGGCTAATAGGTCTGCTTCACAATGGACCCTGATTTTTACAGTTTAGAAATTCTCTACAAGATGGAAAGGGATGATGTGGATTTCATTTATTGCTCTTTCTTTATTCTGCTCTTTTACTGCTTTCTCATATTGAAAGAGCTTTAAACTAGATTTGAAGGGGGAAAGGGATAAAACCAGGCTTGCTAGAGAAAAGCCTGGGGGCGGCACGCCAATGTTTGAGGGACGGTGTGCTAGCCAGGTCCTTCAGTTTGCTCTGCGATGTGCTGAGTACACTGGAGCACATCTGAAATGTCTTTATACTAATGCACCCAGCATGGGGAATAAACAAGAGGAGCTAGAAGCTTTGGCCCAGTCCCAGAGCTACGACATCATTGGCATAAGCAAAACCTGGCGGGATGAGTCCTGTGACTGGGGTGCCATGGTGGATGGTTATAGGCCCTTCAGGAGGGATAGGCAGGGCAGGCGAGGTGGGGGGGTGGTGCTTCATGTAAGGGAGGAGTTGGACTGTATGGTCCTTAATTAATGAATTATTCTACAAGGAATGCTGGTCACTTTTAAAGAGCCATCTCTTAAGAGTGCAGGAGCAGGCAATTCCAAAGTGTCAGAAGTCAAGCAAGCGGGGCAGAAGGCTGGCTTGGCTGAGCAGGGATCTTCTTCTAGAACTTAGGCGGAAAAGGAAAGTGTACAGACTTTGGAAGCAAGGACAGGTGACACGGGAGTACTACAGAGATGCTGTTCACCACTGTAGGGAGAAAATCCATGTGGCCAAAGCTCAATTAGAGTTCAAGCTGGCCAGCACTGTGAAAGACAACAAAAAGGGCTTTTAAAAATATGTTAATAGCAAAAGGAGAATCAGAGATAACATTGGGCTCTTGCTTGATGAGGTCGGTCACCTCACAAATAGGGACATAGGCAAAGTGGAGACATTTAATGCCTTCTTTGCTTCCATCTTCAACACCAATGATGGGCCCTGGGACCCCCGGAGCCCTGTGTTGGAAGACTGTGACTGGGGGGATGATAAATTCCCAATCGACTCTGATGTTGTTCGAGACTCGCTGCTCCAGCTGGATGCACTTAAATCTCTGGGGCCCGATGGGATTCATCCCAGGGTAGTGAAAGAGTTGGCTGATGTCATCACGGGACCTCTCTCCGTTATTTTTCAATGGTCTTGGGAGTCTTGAGAGGTCCCAGTTGACTGGAAGCTGGCAAATGTCCCAATTTTCAAGAAGGGTAAGAAGGAAGCCCCTGGTAATTACAGGCCTGTCAGTCTCACTTCAGTTCCTGGTAAAATTATGGAGAAGGTTATTCTGGGAGTTATCGAAAACCACTTGAGAGACAATGCAGTCATTGGTCATAGCCAGCATGGGTTCACAAGGGGAAAGTCCTGCTTAACTAGCTTAATTTCCTTTTATGACAAGGTCACCCATCTAGTTGGCCAAGGGAAGCCAGTAGATGTGGGGAGTTTGGATTTTAGCAAAGCTTTTGATACTGTCTCTCACAGTATCCTTCTGGATAAACTGTCCAGCACACAGCTAGACAAGTCCATAATACATTGGGTGAGCAATTGGCCGACGGGTCGGGCTCAAAGGGTTACATCAGGCTGGTGGGCAGTCACCAGTGGGGTTCCCCAGGGCTCAATTTTAGGGCCAGTGCTCTTTAATGTTTCTATAAATGATCTGGACACCAGAGCTGAATGTACATTAAGTAAGTTTGCCGACAACACTAAATTAGGAGGAACTGTGGACTCCCTCAAGGGTAGAGAGGCCTTACAAAGAGATCTGGATAGACTAGAGAGCTGGGCAATCACCAACCATATGAAATTTAACACGAGCAAGTGCCAGATTCTCCACCTGGGACAGGGTAATCCTGGTTATATATACAAATTGGGGGACGAGAGGCTGAAAAGCAGCCCCGCAGATAGGGATCTGGGGGGCTGGGTTGATGGCAAGTTGAATATGAGCCAACGGTGTGCCCTGGCAGCCAAAAGGGCCAACCGTGTCCTGGGGTGCACTGAGCACAGCATAGCTAGCCAGTCAAAGGAGGTGATTGTCCCACTCTACACTGCACTAGTGTGGCCCCACCTCGAAACCAGGACATAAGGTAATGCATTTAATTCATGTTTGCCATAGCTAGGAGCATGCATTAAGTGGTATCGTGCCTTTGCTGTTGACTGCATTTCATTACACTGTATGCACTCAGCCACGAGTCTGATACTTTGCTCTTTCTATATCTCAATCTCCCCTCTGCAAAATGCTTGCCCAGCTCACTGGAGTGTTTGTACAGGAGTTTTGTGAAACTGAATACACTAGGAATTGTCTGGTACTTATGTACTTGTATGATCCATGTAACTTGTAAAAACAGTGATAATGGCTGATTTAAAACTAAGGTTTTTCCAGTCAACAGTATAGTGAGAGTTGAAAAGAGCTCTTCAGAAGCGGGTAACTTAAAGTTTATGGGGTAAATTCTGATAGTCTGATTCTTTCTGCTAGCTTTTTTCTCCTTAATCAGTCCTGTGCCTTAACTCACTGAGTGAGAAAGGGGAATGGAATCTGGTCCTGCAGCAAGTGAGCCGAAGATTAAAATGTTTTACCTTCCTGCAGTTTAGTGCAAGATGTCTCGTCTCTTCTCTTCTCTTCTCTTCTCTTCTCTTCTCTTCTCTTCTCTTCTCTTCTCTTCTCTTCTCTTCTCTTCTCTTCTCTTCTCTTCTCTTCTCTTCTCTTTGTTTATTAATAGTTGCCATAGCAGTCATTGTTGCTGTAGCAATTGTAAACAAATGAATTATGCGACCAAAAGTTGGAAGTGGTAGAACAGACCAACAGGAGCCATGTGGGCAGTTCCTGTCAATACCGGAGAGTGAAGGAAGCATTTTTTAAAAAATTAGTACTCACCATCCTTAAGTGGAAGCAGAAGCCATACTGCGTGCAGTCTGTATGTAGTTCCAGTGTTCTCCCATCTACTCGCTGACAAGTCTACGGTGGAAAAAATGCTATCACTTACTACAAGGTCCCGGGTGCTGTCTCATATCAGCCACAAATGTTGATGATAATTTCAACAGATGGAAAAACTCTAATTCAACAGGATTCCAGAGAGGGGAACAAATGCTGTGGAGCCAGCATTATCCTTCTCTAGTGAAGAAAAAGGAGGGGCCTAGCAGTAATTCCCTTTTATTCATTCTGGCAGAACAGACTTCTAGCTATCAATATTGCCTGTGCAACATCTTGGGTACTCACAGTAAAGCTGGAAGCCAAAAATATTAACAGAAGTCAGTCTTACTCTTCTGTGTTTCATTTTAAGAAATATAGCATTCCTGATTCAGTTCATATAGTTCATACATGAAAAGTGAGAAACAATTAGGCAGTGTTTCCTCAATTTAGCTGGTCACTAGAGAAATTCATCCATTTTCCAAATTCTAAAAATTGAAAATTTTCCAACTTTCCCAAAATTCTCTGCTTTTTTCATGTCCTAAAAAAATTATTTTAGAAGTCAAAGCAATCAAAACCCATAAAATCAATGAGAAGTTTTATACTGGTCTCAGTTGAGTCTAGTTATGGGCAAAAGAACAGAACTGACAGATTGTCTATGAGTAAAGCAGCTTTTGGATTTCCAATGTATTTGAGATGCCTGTATATTTGTATTGGAAGCTTTCTACAGAGGAACCCTGTAGATATTGCCTTTAGTAGTAAGCCTGCTATGACTAACCGATCCATGACCATCCTAGGGGTCTGTGGTGGTTTTTTTTCTTATGCCTTTATTTTAATACACAAAATGTTATTAAAAAAATAACTTACCTTCTTTTTCGGACAACTCTTCCCTCTTTCTCCCCCATCCAATACTATAGAAGCATATCAACATTGTAAAAGCTGAATTGCATGGCAGCTTTAATTTTATGCATTTGTACATTTCATGCACACATCAGTTTATGCATTCATATAGGTATTTACATATGCAATTTGCATAACTGGACAACAGTGCTATTTAATTTGAACATCCAAATACTTTTTTCTACAAATAAAGGAAAACCCGTGCTTTGATTTGTGTGTCTCTAAAACCAAGACTGGCTAAAAATGTGGCAATGCAAATGACTAAGTTTGTAAAGATCCAGTCATCTTGTAAATGGGATTTCCTGTAGAAATAAAGAAATAATTGAAGAAATATTACTAGTGTTGATCCACGTTCTGTAACAATTTCATTTCAAGCTAGCATCTGTATGGTAGATTAGGGACAACAGCAGATAAAAATATACAAACATGAAACTTTATACACATAATTAAACATTGGCTCTTCAGTACCTGCATTACTGTTTAAAATAAATGTCTATCAAGTCTGGCATATAGCCTCTAATAATCATTGTTTAGACAGGCACTCAAAGATGAAAATGTTGGAACACTCCACAGTCTTTAAGGGAACACAGGCAGGATAAGTTTAATAATCATGTCATGCATATATATATATCTTAATCTATGCAAATACTAAAAGCAAGGAGCTACAGAAAGAATCATAAAATGGAAATATAACTCACTTCTGAACCATTTCTGAAACAATTTTGCAATAGGAAATATACAGCAATCTATCTTCTTAAGAGCCTGAGAACAGTTCTAAGTGAACCCAGATCTCACTAAAAATTAAAACATAGTGAGAGAAGAGGTGAAATTCCTGCATATAATGGCACTATATAAAATAAAATTTTATTATACCTTAAAAAAGAAAACCTAAGCATGATATACAGCATCCAATGGTGGAACATAGTAGTGTAGTTTTTGAAGCAGGAGTGTAGTTTTTGCAGTCTTATTCTCTGCAAGCAGTAATGCACAAACACCAAGGGTGTTCAAGAAGAAAGTTTGCAATAATTAAAGACAGCAAAACTAAAAAAAGCCCTCTAAAATTATTTGAGTTTTCTAGTGGTCCTTAATTAAAGGATGATATAAATTTCATTGTAAAATATAGCTTTTCTTAGTGGACCACTACTTTTAGTTTCACAAAATATTGAATAACAGGTTGTTACATACTATTATTCAGTTTGCATTCTCCATGGGATTCCAGTTGAGTTTATAATAGGTAACATCATCCAATCCACAAAGGCTTAGCTTTGATTTTTTAATCTTAGTTCAAATGCATAACATCAAGACTTTGCTTGCTGACAATCAAGTTGCTGGCAAAACAAAAATCAAAAACTATTTGGAAGAACATGTAAAAGTTAAAGCATCTTGTCTGAGCACTGATGGACCATTGTAAACCCACACTGTCTCTTTATTAACATTTCTATTTCAGCCAAATAGAAGGGCTAAAAATATCTTAGGGACAATTCATAACAATTTTTTCTAGTTTAATACAAAGAAATATGAACTGGTTACAGGAAAACAAAAATATTATGAGATGCAAAATTAGCTACATTAAATTGTAAATGGAAAAGACTTCAGTTTATATTTTATACTGCAAAATGTCCAAAATGCAAAACCAAGTCTCCTCAGCAGTTTGGAAATTAGGACACTGAGAGCAAGCATTTTATTTGGGATATTGAAGATTGAAACTATAAAGAATGATAGTTTCAATAATGAATGAATCTGTGATAAAGTGACAGATGAACTAAAATGGTGCCAAGTACACGGTAATACATCTGGGAAAGGCAAGGATGCTACACCTACACGACAAGTAATCACAAACTCCCAATTGGCCATTAGTGCACAGGCAAAAGTCAGACTCACTGTGAACAGTTCAGAGAAGGTGACAAGGCTTATTAGTGGTATGACATTCCAGTGAAATGCAGGGAGGGATTAAACAGACTATAAATTTTTGGCTTTAAAAACTTACAACTGTGGAAGATCTCCATAAAACTCCACAGAAATAATGAATAATTTGTAAAGACTTAGATGGAGTAACTATTATTGTATCTCGTAATTTCATAATAAAGAAAATATGGGGTGTTCAATTAAGTAATTAGGGAGCACATTTATGATAAGGAAAAAGAAGTACTTTTTCACACAGCACACAATTAAATTGTGTTGTACATTGCCACAAAACAGAAGTTAATAGTTTCAAAATGAAACTGGAGAGTTCACAGATACAGCCATTGACTAATAAACTTGGGGAACTAGCAATTTAGTCCCCACTGGTGGCTAGATGCAGGGAGGCCAAGCAAGGGCAGTGAACACTATCTTTTTCTGTTTCTAATAGTCTTTCAAGAAGAATCTGTTGCCAGGTAGAGATGAAGACAAAGAAATGGGTTGGACCGACCATCGGACTAGCCCAGTTAATCATTTCCCAATAGGTTTATGTTAAAACCTCTATTGTTGCACTCCTTAGAATTTCATATCAGATCAAAGGGGTCTCTCTGTCTTCACCTGTTAAGATTTCACCTACCAATTACTCTAAAGCAATGACTACCGTCAACAGTTTCAGTTTTCTGAGACAACATAGCTCTTTTTAGATCCAGTTCAAAACCAAGAAAAAACTCTTCCAGGATCTGGGAATCACCTCACCTTCAGCAAATATAAATTCACTCCACTGACATGAAATTAGACTTAAAAATAAAACAAATAAAGAAAACCATATGTCCAGAAAGAAGGAAAGAACTATGCACAAAAATATCAACAGCTCTTAATTATGCCACTCTTGGGAAGGTGACAAATAACAACAGTGTAAGAGCTATATCAGAGTACAGCAAAAAAACAACCCGAAAACTTGTGAAGAATCTTGCATTTGGTCTTGTTAAATTTCATCCCATTAATTGCTTGCCCAGTGCTCCAATCTATCTAGAGTCCTCTGCAAGGCGTCTTATCCCTTGAGAGAGTCAACAGCGCCTCCCAGTTTGGTATCATCAGCAAACTTGCTAATGGTGCACTCGACTCCTGCATCCAGATCATTGATAAAAATATTGAAGAGAACTGGGCCTAGGATTGAACCCTGAGGAACACTGCTGGTGACCGGTCGCCAGCCAGATGTAGCCCCATTCCCTTTGAGCCCTGCCATTCAGCCAGTTCTTCACCTGGCGCACCATGTACCTGCTCATCTCACAGTTGGACAACTTGTCCATAAGGATGCTGTGAGGGACAGTATCTAAAGCCTTGCTAAAATCCAGAGAAACTATATCCACCACCTTCCCTTCATCCACTAGGCAGGCGACCTTATCATAGGAGTAGTTAAACAGGACTTTCCCTTTGTGAATCCATTACAATTTCATTGTCCACAAATGGAAAGTCACTGTTCCTGCAGTCATGGTCCTCTGACTCAGGGGACCAGGCAGCCCAAGGTTTATCAGTATTATGAAAGACTGAGGCAAAAAAGGCATCGAATGCCTCTGTTTTTATTTCATCCCTATTTGTCAAGTGACCATCTTCAACAAGTATCGGTCCAATGTTTTCTTTAGACCTCCTCTTGCTATTAATGTGCTTAAAAAAGCCTTTCTTGTTGTCTGACATGACACTGGCCAGTTTCAACTCTAACTGAGCTTTGGCCTTTCATGTCTTCTCCCTGCATATGTGAACCATGGCTCTGTAATCTTCCTGCAAAGCCTGACCTTGCTTCCAGAGATCGTACTATTTCTCTTTCCTCCTAAGTTCCAAGAGGAGTTCCCTGTTCAGCCAAGCTGGTCTTCTGCCCTGCTTGCTTCACTTTCGACACAATGGGATTGCCTGCTCCTGTGCTTTTAAAAGGTGGTTCTTAAAACATGACCAGCACTCATGGACTCCTAAGTCCTCAAAAGCAGATTCCTGGGGGACACTGCTAAGTAACTCCCTGAATAGCTTAAAGTTTGCTCTCTTGAAATCCAGGGTAGCAACTCTGCTGACCTTTTTTCTCATTACACTGAAAATTTTAAACTCACATTTTGTGATCACTGTGACCAAGACAGCCACCTACCATCACATCTCCCATGAGTCTTTCTCTATTCACAAATAACAAGTCTAGGAGAACATCTTTCCTAGTTGGATCACTGAGTACTTGTGATAAGAAATTATCTTCCACAAACTTGAATTTCCCAGACCTGCTCATCTCAGCAGTATGATATTCCCATTTGAGTCTGGGAAGTTGAAATCTCTCATAAGGACAAGGGTTGTTGATCCAATATTGAATAATTGTCTCTTCATAGCACTGCTGGATGCTCCACCTGAGTTGTGAGCAATGGAGAATGAGGAAAGTCACTGTACACCACAGGAGCTACAAGGCTCAAGCTTTGGGTCTGGCTTCCAGTAAGATACTGGATTGTCTGGAAGATGAGGAAGGCTGCCCAGCTAGTTGTTCATCCTAGTATCCAGCCGCATGACACAGCTCTCACTAGTGATGGAAGATAAGGAGGAGAATACAGTGACACTCAGAGCAGAAATCTCTACTGGGAAAGATTTGCTGAGACTACAGATATTACTAAAGATCAGCAACATCTGGGATTTGAGTCATTAAAGCAGATCCTGCATCAACTACAATTCCTTTCATCCAGGCACTCCTGTTAGTGAATATTTTTTCTTTACTTTCTCTTCCAGGTTGTTTCTGAATATATTCTCTATCCTCTGGTTCAGACCTTGGGAAATGAATGCAACAAAATATAAACAATGCTGTTGTATATGGCATGAAGAGTATATCAGAAGATATCCCTGCAAATATTTAAGAGATTGCCTGGTTGGTAGGAATTGCTTTCCAGTTACATCATAGTTCCTTTTAATGGTTGATAACTTTTTATAGAGATGTGGCACAGGGTGAAATACCTTTTCCTTATGCCTTTGTTGCAATGTTGTCTCCACATGAGCGCCTGAGGCAGCCACAAACACAGCAAAATGTTTGCTGAAACCTAGAATGTCCTTACAGAATTGCCGGCCTTTTTAAATTGGGTGGAAAGTCTCTCAATGTGAACTTTTTCATGCCCACACAGTCTGACTTCATTTTCTTCATGCAAATCAGTCCAGGGTGCTGCTATACTGCTGAAGTTTGATGCAAAACTCTTATCCCACCAGTCCCAGAAATAACTGTGGTAGTGTTTTTTTCATTCTAGAAAGTGACAGTTTTGACAAGGTCTGGGCATACTCTGCCACTTCTATGCACTGCTTCAGATATTTTACTTGGGACACCCTCATAACACTCTTCCCCATTTATACAAGGCCTTTTTCCTTTGATTCTCTCTAGGACTTGATCTTCACAGGTTTGACTGAATAGAGGGATGTCATTGATACATACCACAGCAAAGTTAATTCAATTCACCTAAAAGCTCCATCTATCTGTCTCTGGAAGATAGAAAGTGCCATCTGAATTCTAGAAATGGGGAAAAAAATTCCTACAGCCCCTACCTGTTCTCAAGGCTGGCCTTTCTTGAGTGGCCCGTCTCAGTGTTTGTCAGGTCAACAGAGGTTGTATATTTTGCTGTCCTGATCTTGGCCAAGAGTTCATTATTGTAGAGCATGGCATTGCATCTGAAAGAGGGACACATGCAATCAGTGCAAACACAGATTCCTCGGAGATTTGCACACTTAGCAAAACAGGGCAGTTTTGTATGCCAAAAACTTTCAGTTCCTGCTACTGTGAAGACAGTTGTATCTATCAAAATGGCAAGAAAAGCAGCTGGCATAGCAAGCTCTTAAACTGTGGTTCTCAGATGACCAGATACAAAAGTCCCATGTACTCCTTCTATAGTTACCTGAAGGGACCTTTTTCTCTGCAGGAGTCTATCAAAATCAGCTATACCAACACTGATCTACAAAGAGAAGTAAAAACTACTAAGACACAGAAAGACTCATGCAAAAAAGAAATGGTATTATTATTTATGGGCCCATTTCATGTGGGAAGTGAAAAGATCAAGTTCTTCACCGTTTAACACAATTGAATAGCAATTCGGTTCTAATACTGAGTAAGAAACGTGAATAAAAACAGTAGAGTGCTCAACTCTCGTGCCATCAGAAGCTTTCGGATCTTAATGTTATTCTTAAAGATCCATCATCTCTTGAAGTCAAGTATCAAAGCAAATTAAGTCCCTGGCACTCTGGTTGTGAAGAAAAGCTCAAAAATAGGTCCTGACTATATTCTGAAAACTCGAGTCACACAACAGAGTACTTATTTTTAAAAATGTTTTCTAAGTTATCCCAATATTTGGAGAGCATGACTTGTAATTTGTGAGTAGTTAGAGTTATCAGTTCTGGTATTATTCTTTAAGCAATATTCATCTTTGCTACTTCACTTAAGAATTTGAAGACCCTCATGTCTCACAAGTTGTGAAGAGATTTTTGGACTAAGTACATTAACACAAAGATTTACTTAGATGCCTCAGTTAAGCATGTTTTCAGGATCGGGCTCTGGTTTGTTATAATTATATACTTAAGCAGAATACATGTTTTTTTCATCTTCACCTTGTCATCCTCAGGCAACCATACTGATAGCTCTTTACTGGTGGTAGATAAGAAAATAAAAAGTACAGCATAGTACTAGAACTGCACGATTTGCACTAGAATTAACATGCTGATGATGATTCCTCCCTCTGTAAACAGCTCTTATTTTCTCTCTACTCATATGCAAAGCTAAATACTTACTTTATTCTGACATTTCACCACCAACTTCTAACTTAGATCTGAATACTTAGATAAATTCTCCAGTGAATATAGTTCCTTTTCAGAGTTAGAGAAAAAATAGGTTTTGATCAAGAGTTCATCTATTTCATTAATGAATACATTCTTGCACTGAATATCAGCTTTGTTCTATATTTACAATTGCAGTATATCTTAACTCCCAAACCCCTGAAAACAAAGTTAGAGAATATTAGCTTACTAAGCCTAGCTAATACCTGTCTCAAGGCTAATGAAGCTGTGCAAAGGGCCTGCATCCATAAAGAAAATAAAGCTTTCAAATTCAAGATAGGATGTTTAATAGTTAAAAAGCAAATAGGCTTCTTTTCTGTTCTGCAGAACATCACAGTCCAATTATAACAGCGATCAAAAAAAATCCACCTTCTTTTTCATCTGTTTAGTTTAAAATCAGCTGATATTTTCATGATTTTCTCTCAGACCTCTCATAGAAATTCATATCCTCAATCCTGCCTGCAAGCAGATGATGCCCAGATGGTAACTGTATAACACTTGAATCGTGAAAGCTGAAATCTATTTTTCAGCCATACTTAGCACTGTAACATCCTGGAAAAGAGCTAAATAATATCATTAAAAGTACTGATTGCTACTGTCAGTCATTCCAGAGGGAGTCTTAACTTCTTTCCATTGCCTCCTACAAGTCTGTAAGGTGGAGAAAAACAAAGCAAAAAATGTATGTATTTGATGTTGCAAGATTGTAACTGAATCAGTGATCCAAAGTTCAAGAGGTCATTAAAACAAATAAGAGAAAAGAACGAAAACAAAAGCCTGTTCACATGAAACTCCAATTCCACACTTTCATAATGAGTTCTCAGAACAACCTTAACATAATTACTGAATTATGAAAAAAATCCAAATTATAATGACAATTTAAAATGTAATAGACTAATTGCAGCTAAAGTAATGGCTCCTTAGTATTCATATGGCATATTACCAGAGGACTTAAAATTCATAAACAGGAAGTAATTTTTTCCTAAAGTTGATTTGATTGTTACCCATTAAATTCTTGGGGGGTATTTAGGGTGTGATTAAATTATGATTTACTCCTATGGTCCATGAAAAAAAAAGATCAATGCTCATGATGTTATGCATTAGGATGTTCTTATATACTATTAAGATATTAACTTATGGATTATAAGTGGTGTTTTAAAAGGTTGCTAGTTCATAAATTTAAAAATATCTTTACAATTTTCAAATGGTGTCTGCATCAAATCCCCTACTCTCTAAACAGACTTCACTGTATTTGATAAAGGAAGTCTCAGATTGTTTCTAGATTCTTTATTAATGCAAGATTCAGTTTTTAATGTAATGTAAGATTTAATATGCAGAATTTTTCTTATCAAATCCAAATTAATGTGATTCTCTGAAAAATGCAAATCTAAAAATACTCTGTATTGTCAAATTAGTTACTGTTCTGCAATTTCTAATGCAACTAATGGCTTAGAGACATGAAAGAGCTCCATGCATTTCCTTTTGACGCAGATAGATAATACTATGTCGTGGTGCATATTATTTGTACCTGGACTATCAGAGAGACTGAGGCCCCACTACACTAGGTCCTGCACCAAAATCACTACGGTATTGGGAGTGATGTCTTTTAGGACAAATTTCCCCAGATTGAGAAGACGCTATGTCTACATTGCTGACTTCACTGTTGTAGATAGATTAATAAGCTAATTTTATATCAATATGGGGAGCAGGATAGCAACAGTAGCATGGAACTCCATTCAAACTATTTTATGTTGCTTCATGCGAATGCAGATAGCACTACAACGTGGCGGAAATTAGAATTATACTTGAGGTGTGAGAGGAGAAAAGTCAGAGAACAAAGTATGAATGCATCAAAAACAGCCCATGGAAGCATGCATACTGTTGCCAAAAAAAATATGTATAAACTAAAAAAAAAGCCTGGCACATGGGAAGGAATGTAATAAGCTAAAAGGATTACAAGAACATGTAAACACCAGCAGGGTCTGTGTAGCATATACAAAAAGGAAAGCAACAGCTCCATGAGCAGCTCAGATAAATTCTTTGGAAGATCAATGAATAAAAGCAGCAGATAAATGAACTGCTAGCTTGAAAGCGAACTGAAAATTTATGAGTTTTAAGTTGGACACAGATGCACCGATTGGTGTTGTGTCACTGACAAGATTTCTAAAAAAAAATAATTATTAATAAACCTGGTACAAGGATAGATAGTAGCTACAAGAAACCCAAGGGCGATCGCGATCAAGAAAGACTTCTGGGCCTTAAGGTGACTGGTTAAGAGATCAGGAGTGCAAGTAGTATTCTCTTCTGTCATTCCAGTTGCAGGGAAGGATGAGGCAAGCAACAAGAAGAGCCAGCAGATCAATACCTGGCTCCAAGCCTGGTGACAGTGACAGGACTTTAGGTTTTTTGATCACAGGTCGGTTTACATGACACCAGGCCTGCTGGAGACTGATGGGATACACCTGTATCAAAGGGGGAAAAGACTGGCCTGGCTGAAAAGAGAAATATGGTTACAACCTTGGGAAAAAAGGAGAGTTTATGGCCTTTGGAAGAAGGGGCAGGCCACTCAGGAAGACTACAAAGATGTTGTGAGGCTATGTAGAGAGAAAATTAGAAGGGCCAAAGCCCAACTAGAACTTAACCTGGCTTTGGACATTAAGAGCAATAAAAAAGTTTCTATAAATGCATTGGTAATAAAAGGAGGACTAAGGAGAATCCCCATCCTTTATTATATGGGAGTGGTCACATGGTGACAAAGGATGAGGAAAAGTCTGACATACTTAATGCCTTCTTTGCTCAGTCTTTAGTAGTAGAATCAGTTGTTCCCTGAGTATCCAGACCCCTGAGCTAGTAGATAGGGGTGGGAAGCAGAATGAAACCCCCGTAATCCAAGTGGTGAGGGACCTGCTACAGCACCTAGACATACACAAGTCTACAGGGCAGGATGGGATCCACCCAAGGGTACTGAGGGAGCTGGCAGAAGTGCTCACAAAGCCATTTCCATCATTTCCCAGCAGTCCTGGCCAACTGGGGAGGTCCCAGTTGACTGAAGGTTAGCGACTGAAGGTTAGCAACTGAAGGTTGCTGATGATACCAAACTGGGAGGGGTGGCTGACACACCAGAAGGCTGTGCCGCCATACAGCAAGACCTGGACAGGCTGGAGAGTTGAGCAGAGAGGAACCTGATGAAATTCAACAAGGGCAAGTGTAGGGTGCTGCACCTGGGGAGGAATAACCCCATGCACCAGTACAGGTTGGGGCCTGACCTGCTGGAGAGCACCTCGGTGGAAAAAGACCTGGGAGTCCTGGCGGACAAAAGGATTACCATGGGCCAGCAATGTGCCCTTGTGGCCAAGAAGGCCAGTGGTCTCCTGGAGTGCATTAAAAAAGGTTATCCTCCCCCTCTACTCTGCCCTGGTGAGGCCCCATCTGGAGTACTGTGTCCAGTTCTGGGCTCCCCAGTGCAAGAAGGACAGGGAACTGCTGGAGAGGGTACACCAGAGGACCACAAAGATGATTAGGGGCCTGGAGCATCTCTCTTACCAGGAGAGGCTGAGGGACTTGAGACTTTTTAGTCTGGAGAAGAGAAGGCTGAGGGGGGATCTGATCAATGCCTATAAATACTTAAAGGGTGAGTGTCAAGAGGAGGGGGCCAGTCTCTTTTCAGTGGTGCCCAGTGACAGGACAAGAGGAAATGGGCACAAACTTGAACATAGGAAGTTCCATCTGAACATGAGGAAAAACTTCTTTACTTTGAGGGTGGCAGAGCACTGGAACAGGCTGCCCAGAGAGGTGGTGGAGTCTCTGTCTCTGGAGACGTTCAAAACCCGCCTGGACACGTTCCTGTGCAACCTGCTCTAGGTGAACCTGCTTTGGCAGGGGGGTTGGACTAGATGATCTCCAGAGGTCCCTTCCAACCCCATATCATTCTTTGATTCTGTGATTCTGTGAAATGTGATGCCCATCCACAAGAAGAGTCGGAAGGAGGTTCCCGAGAAATACAGTCCTGTCAGTCTGACCTCGGTGCCTGGGAAGGTTATGGAACAGATCATCCTGAGTGCCATAATGCAGCACATGCAGGACAACCAGGCGATCTGGCCTAGCCAGCATGGGTTCATGAGGGGCAGGTCCTGCTTGACAAACCTGATCTCCTTCTATGACAAGGTGACCCGCTTGGTGGATGAGGGAAAGGCTGTGGATATTGTTTACCTGGAAGTAAAGAATTACTTTACTGGGAGAGTGGTCAGGCACTGGAACAGCCTGCCCAGGGAGGTGGTAGAGTCGCCATCCCTGGAGGTATTTAAGAAACGTGTAGACATGGCACTTCAGGGCATGCTCTAGTGCCCGAGATTGTTGGTTTGTGTCTGTTTGTGGGTGGGGTGGTGTGCAGTTGTGGGCGTTTGTTTTGGTTTGGTTTTGGTGTTTGCTGTTCTGGGATTTTTGGGGGGTTTTTTTGTTGGTTTTGGTGGTTTTGTGTTTTTTTGTTGGTTTTTTTTGTTGGTTGGACTCGATGATCTCAAAGGTCCCATCCAACCAAAAATATTCTGTGATTCTGTGATTCTGTGACTTTAGTAAAGCCTTTGACACCGTTTCCCACAGCATTCTCCTGGAGAAACTGGCTGCCCATGGCTTGGGTGGGAGTACTCTCTGCTGGGTTAAAAACTGGCTGGAGGGCCGGGCCCAGAGGGTGGTGGTGAATGGAGATAAATTCAGTTGGTGGCCAGTCACGAGTGGTGTTCCCCAGGGCTCGGTATTGGGGCCGGTTCTCTTTAACAACTTTATCAGTTATTTGGATGAGGGGATTGAGTGCACCCTCAGTATGTTTGCAGAAGACACCAAGTTGGGTGGGAGTGTCGACCTGCTTGAGGATAGAAAGACTCTGCAGAGGGATC
The DNA here is from genome assembly GCF_964106895.1 of Numenius arquata. Taxonomy (NCBI): domain Eukaryota; kingdom Metazoa; phylum Chordata; class Aves; order Charadriiformes; family Scolopacidae; genus Numenius; species Numenius arquata. The sequence goes on from NC_133615.1 coordinate 7,753,223, forward strand.
TGGACAGGTTGGATCAATGGGCCGAGGCCAATGGGATGAGGTTCAACAAGGCCAAGTGCTGGGTCCTGCACTTGGGTCACACCAACTCCATGCAGCACTACAGGCTTGGGGAAGAGTGGCTGGAGAGCTGCCTGGCAGAAAAGGACCTGGGGGTGTTGGTCGACTGCCAGCTGCTATGAGCCAGGAGTGTGCCCAGGTGGCCAAGTGTCCCGGTTTGAAGTAAAACAGAACCAATTTTCTGTTCTGTAACTTTACATCCTAGCTAGGCCTCTTCTAACTCTCTGAAATTAACGGCATATTGTGGAGAAAACTGCTCGTTCTCAGAGTGATAAGCCCAATGTTTCTGCTCCATGCCAAGGGATGGTATGCAGGGAGGCCCTTGCTTATACTTATTGCTGTAACAACCAAGGTCAGCCAATTTCGTTATTTGCCCCCTTAGAGGGTCGGAAATGGAAAAAACGTAGAGGGGTCACATTGGTGGGGAGGAGTGGACAGGAGAGGTGACCCAAACCTGACCAACTGGGGTATTCCATCCCATCTGCCCCATGCTCAGTATAAAAGCTGAGGGATCAAAGGGTCAGCCCCCTTCCTGCGATGGCCGACGTCCAGAGAGGACTCTGTCTGTTCATCTGCCTTTGACCCTGATCTGTGTGTTCCTGACTCCAGATTTGGAACCCAGTTCCCATCCATCGCTGAGTCCAGTCTGGGACTTCCCCAGTGCCTGCCGGTGATGTGACTGTCATCCTGGGAGCTTGATAGGGTTTTGTATATATTGTATCTATTTCATTATTTTCTTCTTTATTTTTATTTTAATATTAATTCTTCATTAAAGTAGTTTAGTTCATTCTTAACTTCTGAATCTCCTTATCTCTTTCTCTCCTCTCTCTCTCTTTTTTGGGGGGGGGAGAGGGGAGGGGAAGGGCCATCTGTCGGTCTGGTTTCGGTAAATTCGGCCGAAACCACGACACCAAGAAGGCCAACAGCATCCTTGCCTGTATCGGGAACAGTGTGGTGAGTAGGACTCAGGAGGTGATCGTCCCCCTCTACTGGGCACTGGTGAGGCCACACCTCGAATACTGTGTCCAGTTTTGGGCCCCTCACTACAGGAAAGACATTGAGGTTCTGGAATCTGTCCAGAGAAGGGCAACAAAGCTGGCAAGGTGTCTTATGAGGAGCGGCTGAGGGAACTGGGATTGTTTAGCTTGAAGAAAAGGAGGCTGAGTGGAGACCTGAAAGGAGGTTGTAGAGAGGTAGGTGTCGGTCTCTTCCCCCAGGTAACAAGCGATAGGACAAGAGGAAATGGCCTGAAGTTGCACCAGGGGAGGTTTAGACTGAATATTAGGAAAAAATTCTTCACCGAAAGGATTATCAGGCATTGGAACAGGGTGCCGGGGGAAGTGGTGGAGTCGCCATCCCTGGAGGTATTTAAAAGACAGTGTACGTGGTGCTTAGTGACATGGTTTAGTGATGGGTTTTGTCAGTCTTAGGTTGATGGTTGAACTCAGTGATCTGAAACATCCCTTCCAACATAGAATTCTATGATTTTATGATACTGCAACACCAAAAAATATATGCAGGGTTCTTTAGTGAGTGGGCAGTTACTAGAGTAACTTCAGATTACTCAAAAAAAATCAAGTAATAAAGTCTTGTTGAACATATCTAAAGGCAATGTCACACCACTCTTTTCCAAATTATCTTAATATTTCTGAATTAGCAAAGAAAGATGATCTCAGAGTTTAAAAATTGTAGTAAATTAAAAAATTCCATGCAGAAATCCAATGGCCAGATTTTTACCAGATGCAGTAGTTACACACCACCATTAGTTCAAATCTTAATTGAGTTACATCCAACTGGGCAAAACTTCTTTCCAAATGATGACTGCTGCATGAACTCTGTAAAATGAACTTAACTAGTGTCAGGTTCTAGTGGTTAATCATTCAAATAAAAGATACTATCACTGCAGTACACTCTATTATTGGAAGTTTTAGTGAAGAAGCCAAGAACAGGCTGGTCAACAATACTGGATCACATTTTGAGTGCGAAGGTGATACCTCCAGCATAGAGCTGTGACAATTTACAGATCGGTAAAATCTCATACCCCAAATCCCATGTTATTTTGCACATAGAGATATGTCTCTATCTTCTTTTAGACAGGCAACCTTAATTTTCCATTCTTTAAATCTTGCACCTCTCTGAGTAGAATTATATTCACTTCATTTTTCTAGCAATTTAACAGAAGTGTCTCTTCAGACATCTGTTACATACTGAACATGTAAAAGCAAATGCATTTTTACATTAGACTGCATTACTAGCTACTGTGCCTTTAAGAATACCTTCAGTCTCACATCTATATTCAAAAGTATGTCATATTATTTTTTCAGTAGCAGCTAAAGTAGATCAGGAGTGATTTAGCATAGTAAATAGTTTACAGCTTCATCACATGGTGTACAGCCAGTCAGATAACAGAAGCACTGTACATTTGTGGAATGTTGTTTAATAAGTGCTGCACAGACAAAAACATGTCTTTGAAGGACTCCAGGCACAGGCTGCCAAAACTCAGACCAGTGTTTTAGCAGATTAAAAGCTTCCACATGTATTTTAAGAAATTGCATTATGGATTTTATGGAGCACTAAGTAATGTGCTTAACACCATTCAGAAGGGAAAAGTATCTTTAACAGTAGTATCTTGCTGGGATGCATGGTTAAAGTAGATATTTTTGGCAATATGTTAAGAATAAGTGAAAAGTAATATTTTCATCCTTGGGAAAATCTGTTACAACTACTAGCATATTTATTTCAGTCTTGTAATAAAATGTCCTGTAGGATTCAAGCTATCTTAATGTGCTTTGTCTTATCAATTGCCACAATCAACTTTTTGCTAATTAAACTGAAGTAATTTACCATGTTACATTATGCTTTTTCTTAAGCAAATGTTCTGTGATCCTTGTTTCACTCCTGATACAGAAAATAAGCAGCTTTATGCCCAACAGAAGAATTCCATTTCTAGGAAAGGTTAGTCCAAATGTCTGGACATAAAAAGATGTCTTTTTAGAATTGCACTGTGCAGGTAATAGCAGTGTTTTGTTACAAAAAAAAATTATGAGCTGCTATCTTCTGTATTCCTGGGTCTCTGATTCTTGGCTTGAGGACAGTCAGTCCTTTGTACTCTGTTACTACAATGAGGCAATCAAAGAAAGAGAGTCTTGGTTTGAGACTGTCAGCTGTTACTAATCACTACTCCATGGCTTGCTGTGAATCCCTGCTTGCTTCTCCCTCCCGCTCTGCTTAGCACACATAAAGAAGATAAATTGCTCCCTAGTTTCCCTTCTAAAAGGATATTGTTTGGCACATTCCAATACTGTGAGCAAAAGATGGAATAATGTGAAGAGTTAAATGGGTATCTAAACAACCCCACAGCAGGGTCCTTCTTGGGCAGATGTGAGTTTCAGGAAATGTACTTTCCTACCGGTTCTCCAAATGTATTCTGTTATCTTGCAACTCCAAAAAGTAAAACAACTACACTTTTCATAACGGTACATCATATTCCTGCAAGAGGTTTCCTGCAGTAACACAAATATCACTGACACTCAAGAAATCATAGAATCATAGAAATGCAGCATCTAAGTTTACCGTATTTACATATTTCATTTTACTTGGAGCTGTAATACTTTGGTGTCTAAAAAATATTTAGCAACAACAAGCACAGTCTGGGGAGTTTTACTGAATTTTTCCCTGCCTTCACTGACTGACACTGTCCTGATACAGAAAAGAATTTTAAAAGAAGAAAATCAAGTTATTTGTGCATGTGTAAAAAAGCACCATGGAAGCAAGCAAAGAAGTGAGCAAGGCTGTGGAATACCATACCATGAAAATAGTTACGGAAAAAATAGCAACTGATTTGAACCTCAAGCTCAATACATTTATAACCAAGACTGTATAATATATTTATTTGCCTGCTCTATAAGAATACTATACTTGATGGCCCAGGAAATATTTTCCACCATAGATTGCTGTCATATTTTTTTAATAAGATAATGACTATTCTTGGTGCACTGAAACCAAGCTGAGTTTCATAAAATTAAAGTAATGCTATTCCACTGAAAGAGCATTATCAGTGATGAATGACAGCAAAATGGTCTTTTATTCATGGTTAACTGAAAGGTAAAAATCACTGTAAAGCCACTAGAGATTATTTGGGCCTCTACCATTCAGTGGTGCTCTGACAGTATTGTACCATGGTTTCACAAACACATTCTTTCTAATGATGAAGCTGTGGTTAGAAGAACATGTGTTTGAAGCCAGGAGGATGAAGGATGAAAAAACACGGTCAGTTACTAAATATTTTCCCTCAACAAGGTTAGAAAGGGATGGAGGAAAAAATTTGCAGCTAGCATACATTGCACCTATTTGCTAGCATAATTTTATACTGTTTCCATCAAGAAGTATGGGACCAACAGAAAGTATGATGTTCAGTTTTCATCACTTTTGCTTGTGCAAAAGCTTTCAGAATCACTGAGCAGTATCCAGCATCCACATTCAGGTATAATTCAAACCAAGGGCTCTATGAATACCAAAAATAAGTATGTATGGCAAGGTTAGGTTAGCATCCTCTATAAAAGGGTTTTTTTCATCATATACAACCTTTCTCCTCACTGTGGTGGAGAATCCACAAAGGCAGGCACACCACTTTATTTAAGTGCTTATGTGGACTCTTCTACATGTTGTTAAGTCCCACCTTTATGTTAAGGTCTGTGATTTCTGATTCATAGAATGGTTTAGGTTGGAAGGGACCTTAAAGATCATCGAGTTCCAATCCCCCTGCCATGGGCATGGACACCTCCCACTAGAGCAGGTTGCTCAAAGCCCCATCCAGCCTGGCCTTAAACACTTCCAGGGATGGGGCCTCCACAACTTCCCTGGGCAACCTGTTCCACTGTCTCACCAACCTCAGAGTGAAAAATTTCTTCCAAATATCTAATCTAAATCTCCCCTCTTTCAGTTTAAAACCATTACCCCTCGTCCTATTGCTACACTCCCTGATAAAGAGTCCCTCCCCATATCTCCTCATAAGAGGCCCCCTTCAGGTACTGAAAGGCCGCTATAAGGTCTCCCTCAGAGCCTTCTCTTCTCCAGGCTGAACAACCCCAGCTCTCTCAGCCTGTCTTCATAGGGGAGGTGCTCCAGCCCTCTGATCATTTTCATGGCCCTCCGCTGGACCCGTTCCAACAGGTCCATGTCCTTCCTGTGTTGAGGACTCCAAAGCTGGACACAGTACTCCTGGTGGGGGTCTCATGAGAGCAGAGTAGAGGGGCAGAATCACCTCCCTCAACCTGCTGGCCACACTTCTTTTGATGCAGCCCAGGATGCGGTTGGCTTTCTGGGCTGCCAGCATGCATTGCTGGCTCATGTCGAGCTTCTCATCCACCAAATTGCATTACTATATCCGAACCATCAGTTTCATTTGTCAGCTTGGTTTAATCACTGTCATATAATTTTTGATCAAATACAATTACTAATTTTCCTGTGAGATATTTGTCCAATGTTCTTAATAGGCCTGGAAAAAATATTAAAATATCTAATTTCATTATTTAAATTTCCATTTTGAAATAAGGATAAGTTAAACTGAGATTTGGAGACAGCTTGTCCCATCAGTTCATGCAAAAAAGGCATACAGAGCTATATTTCAGACATGTATTTTATGTAGCTTCAGGAAGTCATTAGCTGTATTAATTTAATATTAATTAACTTCACCTATGCATATAGTTCTTTGAAAATGTTACTTAGCTTTTTTCTTTGCAATTTTATTCTTTTACTGCTACTCCTATTAAAAATAATAATCTAGAGTTTGGACTAATTTTGGACCTGATCTTCTGAAAGCCTCAGTTTTCAAAGTTTTAAATATTATTTAACTGTTGGGTTTTGGGAATGCTCAGCACCACTCAGGATATGCTCAGCAGCTATCAGAATAAATCTCTAGAGCTTAATCATGTTAATTAAATTCAGGCAATACTTCAACTGTCTTTACTTAACTATTTCTTTTCCTTAGAATTTTTCTGTCAGTATATTTTACTGTGACCTTGCACAGTGTTATTCATTTCCACAAATCCTCATCAACATACACAAAAGGGATTGTTCTCATGGTCTCATACTGAGAGTTTACTCATCACACAGTGCTTAGTGGATGTAGGGGGTTGGGAGTAGCCCATTTAAGCCTGCTTCATTAGGAGAGTGAAAAACAACCTTAAAGAAACAAAATTAGGGCAACACTCCTGAATCAACAGTTGCCATTATTGCTATTCCACCATAGGAGTCTTTAACAAGTGACTGCAATTTCCTAATGAAGACTCTGCAAAAATAAACAGGAAAATAATTAGCAATAAAAAGATGTTAGGTTCATAATGTTTTGTTTTTAAAGACTGAGTCTGAAACATCTAAAGGAAATTTATATAAAAATCTACATTAGCAAGGAAGTGCTATAAATTTGGTTCTAATATCTTAAATAAGGAAAGAATTCATAATGATCATAGAAAGCCTCTCTTTTTTTATTTCCAGTAGTCAATATTTATGAAGACCAGAATGGATAGTTTGTTCTACACACTCGTTCAGAAGGGGGTCATCATTTTATATATTTAAAATCTTCATCATTATTTATCAAAAGTAATTTTAAAGAAATAAAGAAATCCAAAGTTAAAAATATTGCGGGTAAAATGTTAGATTCTCTTACACAAAACACAAGAATTTTAGTATAGGAAAGCAAATGTATAAACTTCTTATTTTTTCCAAAAGTTTTTAAAGGGCATCAAAAAACATGCATAAACAGGGACTTCTCACATGAAAAGCAGGAGCTGAGAATTTTAATTTTTTCAAACTGAAATGTGTCCTGGTTTCAGCTGGGACAGAGTTAATTTTCTTTCTAGTGGTTGTTGTGTTTCAGATTTGGTATGAAAGGAATCTCAATAATACATAGATGTTGCCAGGCGATGTATATAGTTTTCAAGGACTTTTTTCAGCTTGCCATAGAAGCTGAGAAGAAGCCTAGACAGAACCATGAAATGGGCAATGAAATATTCCATACCATAGACATCATGCTCAGTATATAAATGGGGTTAGCCGGGGGGTGGATACTTGTGATCACTGCTCAGGACAGTGCCAATTCACTGGGCGGTGGAGAGAGACTTGTGCCATTATTATTATTGTTATTATTATTTTCCTTTTCTAATATTGTTCTATTTAACTGTCTTTATCTCATCCCATGAATTTTTTTTCCTTTACCATCCTTTTCTCCCTCTTCTCCCTACCCTTCTTGGAAGGGAAGGGGGGGTGAGCAAGCGGCTGCGTGGTCCTAGCTGCTGGCTGAGGTTAAACCACACCAACATGCATCTATGTATACACTCACATGCACACCCCCTGTCCCCAGTGACAGAGCTTTGCTTGCTCTGACGAATGATAAAATCACTGAAGGTACTAGGATCAGTCCTAAGTAGTGACTGGGTTTTTTTTATGAAAAGCAAAATAAAATTAATCTTGCTACTTGCCCAGTTCTTTGGTGGCATACTGTTGGGACTATTTGAGGTCAGTAAGTGTAAAGAAAAACATCCCATTTAAAATCTGCTAGTTATGGGCCCTGATACAGCAAACCACATTAGTTAGTGATTAAGGACAAATTTAAGTTCAAGAATGTTTTGCTGACTAGGGGTTTACATGCAGAAAGAGGGCCTCAGTCATACCAGCTGCTGATCAGTCATCATTGTTGTAAATATGTATATTCCTTCTAATTATGTAAATATATATATATCCCTTCTTTCTAAAAAAAAACCCACACAGGCAGAAACTCTTAGGTACTGTAACAGGAAAGTAGATATATGCTTAAACTCAAATCTCAGACTTAAATAGCTCATAACTTACGTCTTGAGGCCATTGGACTGTTCTGCATGAAATCAGTTGTTGCAGTTGCACTAATTAAAGGAAGAAAGTGTTCTGAAGTTGTAGGACTTTTTAGCATAGGCTCTGCTTTTTGGCTTTTAAAATAATTAATTGGAATTTATTTTTGAACAAGCAGATCCAAGCTATTATTGTCTTAAACGTTATCTAAAGAGAATATGCTCAGTGTATTTTATCTTTGATCTTACTGAGGAGTATCATCCCTCTGCGTTAGTGTGCTCTAGTATAATCCAAGATTACACATAGACTATGTAAAGCATGCTTACAATGTTGAGAAAATTAAAAACAATAGAAGCAACTCTGGATTTATAAATTCTAGAATTCTGTATAATCTAGAGTCATAAGTACGGTAAATATATATATAATCGGCACAAAATCAGTGATAGTATAGTAGCTATTCAAGAAAGCTGATACATGTTTAGTTCATGCTAATTTGCAGAACCCTGATCAAGTCAGGTGAACAATCAGAACTATCAGATTAACAATTTTTAACAAATTGTCCTAACTAGATTTTTTCTCCTTCTCTCCTGCATCCTTTCTCTCTCTTTCTCCTTCTCATACAATACCCTACTTGCTTGCTTGTTGCCTTTCCTACATCCTAAAATATTTTCATTTCTTCTCTAACACCTTTGTTAAAGAACAACATAGTGCTTTGCTTTTTGTCCTGACACTCTGGAGAACTCCTTGTCGTGTCTTTATTTCACTCACAGTGTGACTGATTCCTCACTTAATTCTCAAGAGAAAGAAAGAGTATGTGAAGGGAGAGGACAGGGGTAAGGGCTTGGGTTTGTTTGCAGTTTTACAGACTTACACCTGCCCCCTTCTTTCTTCCCTCCCCTCCCTTCCTCCCTCCCCAGCAATACATAAAAAATCATTCCCATTCACGTTGTGTGCACACACACTGGGAGAAATTACAGGCGCTCTGCTTGAGGTTGCCTTGACAACTTCAAGGCTTCCATGTGCATGGGGACCACTGGCAAAGCAAAGTTTCCCAGGCTCCCTGGGGAAAGGGAGGTGAGGGGAAGAAAGGCAGCAGAGGTGCTGGAGCCAGAAGCTGTGTGAAGGAGAGAGCAGGGAGCAGGATGAAAGGGGCACATACATCTCCCGTGGGACAATGGGAGTTTTGCTGTCTGGCTGTGAAAGGACACACTGAGGATACAATGGTCTGTGATACATGAAAGCTTCCAGACCCTGACATGAAACCCTTCCAGAGACCCATTCAGCTCTGAGAATTCTTGTCAACATCTTAAAATGTAATGAAAAGAAACCCCTTCATTTTCTCATGTTTTAAAAACAGATTTTAAATATTTTTTAGATAATTCATGTTGTTGGTATGCTGGAAGCTTTTTCAGTTTCTGCTGTGGAAGATACTGAGTGTCCCCTCTTGTGAGTTCCCTGAGTTCCCATTAATATCAGTGGGAGGGAAGGCTGCCCAGCAGCTCCCCAGTAAGGGCTCTCTGAGAACTTCCTTTCTCCTCATATAGCTTTTGTTCATACTTATGTCTGTCATCCCTCTGCTTTAAATGCTTACTGCTATACATCCCATGAGCAGTTAGAGCTCAAGAAGAGAGGAATTGCTGTCCCCCACTTTCAAGCTGAGAAGTCATTTATATAATAAGCAAGAGCAGAAATGAGACTGAGCAGCCTAAAATAAGGGGCTGTGTAGTCACAGCCGGAATGCATAATAGGAAACCAAGCTGGAAAGCAGCTTATAAAGACAAGGACATGACTCTTGCTCCCTGACATATCACTTGCACACAGTTCACCACTCAGTCCCAAAATCAGTCCAAGAAAGGAATAGGATCACAGGCCCTAATCCTTCAACACAGCAATCTTTAATGGTAAGATATGCCCTACACTCAGTGATTTTTGGAGCGTAGGAGACTCAAACTAGTATCAAGTGTGGAATACAAAGAAAATTAGGCTTGGTTAAAGCAGTAAGCACATATGCCTGTGAACCCTCTAGACTGACAGTGCTCAGCATCTGGTCCTGAATCTATTACCTGGCAAGAGCAGGATACTGGGAACTCACAGATTTAACATCTGTGCATTTCCAAATCTTCTCACCAAACTATATAGGTTAAATTTACCTTTTCATACTCAGGTTGTAAACCAAGTTTAAAGTTGATCTTAGCTAAAATGAAAAAACTACACAGACCATTGCTGTTACTTTAGAAATAGCAAGTAAAACATAAAACAGCAATGAAAATACATAAAGACAAAGTTGACAGGACTAGTATGCATGCATTCATTTTTTCACTTTTTAAATTACACTTCTTTTTAATTTATATACTGATACTTTTAAAATAAAATTGGTAACAAATGCTGTCTGATATAAACATTGTACAACTCAGTAGAAGCTCTGAAAGACTCCAACAATTCTTAATTTTATTTTTATGCATTGACTAATTATATTTGCATTATTTTGAGGACTCTAAAAAACCAAGCAATACTCTATCCACCAACAAGACTGGCTACAGGATTTGCTTCCTGTTTGTAAAAATAACTATTTATTACTTGGTAGCATTTGCCATTTTCCTCACAGAATTTCAAAACATAAATGTAAACTTACCACAAGCATTATCATCCAATTTTACTAATGGAAAAGCTGAGCAGAGAAATGAAGGATCAAGTGCTTCAAATGTTGGATTTCCATTTTCCATTTCTTCCTGTGCTTGTAACACTTTGTTCTTCCACTACAATGGCACATATAAATCAAGCAATTCAGAGTGCAAATCTAGTAATCACCCTTTGCAATTCATTTTGTGGGTACAAATCTTACTGGCTTTAATTGCTTCTGCTGAAAGGACAGGCAAGACCTAGCTGAAATGAAAGGGTAAGTATGAAGCATGTGATTGGTTTTATACTTTGAAGCTTTGATCAGAGCCTGGAACACAGCCTTGATCTCAGTTACATCAGTGACTATCTAGAGTAGTTTCACTGTAACTCCAGTAGCACATATTCCTCCTTTAGAAGATAGACAGAAGTATGACATATCTACAATGATAAGCATTTTGAGAAAATATTTAATTTTGCCAGGCCATGATTCTAGTTTTATGTTTCCATATTATTTATATTCATACAGTCCTTTTGCCTTATTTTAAATGCTTTCTCCTCTGAGATAAGTACCCAGAGCAGAAGGCAGGCAACTTTCATTATCTTCTATACACTCAAAGATGGCATCTAGATAAATATGTGGGCAAAACCACAAAAGTTTGGATTAGGCAGTGCCATATAGAGGTACATAGGAGGAGATAATAAAGCAAAGAGATTCTTTCCTGACCTCTTTCTTCATTCTGCACTTTGAAAGTATGATTCCAACAAGAAACGTCAGCACTGTTTTGAGACAGATGGTGTAGACCTCCAGATTAAGTATGGGTAAGTTACTGAGTACTTGAAATTTTAAGAAGGTATCAATAGTAAGGATTTTCTGAAACAAGCTGGTAGCATTCACTCTATTTTAAACTCTGATGGCTTGGGACAGAGGTAAACTCAGGTCATTCCATTAGGGACTGAAGAAAACTCTTTGTACACATTAATTGTGGCAAACATTATCAATGTTACTTGAGAGTACTCTGTTTTCTTTCTTACCATTACAAATTTAGTGCAGTGCATTTCTAAGGTACGTTTTTCAGACTATGGTAACTATGCTAATCAAAAAACATGAATTGGCTCACTGTGCCACACTGCATCAAATCAATAATATTTGCTTTTAACAAGTGTTAACAAAGCACAGAAAGCTGTAACTCTTGTCATAGAAAGCATTAGGGGTGAGACAGGAAGACAGTGGCAGTACAAGATGCAAAAGAGGGCCAACTTACCTTGGGTAGCTTTAAATGTACTGGTCATCAAAACTCTTCCCACAAAACCATTTTCATCATGCTGAGTTTATAGTCTTTACTCACAACTGTATGAGATGAACGTCCTTGTGCTTAAATTTACTAGGAATTGCTGCCCTGGATAGTAAAGCATCAGGGAAGATGGGAATCCGAGCAGTAGTCTACTACACGAGTACTACGATCATTGCTGTACTGATTGGTATAATCATTGTGGTCATCATCCACCCTGGAAAAGGTACTAAAGAAAACATGCACAGAGAAGGAAAAATTGTGCAAGTGACAGCATCAGATGCCTTTCTTGATTTAATCAGGTATGGCTATGATATTGCACATTTTCTGTACCAATAATGACAATAGTGATATTTAGATTCACATGAGAAGAATAGTAGAGAATTTTAGACAGCGAATGCCTAAATTAGCCAATTGGACCTAGTACTGACAAACAAAGAGGAACTGGTGAAGGACATTAAGGTTGGGGGCAGCCTTGGCTGTAGTGATCATGAAAAGATAGAGTTCAGGATCATGGGTAGTATGAGCAAAACAAGTAGGATTTCAACCTTGGACTCCAGGAGGGCTAACTTTGACCTCTTCAAGAAACTGCTCAGAGAAATCCCATGGGTTAGGGCTCTGGAAGGTAGGAGGGCTCAAGAGAGCTGGATGATATTCAAATATTGCTTTCTCCAAGCTCAGGATCGGTGCATCCCTAAGAGCAAAAAATCAGGCAAGGGAAGCAGGAGACCTGCATGGTTGAGCAGGGAACTTCTGAAAAAAACTCAAGTGGAAGAAGGAAGTTTGCAGTGTGTGGAAGAAGGGACTGACCACTTGGGAAGATTACAAGAATGCTGTCAGAGTATGCAGGGATGAAACAAGGAAAGCCAAGGCCTCCTTGGAATTAAACCTGGCAAAGGACATCAAGGTGAACAGGAAGGGTTTTTTCAACTATATTGGAGGCAAAAGGAAAACTAGAGAAAATGTGGGCCTGCTGTTGAATGAGACGGGTGCCATGGTGACAGAGGATGCAGAGAAGGCGGAGTTGCTGAATGCCTTCTTTGCTTCAGTCTTTACTGCTCAGGCCAGTCCTCAGGAGCCACAGACCTTGGAGGTAACAGAGAAAGTCTGGACAAAGGAAGACTTCCCCTTGGTTGAGGAGGATCAAGTTAGAGAAGAGTTAAGTACACTGGAAATCCACAAGTCCATGGGTCCTGATGGGATGCACCCACGAGTGCTGAGGGAGCTGGCAGAAGTCATTGCTGGGCCACTCTCCATCATCTTTGAAAGGTCCTGGAGAACAGTCAAGGTGCCTGAGGACTGGAGGAAAGCTGATGTCACTCCAGTCTTCAAAAAGGGCAAGAAGGAGGACCCGGGAAACTACAGGCCAGTCAGCCTCACCTCCATCCCTGGAAAGATGATGGAACGGCTCGTTCTGGGCATCATCTCAAAGCATATGGAGGAAAAGAAAGCTATCAGAATTAGTCAACACGGATTGACCAAGGGGAAATCATGTCTGACTAACCTGATGATAGCCTTCTATGATGGCATGACTGGATGGATAGATGAGGGGAGGGTGGTGGATGTTGTCTACCTTGACTTCAGCAAGGCTTCTGACACAGTCTCCCACAGCATCCTCATAGGTAAGCTTAGGAAGTGTGGATTAGAGGAATGGACAGTGAGGTGAATTGAAAACTGGCTGAAAGACAGAGCTCAGAGGGGTGTTATTAGTGGCACAGAATCTAGTTGGAGGTCCGTAACAAGTGGTGTTCCCCAGGGGTCAGTACTGGGACCAGTTCTGTTCAATATATTCATCAGTGATCTGGATGAAGGGATAGAGTGTACCCTCAGCAAGTTTGCTGATGAAACAAAACTGGGAGGGGTGGCTGACACACCAGAAGGCTGCGCCGCTAATCAGTGAGACCTGGGCAGGCTGGAGAGAAACCTAATGAAGTTCAACAAAGGCAAGTGTAGGGTGCTGCACTTGTGGAGGAATAACCCCATGCACCAGTACAGGTTAGGGGCTGACCTGCTGGAGAGCACCTCTGTGGAAAAAGACCTGGGAGTCCTGGTGGACAACAGGATGACCATGAGTCAGCAATGTGCCCTTGTGGCCATGAAGGCCAATGGCATCCTGGGGTGCATCAGGAAGAGTGTGGCCAGCAGGTGGAGGGAGGTTATCCTCCCCCTCTACTCTGCCCTGGTGAGGCCCCATCTGGAGTACTGTGTCCGGTTCTGGGCTCCCCAGTTCAAGAAGGACAGGGAACTGCTGGAGAGGGTACAGCAAAGGGCTACAAAGATGATTAGAGATGTTCTAATCTCTCTTATGAGGAAAGGCTGAGGAATTTGGGTCTTTTTAGTCTGGAGAAGAGAAGGCTGAGGGGGGAATCTGATCAATGCCTATAAATACTTAAAGGGTGGGTATCAAGAGGATGGGTCCAGTCTTTTTTCAGTGGTGGCCAGCAACAGGAAAAGAGGTAACAGGCACAAACTTGAACATAGGAAGTTCCATCTAAACATGAGGAGGAACTTCTTTACTTTGAGGGTGACATATTACTGCCCAGAGAGGTGGTGGAGTCTCTGTCTCTGGAGACATTCAAAACCTGCCTGGACACATTCCTGTGCAACCTGCTCTAGGTGGACGTGCTCTGGCAGGGGGTTGGACTAGATGATCTCGAGAGGTCCCTTCCAACCCCATATCCTTCTGTGATTCTGTGATTCTGTGACATCCTGGTGTCTAAATTGGAGAGACACGGATTTGATGGATGGACCACTCGGTGGATAAAGAACTGGCTAGATGGCCACACTCAAAGAATTGCGGTCAATGGCTTTGTAGCCAAGTGGAAACCAGTGACGAGTGGTGTTCCTCAGGGGTCAGTACTGGGACCGCTGTTGTTTAACATCTTTTTTGGCGACATGGACAGTGGGATTGAGTGCACCCTCAGCAAGTTTGCCCAGGACACCAAGCTGTGTGGCGCGGTCAACACGCTGGAGGGAAGGGGTGCCATCCAGAGGGACCTGGATAGGCTTGAGAGGTGGGCCTGTGCAAACCTCATGAAGTTCAAGCAGGCCAAGTGCAGGGTCCTGCACCTGGGTCGGGGCAATCCCAAGCACAAATACAGGGTGGGTGGAGAATGGATTGAGAGCAGCCCTGAGGGTGAAGGACTTGGGAGTGCTCATAGATGAGAAGCTTGACAAGAGCCAGCAATGTGTGCTTGCAGCCCAGAAGGCCAACCGTATCCTGGGCTGCATCAAAAGAAACATGGCCAGCAGGTCAAGGAAGGTGATTCTCCCCCTTTACTGTGCTCTCGTGAGACCCCACCTGGAGTACTGCATGCTGGTCTGGCTCCCCCCAACATAAGAAGATATGGACCTGTTAGAGAGGGTCCAGAGGAGGGCCACAAAGATGATCAGAGGGCTGGAGCTCCTCTCCTATGAAGACAGGCTGAGAGAGTTGGAGTTGTTCAGCCTGGAGAAGAGAAGGCTCTGGGGAAACCTTATAGCAGCCTTCCAGCATCTGAAGGGGGCCTACAAGAAATCTGGAGAGGGACTTTTTACAAAGGAATGTAGCGATAGGATGAGGGGTAATGACTTCAAACTTGAAGAGGGTAGATTTAGATTTGATATCAGGAAAAAATTTTTCACTCTGAGGGTGGTGAGGCACTGGAACAGGTTGCCCAGAGAAGTTGTGGATGCCCCATCCCTGGAAGTGTTCAAGACCAGGCTGGATGGGGCTTTGAGCAACCTGGTCTAGTGGGAGCTGTCCCTGCCCATGGCAGGGTGGTTGGAACTAGATGATCTTTGAGGTCCCTTCCAACTTAAACCATTCTATGATTCTATGATTTATTCAGTTAGGGAGCTTCTAATTCCCTCAGAAATGTCACCGGTCTGGAAAGCAAACAAGCATATCCCCATATGTAACAAGTATATGCACACATATATTTATATATGTATATACTCAAACTTCAGAAATATTTATTTCTTTTTCATGATGAGACTCTAAATCCAGTGATAAATGCATGATGTTATAGGCTACGTGACTGCAAAAATTCTTTGAGAAGTATAAATGCATTAAATATTAAATATTAAGAACAACTTCATTCAGACAGCATTAATAAATGCAAAATTTAAAGTCAGCACTGATCCATAGAGCTTTGTTCATTTGGTAATTTAGCTAATATTCTGTTTCATAACCAGACCTGCTATACTATATTGAATACGGAGATTGCAATTGACAGGATATGTCCAACCCTACTATATTTTGTCCTGATAAAGCTAACCAGGACAATGCTATATGCAAAGTTCTACTCACTGTATTCACAATTACATATTTGTGTTAGGATTCCTTTGAAAATTAGCTAGTCAATTCTTTTATTAGCTGTGCAACTACTTAAGGTGTTACTAGAGTTTTATTACTTCTCATGTTATTTTCTTTCTTTTTCACAGAAATATGTTCCCTCCAAATCTGGTGGAAGCTTGCTTTAAACAGGTAAAAATGTTTTGTCATTTCCAACTGAAACATATACTAAAGTAAGAAATTGTGCTGCCACTGAAAGAAAAGCAGCTTATGACTTAGCTCTTAAGCTGTTCCAACAGGCAGCAGCCATTCAGCCAGTCAGCACATATCTGACACTGTCTAATAGCCATATCATCGTTGCTTTTGACCTAGTCAAATATGTAGGAATGAGAGAAGGGCCTGAGGGTAATGGAGGAGAATCAGGACAAAGTCAGTTATGATGTGTCTAGGGAAAGTAGGAAATTAATAGGAAATGTGGTAGGAAATTAGGCTTTAATTTCAGTCCTCATTAAGCAGCTTGCTTTTTTATGTTTGTCTAATCTGCATGCCCACAAGTCCAGCATAATTACATATTTGTATTAAGGAATTTTTACCTAACTTTTTTTCTACTTTAAAACAGTAATAAAAATAGACATATAAGACAATTATCATACCCATGCACATTTTTTTAAAAAAAGTGTTTGATGTATAATGTTAGGCAATATTTTAACACTCCTGTCACAACTGAAATAAAATCCCTTCAGTGATAACTTCTAGATAATTTCCACTCTAATGTCTCTCTGTCACTTAAAGAGGCAATCCCATCCCTCCTTCTCTGGCTGTATAGTCCCAGTTTCAGTGTTTTGCCCTGTCTGGCATTCATCTGATTCCTCAGTGAGCTGATTCACCTCCATAACCTTTACCAAAAAAATGGCCACTTTTTTGCTTGATAAGTTTTCCTGCCAATTTAAAGAGTAGGATTGGCTCATGGAAAGATCAAACTAGAACTGACACAGAGGAGAAATTATCACAGGTTGGATGGCAGCAGGTAGGAAGTGAAACTATGCTTTACCATGTCAGCCAACTGTTGGAACAGCTCAGCTATCTACTCTAACCACAGCCCAAGTCTTAAAAAAATTTAGCAATTTTCATTTAAAACTCAAGAATATCTAACCTCCATGGAGATTTTTTCTGCTACATCTTATTAATAAATTTTCCATAAATCTCCTCTAAGCAAGTTTTACTTGAAGTTCTGAAAGACTTAAAGCCTTAAGGGGGTACAGCAAATATGTGGAAGGAGTGCATGAAAACTATTCAGGTGTGTAAAATAACAGAAAATTCAGTCAGTATTGCTAGATGCTGATATTCAAGTTTCCCATCTTAGGCATAAGTACTCCATATCACTTAAATACTTTCAGAGTGTGCAACAGTCTCCAAAAATTACTCATAATACTACAGCTCGTGGACTTAATATCGGGGGGAGGAATGTTGTTGGCAGGCCCAAAGGAATATAAATCCAAAGCTGCTGAATAACCTTGACACCAGCATCCCATTGCTTTAATATGGTATTTAGCATCTTGAGATACATTAGAAACATTTTACTAGTGATATTTAGTATACTTTGCTCAAAAGAATTTAATCAGGACAGGACTGCAGGGCTTTTTGAGGCCAGACAGAAATATTCAGGATACATATTTCTCTTTGGAAAAGTATTAGGTGGTGAAAGACTGATTTTCAAAGTAGACATTAAGGAGCACATTGAGATTTTGAAACTGATTTGCCCATTCCATAATGGAACCATTTAAGGTAGAACCCTGTGCATAATTAAGAAAAGTGGTGATTTG